>NW_024870773.1:7862500-8462500 GCF_019054845.1 Dipodomys spectabilis
TTTAATAAAAAATTTATGAAATAAAGTATATTAGTAGAACTTTCCCTAGAGTTAACAGCAAGAAATGGATGCCCTTTAACAAAATAAAAGTCAATTAGCTTGTCAAAATTATGGCAAGTGTAACCTTTGGAACAGAGTAGGATAAACTTTATTGTCTGATGAGTTCTAATACTATAATATGATTTTTGAGATCAAAATTAATTTGATCAGTCTTACACAATAGGTCAATTGTGTTTTATTAATCTATGACAGAAAATTTAAAACTAAAATTGCTCAATTTAAAACAACATTCTCCTAAATATTAAAAGTGTCAATCATTAGTCTGATTTAGCTTTAGCATAGAGAAAATATTAGGCTCACATAGGCTGCAATGTACATAAAAACTACACACGAACCAAAGTTGTATTTAAGAAGTCTGAGAAGATATGCTTTTTTTTTTTTGGTGTCAGTCCTAGAGTTTGAACTTAGGGCCTGGGTGCTGTCCTACATGTTTTGTGCTCAAGGCTAGTAGTCTAGCATTGAAGCCACAGCTCCTCTTCCAGTCTTTGGGTGGTTAATTGGAGATAATAGTCTCATGGACTTTCCTGCCTAGGCTGGCTTTGAACTACAATCCTCAGATCTTAGCTTTCTGAGTAGCTAAGATCACAAGCCATCAGTACCCAGTTTGAAGATGTGCCTTTATGCCCATAAAATCCTATTGTGCTTGATTGCTTTGTGATACGTTCTGAATGATTACCTGACTGTATCCTTATAGCGCTTTCTTTCCTTTTCTCCTGTAGTTTTTTGTATCTTCTTGAACCCAAGAATGCTCTCACACAGGCTTGAATCAATATAAGCTTATCAATGGCTTCCTTTCGCATGAGATTCAACTGTTCCACATGATAGTATTTAAGGAACACCTTCAAGAAATTGAAATAAAATTCAAATCAATTATGGCTCATAGATGTAAAGTGGACATGTCCCTTTAAGGAACAGGTGTATGCCAAATCTCTTGAGATTTCAGTTATCTATTATCTTTTTCTTTAGCCTACATACGGCTCTCAGAGTAAAGATTTTGATGCTTGAAGAAAATATTGTTTTTTTTTAAAGAAGAAAGTAGACAATGGCAATGATTTTGCTTATTTATAATAGGTAACTTTAGATGCTGATGGATGTAGAGTAAACAATGTTGAGCTCTTATAGCAAAAAATTAGCATCACTTATATTTGGCTGAGTTAATTTTTATGCTTATCCTTTTTTTTTTAAAAAAAAAAAACAGTCTTGGGGTTTGAACTCTGGGCCTGGGTACTGCTCTTGAGCTCCTTTTGTGCAAGGCTAGTGCTCTATCACTTGAACCACAGCTCCACTTCTGGCTTTTTCTGTGATTAATTGGAAATAAGAGGTTTATGGATTGACCAGGCTGCTTTGAACTGAGTTCCATAGATCTCAATCTCTTGAGTAGTTAGGATTATAAACTTGAGCCATCGGCACCTGGCACACTTATCACTTTCAATTCAGTGATATTCTCCAAATTTAAAAACCTTACAAACCTATCTGTAAGATGGAGGGTAATTATAATTGTATTAGTTCATTCAACAAACATTGACTGAGTCAGAACATGTGTATTCTTCTTCTGGGGAGGCCAGGATGCGTAAGACAGGAGACTCTCTTTGAGGATTTAGGTGTGGTTGCTGGAAGAGTAAGGCAGATTGTAATAGACTCAAAAGCTACCTTGGAGAAAGGAAGGTTGACTTTGGATCACTGTAAAAACCATTATGAAATTGAGAAAAAATCTAAAAGTCTGTTAACTTCATTGTAGCCTCTAAGGAAATAAGAAGGGTCTTTTTCTCTTTGTGGAAAAATTGACTGGTAAAAACCACCTGAAGAGCTTATTGAATCCAATCTGAAGGTCACTTAAATTCAAATTTTAGGACTGACTATGAGACCTTGTAAGCCTTGACTGCAGATTTCTCTTGGCCTTCCACTGTAAATGAAAGGCTGGCACCATTGGCAAATAGTTCAGTGTTATGGATTTTGATTGAATTCAGTTTTAATTTCTACAGGACCCTAGATATTAATATATTTAGTCTATTCTGCTGTTGACAATTCATTTAAAATTCAATCTGTTTAAAAAGGTCATCATTTCTTTTGCACAGCATTAAGAATATTCTTATATTAAATACTTCTATCCATGTTAATGAGTTGGAAAGGTGAAGTGGAAAAATACAAACAGCTTTAAAATGCTACTCAAATACCATGCAGAACCGGAATAGCAAAAGGCCTTTTACAAGTTAAAACTCCATTTTAAGTTAAGCATCTGTTTCCAGCCATAAATGATGAGAATATAGCTTGATGGAATTAATCTTTGAGAACATCTAAAAGACTATAAAATGAATATAATATGTATCTTTGTAATGTCTCAGTAAATCAAATATAATTGTTCATTTTTAAAACCCATGAAAATTACATGAAAATATTTTACTTTTGTTTTTCCAAGAGCCCAATTATCAAGACCAGCTTTTTCCAAAATGGTGGCACAGGTATCTGGGCTCACTGGGGGCTCTTCACTTGACTTGTAGGAGAGAACATAGTACCTGGAAGTGGGGAAAAGTTCTGGTTAATATCATACAATGGCCCAACATCTCAGAGTCTGGTGGTCACTCCTCTTATAGCTTTGTCTTGGAGAGAGGAGGAGACTCCAGATGTTTTGAGTATGTGTGTGTGTGTGTGTGTGTGTGTGTGTGTGTGTGTGTGTGTGTGTATGTGTTTGTAGGTGGTGCTAGGTATGGAACCTAGGGTCTCATGCTTGCTAGAAAAGTACTCCCTGTGTCTCTATATTACAGTCCCAGCCCAAGACTACTATACTTAATGCAAGGAATCCTTTGGCTTACTCTAGACTAGACCAATTCCTCAGGGCTATAAATTTAAGATCAATAGATCAGTCTAAATTATAAACATAAATATTGTATACAAATACATAAATATAAATCAATATATATGGATTTTTCACCATTGTGATTAATTTTTCAGTGCAGAAATACCCCACAAAAACTGTCCTACAAAACCAAAATCCAAACAAACAAACAAAAAAACACATGACCAAAACTACCAACTTTAAAAGTTAAAGGAATCTTTCTTTCTCTGAGCATTAAAAGCAGAAGGATTTCAGTGACAGAAGTAGAGGAAGAAGTTTTATTTTTTATTATGTTCTCAAAAACATTGAAAACTGACCTTAAAACTGGGCAAAGAGGGGCTGGGAAGGTGGCTCAGTGGTAGAGTGCTTGCCTTGCATACATGAGGTCCTGGGTTTGATTCCTCAGCACCACATAAGCAGAAAAAGCCAGAAGTAGTGCTGTGGTTCAAGTGGTAGAGCGCTAGTCTTGAGCTGAACAGCTGAAGGAAAGCACCCAGGCCCAGAGTTCAGGCCCACAACTGACAAACAACAACAACAACAAAAACAAACAAAAAAACTGGACAAAAGGGTTTATTTCTACCTCCCCACGACTCAATACATATTGTCCAACACTGTTTTTCTTTGAGGAATACTGAGAGGAATACTCTTGGTTTAATCCATCAGTCTTTGAGAGAAAGAGAAAAGAGTCATAAGGGCTTCAAGCTGAACAACAACATTAATCGGGAAGGAGGAGAATGAAAAGAACAAAAGCTGGTTTATCTTGTGAACAGACTTGTGCAAAAAGACAGATTTCTAGAGTTTTCAATACTCCCTTACTTTTACTTGATGTCTTGGGGTGAGATTAATCTGAAAGTCCAGTGGAAAGAAAGTAGCAAGTATTGGTAGGTTTTGAAATTTTACAGTGAAATGCAGGATAGTTGAACTGCAGCCTTCACCTCTGTAAGCTTTGGAAAAATCACACTAATTCCTTACATAGCATTTTTTTTAAATGCTGGTCCTGAGGCTTGAATTCTGGGCCTGGGCCCCGTCTTAGATCTCCTTTTGCTCCTAGAGCTCTAACACTTGAACCACAGCACCACTTCCAGCCTTTTCTACGATTAATTGGAGATAAGAATCTCATGTACTTTTCTGCCTGGGGCTGGTTTTGAACTGTGATCCTCAGATCTCAGACTCCTGAGTGGCTAAGATTACAGGCATGAACCACTGGCACTGGGCTTAAATAGCACTTTTATGGTATTTGTTTGTATCCATAAACTTCATCTATAGATATATTATCTCAGTGCTCATAAATGCACAAAAAGTGGATATTATGATTACTATTTCTATTTTCAAGTTAGGGAAAATAAAGCTTGAAATGTATAGAAATCAAAGAACTTTGAAGGAGCTTTAAACCTAGGGTTGCTGACTTCAAGGTACTTAATTAATTCCATTATTCTGTATCAGTAAGCTCTTGCTTAAACGCAAGCTCTGAGAATAAAACCCTTGTGCAGAGGTACCTAGTGGAAAGGAGAGTTTGCCAGTAGATTCTTAGTTTTAGGGTTCATGTGAAATAACTACAATAAAACCTCAGGCTATGGTTTAGATCTTCAATGGTCCTCAGTGGCCTAAATTTTGAAGATTTGTTCCATCGGTGGTACCACTGGGAAGTGGCGGAACCTATTGGGAAATGTTCAGGTCATTGGGGCTGTGCCCTTGAAGGGAATGTTGGGATGGTGTCCCTTCTTTTCCTTCTTATCTTTGCTCCCTGGCTCCCAAAGAGGGGAGTGGTTTTGCTATGCCACATAAAATGATGTATTGCCATAGCCCCCAGAGCAATAGGGCTAACCAATCATGGACTAGAACTTTAAAACTGTGTGCTAAAAACACACACTTTCTCTCCCTCCCTCTTTCAACTGCCTGTCCCATTCTCTTTCTCTTTCTTTTCTTCTGTCAGTCCATGGGCTTGAACTCAGGGCCTGGGTACTGTCCCCCGAGCTTCTTTTGCTCAAAGCTAGTGCTATACCACTTAAGCCACAGCGTCACTTCTGACATTTTTTGATTGATTTATTGGAAATAAAAGAGTCTCTCAGACTTTCCTGCCCAGGCTGGCTTTGAGCCATGATCCTTAGATCTCAGTCTCCAGAGTAGCTAGGATTACAGGAGTGAGCCACCAGTGACTAACACAAGGTATTTGTTAGAGTGATTAAAATTTGGCTTAATATACCTTAATGTTTTGTGCAAAGTAAGTTCATACTGCATATCTTCTCTTAACATAGCTTTCTTACCACAAAACAGAGTTTATAAAGGGATAGACAAAAAGCAAGAGGAATTTTTCACCCTATGAAAAGGGTTAGTTAATACTAAGGCAGGACAGAGGAGAATTATTTAAGTCCTATTTACACTCCTACAAAACCTTCGCAAATTGTCCTATATTCCTAATAGTCTAAGCCAATTTGCATGACTGCTTTCAAATTAGTGACAGTAAAGAGGTTTAGCCTTTTGTTTCTGGAATTTCAGAACAGCAGCCCACATGTTTTCTACATATATAGGTCTTCTTCCTCTTCATTTATTATGTCGTAATTTGCTATTCTGTAATAATTTCAGACCTTGAATTTTAAGAATGTATTCTCATTTCTGACTTTCTAAATAAATAAGTTACTTTCAACTACAGCACATCAACACAATACATTTAGTTCTCCTTGTGGTCCATACTGTAAGAGCATGCTGACATTTGAATATATGAGTTAGCCTGGAATTGAAGACTCTCTTTTCCTAAATTTAACTCACTTAGTCCATCCCAATAATTCTTGCCTTATTTTGCTTTCTATCATTGTTCTGAAGAATTTTGAATCAACTCGTATTAGTTACACAGTGGAGGATTGCACATATATGTGTAATGTATTCCAACGCTTCTCACCCCCTCTATTACGCTCCTTTCCTTCATTACCCCTTCTCAATACAACTGGGGAATTTTTATGGAAATGGTATAATAAAAGCTTAAATAAAGAAATCCACATACCGCTTTATAAAATTAGCAAATAATATCCGATGAGAATATCCCAGCCTCCGGATTCTTGCAGTTTCCAGAATGCCCGTGCAACGAAGCTGTAGCAGAACTTTCTCTCTGTCAAATTTTCTCGCCTGACGCTCATTATTGGGTTTGATGCAGCGGACAAAATGAGGCTGGCCCACTACCATTTTAGACAATAAATCCATCAAGGAGTACTATAATCAGCAGTAAATAAATAAACAAACAAACAAACAAATAAATAAAATTTCTAGTGTAGCAAACAAAAACTTAGGAGCCTGCAGGTTAATCTTTCTACTACAAGGTTAACATTTAAAATACAATTGTTTCAAATGGAGGGAAATCCAAATGAATATCAGATTTTTCTTATAGTATATTCAAAAAATTACAGATTTACTTATAAAATGACAAAAGACTAACTAGGAACTTATCTATTAAGAACAAACCTATAAACCTCTTAAGGAAATTTTGAGTATCAGATAAGAAAGGTTATTTCTGATGTAGTTTGTAGTTTTAAACTCTCAAGCAAAAGGTTACTGTATGACAATATTTAGGCACACAATTTGGTTAATCCAGTTTTCATACTAATTTCCTTGTCCAACTCCCCTTTCAGAGAAAGTATAAAAAGTAAACATGTTATAGACTCATATGGTTTAAACTAAAGAGAGGTTAACTTAGTTTAATATGTTAGACATAGATAATACAAAGAAGCAAGTGAGAGCCACTCAAGTATTCTGTGTGCTTTAGTTTGATCATTATCTTACTTAAGAGCATTTTAAAAATTAATATAGATATCAAAACTGTGTTCTGCACAGCACCTTATTAAAACAGTAGCTGGGAAACTTGAAAAGAGCCATTGTCTTGCATTTGTAGCTCATTAAAAGTGTAATCCCACAGACTAGTATCTCAAAGACCCAGGGTCTCAATAGGTTGGTGAAGCAATGTGCAGTTACACACAGCTGTGAAGACTGCATCTCTTTTATTGTTGGAAATCTACAGTCACATAGCCAACCCAAAGCAAATCTTGAAATTGGACAACAAAGCACTTGACTTTGCATGTGATGAAACTCAGATGTGATCTTCCAAACAGCTGGGGTCTGCCCCTCTGGAGACTCTTTTCATCACATCTGTCTTTGAGTCATCCCCGCCATCATTCCTTTACTCATGCAAACATCTGCCAGGCATTGGAGATCCAAAGGTGATATGGCTTTCTTTTAGACCTTACTGCAATTTAGGCACTGATTTTGGATTTTCTTAGGAATTGAAGCTGTTACCTATGTTGCTTCCTGTCTGTAGGATGAAAAATAGCTTAAAAAAATACATTGCACACTAAGTTGTCTTCTTCCATAATTAACGTTCACTTGAGGATTAAAATGATTTTATGAGTTGATCTGGTGAACATACAATGTCTGATGTGACCAACAGGGTGTGATAGTAGAGTACCAATGGCTCGTGCCTGTAATTCTAGCTACACAGAAGGCCTAGATCTGAGGACTGCATTTCAAAGCCAGCCTAGGCAGGAAAGTCCATGAGATTCTTCTCTATAATTAATCACCACCATCAAAAAAAAAAAGCTGGAAATGGAACTGTGGCTCAAGTGGTAGAGTGTTATCCTTGAGCAAAAAAGTTCAGGGACAGAGCCAGTACTGAGTTCAAGAACTAGCATAAAAACAAAACAAAAACAAAAGTCCAAAGTAATCTGACTATAAATTCTTTAGGGATTTCTCTGTGCTGCCTCCTGCTATTAAAAAAACCAATTGATCAGCTACCAACATAGGATATTAAGTATATAAATGTATAAGCACTACACAAGGAAGATTGAGCATACTGTACTATGAGTTTAGGGTTAAAGGGTATTTAACACCACTCTTCAGATCACTTAAAAAGTACTTAGTGATTCTACAGAGAACTGGATATGGTCATTGAGTATGTATAGTAAGTTTATTCCCTCATCCTTTTAAATTATATTGGTAAAAACTACCAAGTAGTAGGTGGGATTTTCTTCGTTTTTATTGCCTGGCCAATATAATTTTATACAAAGAGGTAAACAAGAAACCAATCCCAAGAGAGGGTCATCTAGAGTTCTCCAGAGCACAGAGGAAAGGAAGTGCTTCTTTCTTTTCCTTTCTCCCATCTTGACTAAGGAAGTAAAGGTCCTATGTATGCTGTGTGGCTGCTTTGGTGTTACTGTACCTCTGATGATTGGCTTTCCTCTCCATTCATATATCACCTTCTATTTGTCTCCAGAGGGTGTGCAAAGAGGTCTAGACTGGTGATGGATGCTTAACCTTTAACTCCCACACCTATCCTAAAAATCATTCGTAAGGGGAAGGAGAGCTGGTAGCTATCACAGATGCATTAAAGATCTCTTTAGGATTTATTTGAGTGAAATGCATTTGGATCTGTGGGACATATTTTAATGGAGGCATACATTTCTGTTAAGATTATCATGGGACACGGTGTTTTTATGAGTAAAATATCAAGATGAACCAATCTGTAGATGTTTGCTAGTGCATTCTAATAGATTCTGCATGTCACACCTGGTGGATGGCTACAATTATTCTCTTTGATAATGGCACCCTGATGTTTGTTACCAAGTTTTGATGTGTAACTCATTTAGAAGGATTACACCACGAAGCACAACACATCATAATTTAACATCTTACTCTAAAATACGATGCAACTGTTTGTGTTTTCATGTTGGTGGTTTCACAGGCATGATGGGTGGCTTCTTCAATTTCACCCTAAGGAGACCAAGGAAGACAGTGAGGTCTCAGGACTTGAGGGCTTTAGGACAGATATGTAGCACATAGCATTTTCCTTTACACTTAGCCTATACACCTTAAATACATAAAGCCAAATGTATCCTCGATCTGTACTTAAGGTAATTGTCTAATTGTTTTATTAGTTGCATTTTTTTTGTTCTTGGTGCCAGTGTTGGGGCTTGAACTTAGGGCTGGGCACTGTCCCTGGGCTTTTTTCCCCTCAAGGCTAGTGCTCTAACTACTTGAGCCACAGCTCCATTTCCAGCTTTTGTGGTGTTTAATTGGAGAGAAGAACTTCACACACTTTATTGCTGGGTTGCCTTCTAATCATAATCCTTAAATCTCAGCCACCTGAGTAGCTAGTGCTACAGGCATGAGCCACTGGTCCCTGGCTCAGCACTGGTGTTTTAGATTGGTCTTGTCTAGAATATGATTTTTTTTAATCTTAGTCATGATGTAACATTTAAAACTAGCTATAAGAGTTAGGAATATAGCAGAAATGCATGATTCTCTTGGCCACTAGCAGCCATATGAATAACAAATACCTATTTAAATAGAAGTGCCCAATAGGAGAAAAATTAAGGAGAAGCTATTTACTTTTAAGAATGTGTCAATTTTGATTCTAGACTTACCACTATAACAAGTGCATTTTCTTACCTTTATCTGGTTCATTGACTTTTCCAAAGTCTTCATTTGATAGTTTATTACATTTTTAGTTTTAGAAAGTGGCAGATTACCTATAGGATAGTAGATAAAATTATCTTTAGAATCTTTAATGGCTAGATGATTCTCTCCCATTTACTTAAAATAACCACTATTAATCTTGGATAGTTAAGACTCAGATGCTTGGATACCTTTTTATTGAGATAGTGGTAAGATAATGTTGTGTGAAAATTTACAAAAAAAAAAAAATCTTGCATTCATAAGAAAACATCTTTAGTTTGGGAAATAGAAAAGGCAGTAGTAAGAGTTGAATTTCCTGTCATTTGGGAAAAGAGATGAGATTATCATAAAGGGAGCAACTTGCTTCTTGTTCTTTGGTGTTAAATGACACCCGAGTTTATTTTTTTTTTCTTTAACTCAAGATTTACAAAGATCCCGAGAAACATTATGATTTCATGTGAGGTGCTCACAGGAAAATCCAGTGTGGTTGAGGGCAATGTGTATATTCAACTCGACATTCAAAAATGGGTGCTTTGTTTGAGAGACCACACAAATGTACACAACAAAACCATAGTGTTGGAAGGCCGAAAGATTTGCATTTGAATTGCACCTGCCATAGTTCTGTTGCCACTGGATCTGTTACTTAGTTCTTGATCTGTAGTTGAAAATATGGATAATGATGACATCTCACAGAACTTTGCCTAGTCAATCTTCCCACCCAACAATCCAGAGGTATACTGCCCAATAGTACTATTCAAAAAATAGTTCTGAAGTTTAGAAAGATTATTTTTCATCTCATTTCCTTCTCTGAGGCAATAGCTAGGAGCTCAAGGTTTATTTATTTATTTTTTTTTTTAACAAATCTTTGCTAATCTTAATTATTTCCATTGGCTGGCCCCAGAGGTGATGAGGAACTCTGGAATGTGACTGACAGGTCCTCTGATCTTCTTCCTTTCCATTCCTTCCTTATTTTGGAAGAAGGGCTGAGATTGGTGTGTAATGGTTTTCATGTTGGACTGAAAATACCCATTGCTCTGGCCACTTTTCAAAGATGTACAGTGTTAAAAACAGATTTTTTTTCAGAGTGGCAGCTTCAGGAATTTTATTTTATTTTATTTATTTGTTTTGGTCAGTTATCAGAGAAGGTTGTAGAAAAAAAGACTTTAATTGGGAGAAATTATCACAGGCTTTCAGATTGTTCAGAAGGATGATAAATATACAGTGCTAGGGACATTAATAATGTTAGACCCATTACTTCACATGAAGCATATAATTCAAATTTTAAGTTTTTCTGAAAACTAAAAGACCAGAGGGAACTGAGTAATAGATTAATATTTTCACTTTGACAAAATTTAGATACCAGTCATCCCATTACTTGACAACAAAATAAAAAATCCTTTTAGCTTGTGTTTGGTAGTCCTGAGGTTTTAACTCAGAGCTTTACATTTGCTCAGTACTTTGAGTTAGAACCACTTGAGTCATAACCTCCAGACGTTTTTGCTTTCATTATGTTTTGGAATAGGACCTTACAATTTTGTCTAGGCTATCCTGAACCCATGACTCTTCTATTTATAACTCCCACATAAATCAGATGTACACTAGCAAGTCTAGCTTTAATGGTTGAGATGGGATCTTGCAAACTTTTTGTTCTGGCTACCCTCAAACCACAATCCTCCTGATCTCTACCTCCTGAACAGCTGGGATTACAAGTGTATGCCATTGTGCTCAGCACAAAAGTATTTAAAAAATTAATCTACTCTGATCAATAGGGACTAAAATCAGCACAGATTCTAACATCAGAAAATACTCAAACTTTGTTTGAATCCTTGATCTGATGAACAAAACTCTGAAAAATCGCAGCATCTGTACCACAGACACAGGTACTTCTATACTACTGTACCACAGTTCCACAGCAGCAAGCAACTGTGGTACATTTTCCCTTTGATTAACAGCTGATCTATAGTCCATCTTCGAAGCTATGTAGGAAAGTGACCATGGTTCATTTGGAAAAATGGAGGTAGCATATGAAGAACTAAGGAACTTGGGCTCCTGAGCCAGTTCCCAACATACCAGCAGAACATGGTAGGAGAAACAGCTGAACATATAATGTCACACCATCCCGTCTCTAAAATCAGTTTACATATTTGAAAATCATCAAATTTTACTGCTTATAGGTTTCATTTGTATCACATTAAAGTTATTTTTAAAAGTACAAAGAGTAGTTTAAACTCCAGGAAAAAAAATAAACCCAAGCTATGTTTTTCTATGTAAATGGAAAAACAGGCGAGGTACAGTGGGATGTAACAAAATCATGTGAGTTTTTGTTTTTTTTGGATAGTCGTGGGGCTTGAATTCAGGGCCAGGGTGCTATCCCTAAGCATTTCTGCTTAATGCTAGTGCTCTACTACTTTGAGCTACAACTCCATTTCTGTTTTTTTTGCTGGTTAATTGAAGATAAGAGTCCTTCAGACTTTCCTTTCTGGTCTGGCTTTAAACTATGATCTTCAGATCTCAACCTTCTGAGTAGCTAGGATTATAGGCATGAGCCACTAGCACTCAGAACTCATGTGCATTTTTAATCAATGAGTCAGCAAGGTAAACTTTCAGAATCTTGAGGAATCCTCTGGAGGTTGGTCATGCCAGAAAAATAGTAGGTAAATCTAAAATCTTTTGAGAAGGATGAACCTGTTTTAGTATTAGCATGGAGACTGTCATGTTTTCTGGTGAGTGCCTCAATCACTTTTCATTAATTATTATCCAGGTACTTTATATTTATTTTGGTATTACTCTCAAATGATCTGGGGCATTAATATTCATATCAATGTAGGTTATGAATAAATGAATATTTCATGGGTTGAAAAGGAACCAATGAATTGAAGATTCTGGTCATGAAAACCAGAGAGAGAAATACTATTTGATGAGGATCTGAGGATCCTTCTTTAGTTAAAGGAGATTGCCTTACCTGTTTTGGTCAGAGGGTGGCTGACAAGTTGACGAATCACACTGTTTTCTGATGATCTCAAAAGTAGTACAATATCAGTTGGAAGAGTATCCCTATTTTTGGCTAAGAAGCCACTCGCACTATAGAGGACCTGTTGATAAAGGATGCTGTTGTAATGATCATAGTGGTACCAGAGCTGATTTAATGAAAACTTAGTCTATGCTTGGCAATATAGGCACAAACATCACAGAGGTAATTCCTTTCAATGTAATTTGAAGATGACCCTCTCAGGAACCAGTATGATGGTCTATACCTATAATCCTAGTTACTTCGGAGGTGAAGGTGGGGAGGTTCAAGGCCAGCCTAGGCAAAAAAACTGTTGGTGAGATCCTATCTCAAAACACAAGCTGAGAGTAGTGGCATAAGCCTGTAATCTCAGTTAATCAGGAGGCATTTGTATTTATATGACCAAAGTGATCTGATTGTTGTCATCACTTGGGAATTTGCTATGTTCCTTTTCTTATTGGGAAAGTTGAGCCACATAAAAGAAGCATTCCTATTTTTAGGGTAAATGATTCACTTGTATTAAATTGGCCTTGACATTTTCTTTATCTTAGCAGTGGAGTCTAAACCCTATGCATTTGTATTCCAGCACTTCTAAATAATTTTAAGAGCGTTTAAAGTTGTATGTTATCAATGATTTCTAAAGGATTATCCAATATGGTTATTGTTATGGGTCCCAAAATTCACATAAAAATGCTCTGTGTCTATAGTGAGACAGGGCCATTTAGACTCAGCAATACTTCAGTTGTCTAAAAGTCAGGAGGAGAGGCCTCATCAGACACCATCAGGGTCACCTTGACCTTGAACTTCCACCCTCTAGGTCTGAAAAGAACAGAACAGAAAAGAAATTTCTGTTGTTTAAGCCAAGCACCCAGTGCTATTTTTGTATTAAAGCTTAGTAACAGATTTGTTAAAAACAATGGGATAAAACGATTATAGCTTAAATTTTTCTTTTTGGGGGCTATTGCTGGGGTTCAAGCTCAGGGCTTTGGGAAATGCCCAGCTAGCTTGCTCAGCCAGTGCCATACCACTTGAACCACACATCCAGCCTGTCTTTTTGCTAGTTGTAGTTGTCTTTTTGCTATTTTGTAGATGGAATCTCACAGACTTTTCTTCACAAGCTGCTGTTGAACTTTGATCTTCTGGATCTCAGCCTCCTGAGTAGCTAGGATTACAGGTGTCAACAGGTTGCCCATAAAGAATTAATGGATAATTAAAGGAAGAGGCTTTCTTTGGAAAGTCATACGCTAAAATATTATGAGAGAGGTTATGGTTGAAATAACTTAAGGTGTATGTTTTAATAACAAAAGTCAGTGGACCATTGCTTTCCATATGTACTAACATGCAAGAGATTTTGAGTTATTTCACTTATTTTTTAATGTTGCTCTCACTTTATATATTATATCCTGATTTGAACATCTTTGTAGTCCCCTAATGTTTATGATGTCATTGTCAGAGAAGGTGGGAGGAAGGCATCCTGTGGGTGCATGAGCACTTATCTGAGGCTTGCTTGGGGGTGCAGATGTCTCTCAATGCATGAACATTTCTTCCTTCAACACTGTAACACTCTATTAGCCAGATCCATCCAAGTCTATGTGGAGTGGCTCAGCTAAGTGACCATAGTGACCATAGCTACAGCCTGGCCCCATCTCTAAATGGGAGGGAGGAGGAACATGGCTGTAGTAGAGAGAGACATTTGAGTCTGAAAAGGGTAGTTTCTAATGTTCTCAGCTATTATTCAAAAAAAGATGGAAAAAAATAAGCGTAACCATTGCCAGCTATCACTCACAATTGGATCTTATGATCATAAACATGGACTTGGCTATTTCTTTTCTTTCTTCTTTTTCTTTGATGTTTTTTAAAATGAGATTTCCCCCCAGAAAGTCCAACTTATTTACTTACTTACTTTATTTATTGCTAGTACTGGGGCTTAAACTCAGGGCTTGATACTAATTTTTTTTGGCTTTTTCAGTCAAATTTTGTGCTTTCCCACTTGAGCCAAACCTTCACTTGATGAGTCCCACAGACTTTTCTGCCTGAGGTTGGCTTTAAACTGTGATCCTTAGACCTCAGCTTCTTGAGTAACTAGGATTACAAGCATGAGCCACTGGTGCCCAGCAACGCTAACTTTTAATGTTTAATGAAGTAAAAGAGGGATATATTGTAAACCCTTTCAGGATGGATGATGGTATTTGTGTGTGTTACAGAATGAGCAGTCTCCAAACTGAGTGGTTAGCCAGGCTAGGCAGATAGTAGAATACTGGTCATCAGGGATGGGATCAGATGGGAGTGGAAGAAGATGGCCGTCTCAGCATAACCACCATGTCTATCTTATTATTGGATGAGCTATTAAGGAGAAACTCCGTCATACTTCTTAACAGTTCTTACCTTTCCTGCATAATGGTGAATTCCAAAACTAAGTTCCATTCTTTTAGGTCTCCAAAAGTATTGTGATTTCAGGTTACCTTCAAATTTTTCTGTAGAAGGAAAGTTGAATTCCAGTACTAAGCACTGTAGAAGGTCTTCAGAGGTTATTGAGATTAGTCAATTTTTACCACTGTAGTCTGATTTACATTTTAATTTTTTTGGTACTGGTGCTGGGGCTTGCATTTAGGGCCTGGGAGCTGTCCCATAGCTTTTCTTTCAAGGGTAGTGATCTACTACTTGAGACCCATCTTGACTTCTGTTTTTTATTTTTATTTTTGCTGGTTAATTGAAGATAACTGTCTCATAGACTTTCCTCCTGGGCTGGCTTTGAACCCAGATCCTTAGATCTCAGTCTCCTAACTAAGTAGGATTATGAGTGTAAACCACCAGTGTGCAGCTCCTATTCTCAAATCTTAGTGTGGATCAGAGCCAGCCCGAGTCTGTGGGTCTCCACCTTGAGGTTCTGGCTGAGTGTGTCTGAGGAAGGAGCCAGAATTCACGGCTGTTTTGGTTACATAAGAAGCAAAATCAGATCATAAAGACAGTTAAGTTTCTCTAATGATTTTTACATATTCAGAGAACTTGTTATTCCTTATCCTTAGAGGGAACATTTTGATTCCAAGTGTCTGCTATGAAATGATTTTCCTCACAACTTTGGTGTTATTTTCTTTTCCATCTATTCCTGTCTACTCAGAGGACAGCATAAGACAATTAAGAGGGTCTGGAGGGAGCAACAACACAAACACTGAGAAACAGGCTCTGTGTATCACCAAAGGAAATAAGGAAAAAAAGAAAGTGAATCCACATTTTTTCAAGTACTTGTTATCCAGGATAGATCTCTTCCATCAGCAGGAGATAGTGTTGCATGTTAAATTATGACTTTTTCAGTGACTTGAAAACTCCAAAGTTTTTTTCCTTCTTAAATTTAAGAGAACTTTCCATTATAAATATTTTGGGATGATAATCTCCTTAAATACATTATACACATCTTTGCCTTCTCAAGCAGAAAAATGTGAATATATTAAATCTTCCTGCTATGACTCAGGATTATTATCATGAGCACTTATCAGTGTGCTGTAAACTTGGAGGTTATTAAAGTATTTGAGGCTATTTGCCTCTGTTAAATAAATGGTTAGAACATCACAGGTGGATTTATTCCAGGACCGTTAGCTACTTCTTTTCAAATTCTAGAGCTATCTTTCTGCTTTGCTTATCAATTTCTAATTCTGGGCTGGAAATTTTCTAAGGTTATTTTTTTAACCTAAGATTTTTATGGTTGAGTTTCTACCATAAAGTAAACAGAAATCCAGTATACAATCCTGTTTAATCCTGCTCTAAGTATTTTATTTTTTAATGAATGTTCACTGGTCTAGGTATTATATCAAAAGTCTCTTTTTTCAAGTCAAATATACAGACTTTGTAATGGCTATTTTCACACTGATAATTGAAAACAAAAAATCATCCAAAATGACATTAATGTATTCATAAACTGTGCAGCCACATGGGGTTTAGAACTTACCTATGAGAGTCTGGTCGGTGGCATTGGGAAATCTACTTTCTTCATCGAGTAGAGACAATAACCCCATTGGCTTCTGCAGAAACATATCTAAGAGAGGCCTGTTATCTTCATATTCAATAACTCGAGCATCCACATCCTCATTCAAGTATTCATTCTAGAATAGGCCAGGAAACAAAGGAGAAGCTCACTGAACACTGTGTGGGCAGTACTGAGTTTGCTAGTAATCATCTACATAATAATAAATGACTCTCACTGCCATTTCTATGACATTCCATTTCACATTTCTCCCACAGAAGTGCTGATTCATTAAAATCAGCACTGATTATAATCAAGATAATATTAAAAGAATTTCTAGTCTCTGTTTTGGATTTCCAAACATTTCAAGTTTTGAAGAATATGTTGTTACTAAAAAGTTGGAAGAGCCTATCCCAAATGTATTGAATATGAATTAGAGTCACCTTAGGGTTAATCTTTACCCTTTGGCCATGACTGTAGTTAACAGTGTCAACAATTTACCTGAGGGGCGGGGGGGGGGGGGGGGGGGCGGCGGGGCGGGGAAGACTACTATCTTGTTGCTATGACTTTCCCTTCATACTGTTCCCTTGTCCAAGTTCTGAAGCCTGGGAAAGACTCACAGGACCTTTGAACTGGGACTTAATAGTGATAGTTGTGTAGGAGTGTCCCAGGATTTTAGGTGATAAACAAACCCCATGCCCAGACTCTCATAAATATAGGGGTAAGTGCTGGTCCAGGGAGCATGTCCTCTATAGGTTTCAATCCCACACTATGCCACCATGATTTTTACATATGCTTTAATTCATAACATGTATTTAATGAACTTTTTATAAGGCTTCAACATTGTGTATGATAAAATGATGTTTAAAACACAAAAGCTCCATGTGTCGGCAGGTTTCAAATATAAGTTGGGTGATAACACAAGGTGAAATATGGTAGATGCTAGCTATAGTACGCTAGAATTGCTCAAAGCATGCTTCTTGCAAATTTAGAATTTAGCAAACTGCAGTTCCAGACATCTGATAAATTAAAAATTTTAAATGCTATGATAGAAGCCTTATTATGCTGAAATCTCATTCCAAGAGTGTTATGAAAAAAGAGTTTATTTTTAATTTTTTTTATCACACTGGGAAATGAAGCCAGGAACCTAAGACTGCTATCCTATACTCTATTACTAATTTATACCCTCCATATGCATACATACACATGTACACATACATGCACACACACAGAGAAATGCTAGTTCATTAAAATAAGTATTATCCATTTGCTAAGAAATGGAAAGACTTGGAAAAAATTATATTAAGTGAAGTTACCAGGCCCAAAGAAACATAGGCCCCATGGTTTCCCTTATTTGCAATAACTAGTATAATAAGTAAAGGACAAGCAGAAAAGGCCAAAAGCTATGTACATATGACCATGTAAGATTATGTTAAGTGAAATGAACCCCAAGATAGCGACAAAACTTGTTTTTTCTTTCTTGCTATTGTTTTGAACGTATCTAAAATGTACTATGTGATTTTTTTTTGTTTCTCTTGTATGTTCTTCCCCCATGGTATAACCCCTGTTTACACTGTATTTGAAAAAAAATAAATAAGTGTTGATTAAACTCAAGATTATATATATTATGCTATACACACACATACACACACACACACACACACACATGTTTACTGGCTAATTGGAGATGGAGTCTAGTGGACTTTTTTCCTTCCTCAGTGGCTTTGAACGGTAATCCTCCAAGTCTCAGGTTTCTGAGTAGCTAGCACTACAAGTATGAATCACGGGCATTTGACTCCAAATTATATTTTTGCAATAAAACAAAACCTAACGCATATAAAAGAATCAGAATCCTTAGTCTAAGCAGTGGAGAATGTGAAAGATGTTCAGTTTGTTCAGTATGAGAAAATAAAGGCAATGGCTTGAAGTTTCAGTCTTTTCATTTGAAGGTAACCTTGAGAGAAGTCTGAAAACATAGAATTGTTTTATTGTTAGACACAGTATGCTGACAGCATATAATAGTGGAAATCAAAACCACAAAGTTCAAGAGAACTTTTGTATGCCTGATAGAGAAAGTCCATGAGGTTAAGGCCTAAAGTGATGCATTTGTCACTGCGATTTGCTTGTGTCAAAATCCACTGCCTGCTTTTGTGGCAGGTCACATGGAGCAAAAATGAGTCACTTAGTAAACAATGGATTTCTGTTAGAGATGCTTGTGGTATGGAATATGGACAAACCACAGAGAAAATAAAACCACCCTATTCTCAGGCTAATAAAGTACTTACAGTGTGATTTTAGTTGAGGATGTTTTAATAGCTATTTCTTAGTTATAAAAGTTAGTGCTGGAAGGGGTGCTGTAGCTTAAAGTGGGTGAAAAAGCTCAGGATGGGCTGGGAATGTGGTTCAGTGATAGAGTGCTTGCCTAGCATGCATGAGGCCCTGGGTTCAATTCCTCAGTACCACATAGACAGAAAAAACCAAGGGGCTGGGAAGATGGCTCAGTGGTAGAGTGCTTGCCTTGCATGCATGAGGCCCTGGGTTTGATTCCTCAGCACCACATAAGCAAAAAGAAAAAAGCCGGGAGTGGCACTGTGACTCAAGTGGTAGAGCGCTAGCCTTGAGCTGAAGAGCTGAGGGACAGCGCCCAGGCCCAGAGTTCAGGCCCCACAACCGGACCCCCCCAGAAAAAAAAGCCAAAAGTAGTGGTAGAGCACTTGCCTTGAGCAAAAGAAGTTCAGGGACAGTGCCCAGGCCCTGAGTTCAAGCCCCAGGACTGGCTAAAAAAAAAAAAAGCTGAGGGACAGCACCCAGGCCCTGAGTTTAAATCTTATGACTGACAAAAATGTGTCACGTGTGTGTGTGTGTGTGTGTGTGTGTGTGTGAGGTGAGGGGGTGGGGCAGGTGTGTGCGTGTTTGTCAGTCCTGGGGCTTGAACTCAGAACCTGAGAACTGACACTGATCTTTTTTGCTCAAAACTAGTGCTCCAATGGTTTGAGTCACAGCTCCTTTCCCAGTTTTCTGGCGGTTAGTTGGAGATAAGTCTCACAGACTTTTTTGACAAGGGCTGGCTTTGAACATAATCCTCATCTCAGCCTCCTGTGTAACTAGGATTATAGGTATGAGCCACTGGTGCCCTGCTTGGAGCAAGGTTTTTAAGAAATTTCCTCCACTGCTTGCTTTTAATCTTTTCAAGGGATTCTATCATGTATTAAGGCTGTAGGAGGACACCAAGGGATAGGTAGAGAAGAAGATGAGAAGGAGAAGGGGAGAAATCAGTAATATTTGAATCATAGAAAGGCTGGATAAACAGCCTTTAAGCCTATGCCCTATCCATTTTTTTTCCGGTAGGAAAGGCCAAGATTTATTTATAATTTGATTTTTTTTGTCAAGATGATGTATAGAGGGGTTCTTCTGTGACCACTATTTTCCAAACACAATTTTCAAAATAAATTCTCCATAAGACTGAAGATTTTAAATACAAGGAAGCTAGGTTCCTCTAATTCATCTCAGCCTTAAAACATCAGTTTTAATCAGTAAACACAAAGTGAAATAGTATAATTAGGTGACAAATGGCATACAGAATAATATTAAATATGACTTGTACAATTAATAAAATAATTTAAATGATCTTCACATAACAATTTTTTCTTGCCAAATGGAATTCAAATGAGTCTGATTTTCTTCTCAGAGGAAGAATATTTTTTGAAGCTGAATCATAAATTACACATTGTGCTCTGACAAAATTACTGTTTCGTGGCACTTGAATCAAACCCATTATCTGGTGTTCTGTTGCCTAGCTACAAGAATTCTGAAGTTTAATGCATTTTAGATGGATGTTGAAATTTCATGAAGAATTTCAGCTCTGCATTCTACCGAAAGAGAAAACTGGTGGACACATTAGTTTATTTAAGTTTTCAAAGGAAATGTCATTATTCTCAAGGACCTAAACTTGCTACAATTTGGAGAAAATCGCACTGTTTTCCAAGGAAGGATTCTTTGCATCTCAAATGGAGTCATACTAAACAAGCTAGCTTTTTTGTTTGCTTTCATTTCCGTTTTTACTGTGGGTATAGAGAAAGGCAGATGTGTGTGTGTGTGTGTGTGTGTGTGTGTGTGTTGGGATTTGAACTCCCTGACCTTTTTCACTCAAGGCTAGTGTTCTACCACTTGAACCACAACTTCACTTTCAGCTTTTTGGTGGTTAATCGGAGATCAGAGTCACATGGGATTTCCTGTCCAGGCTGGCTTTGAACCTAGATCTTTATATCTCAGCCTCAGCCTCTTGAGTAGCTAGGAATACAGGCATGAGTCACCAGTACCTGGTGTTTTGGTCTTTTTTTTTTTTTAATGTGTAAGGCTTTAAAGCTATGGTTTACATACTACTTTGTATAATTATACATTACAATACACACATGGGTCTTTACGTTAAGTAACTAGACTTACCTGTTCCCATGCAAACACATGTTGATTAAAGTAATACTGAATTTGTTCATTTGCAATGTTAATGCACAGTTGCTCAAAGGAATTCCTTTTGAAATGTTCAAAGCCGAATATATCAAGAATGCCAATGCTCAGCTCATCATCATTCTTACTAGAAGAATTGAAACAGTATTATTATTTATTTCCTTAGGATAATACAAAGCAGAGTATCTCAGAGGTTTCATTTATGATTGAGTTAAGAAACTACTCCCAGGACACACACACACACACACACACACACACACACACACACACACACACACACACACAGTGAATTTCTCTTAATTGAAAAAAAAACCTTGCTGGGCATTGGTGGCTCACACTTGTAATCCTAACAATTGAAGAGGCTGAGATATGAGGATCATTCAAAGCCAGCCCAGGGAGAAAAGTCTGTGAAAGTCTCCAATTAACCAGCAAAAAGCCAGAAGTGGAGCTGTAGCTTAAGTGGTAGAGTTCCAGCCTTGAGTGGAAAAAGCCGACTGAGAGCACAGAACCATGAGATCAAGTCCCAGTATGGACACATACACATAAAACAAAAGATAAAACAAAAACCAAAAAAATTCATTCTCCACAGATCATAAAGAAAATTAATATTTCACAGTCAAAAATTATATGGACAACTGAATTGGCACCCAGAATACAGCAATTATAATTTAATCAAACTATACCAGAAAGAAAAAATTCTGCTAATGAGTACATTTAACCTCTTACAAGAGCAATTAAAAAGAATTCTTACTAAAAAGCTCTTGTTTGAAAGAATCATTTTTTTTATTATTTGCTTATAACTTTAAAAATTTAGAACTAATGGTAACCTGAAGAGAGATATACATAAATAGGGACTTAGTTTCTAATTAAATTTTTTTGGTGTGCTGGTATTGTTTTTATTTTAAAGGAATCTTATAATTATATTGTCCACTCTTTTTTAATTTTATTTTATTCTAAAGATGTTGTACAGAGTTTACAGTTACACTGGTAAGGCAATGAGTACATTTCTTGTCGAGCATTGTTTAAAGTATAATAAATATTATTTTATACTTACATATTTCAAATGCATTTTCTTTCTGCTACTCTACGTCATTACTTCTGCTCACTAAAGGTTAGATACTTAGATAAGAACTTTCATGTGCATTAAAAAGGAAAGCACAAAAGCCCCTCTTAACATTTAGTATTTAGGGAGTGTAGGTCACCTTCAGTGTTTTGTGGGGAAATGAGTTGAAAATGACCACTAAAAACTGAAGGGTGCTCTCTGCATTTATTTGGGAGAAGTGACTGGACTGGAAACTCAAGAGAGAAGGAATACTTAGAAGATGTGATAGGTGGACACAAAGCAAGCAATGTGTTTCTGAAAGTTCCTATTTTGAACAGTTGGATATAAATGTATGTGGTTATATGAGGTCAGATATCTGCATAAAGGTTTATGCTGGCATAGTCAAAAATATTCCTTTGTAATGCTTTTTCCACATTGGATTTCACTGAGATAAACACTGAACTCATTGGACAATAATGAGTTAGAGCTCAGAAAGATCTTTGCGATGATCTAACTCAGGGATTCTCAGAACAGAATCTGCTACTGGCTTTTAAAGGGTCTGTAGTTATAACTCTGTAATGTTTTTGTGGGTATACATAGATGTGTCTATTTAAAAAAAAATTGGAGCAAAGGACATAGGCAGTTTTCAAGAGGCCTCCATTAATGAAAGTGACTGACCTGTCATTTAACAATAGATGAAGTAGAGACTCCAATCTGGGTCTAAGACTTGGACAGTTTTTAATAGTATAAAGAATGGAACTTTACTACTTAGTAGATAGGCTATTATGGGATTTTCGGCACATCATTCTGTTGGGAGCCATTGAGCTAAGTAAGCATGCAGATGCTACCTAACAAAGTGAGGTAAAAAATCTCTAAATTTGTTTACATTATGAGGAATATCCATATGTTGAATATCGATATACCCAAAAAAATCATATGAATGTCTGATGTCAACGAGATAACCAAGTACAACTAAAAAACCTAGGATCATTAAATCCTAAACTGGATTGTGACTTGCTGACTCAGCTGTGATAGGACTGTTGAGCACAAAGGTATAGGAACAATTTTGAGTGACAGAGTTAAGAACATGGTAGAGAATAATGGGTGAGCTCAGTTTAACTAGATACTATGGTGTGGAAATTATTTGTGGAAAAATAGCAAACTACATCTTTTTTGTTGGTTGTGGGGCTTGAACTCAGGGCCTAGGTGCCATCCCTGAGCTAGTGCTCTATCTAGTGCCCAAGGCTAGTGCTCCATCACTTTGAGTCACAAAGCCACTTTGGGTTTTTGAGTGATGAATTGGTGATAACAATCTCCTGAAGACTTTTCTGCCAGGGTTGACTCCTAATCGTGATCCTTAGATCTCAGTCTCCTGAATAGCTAGGATTACAGATGTAAGCCAGTGGCGTATGAATTGTGGTTTAAAAAACGTACATACAAGTGGCTGGGAAGGTGGCTCAGTGGTAGAGCGCTTGCCTTGCATGCCTGAGGCCCTGGGTTCAATTCCTCAGCACCATATAAGCAAAAAGCAAAAAACCGGAAGTGGCGCTGTGGCTCAAGTGGTAGAGCACTAGCCTTGAGCTGAAGAGCTGAGGGACAGCACCCAGGTCCAGAGTTCAGGCCCCACAACCGGACCCCCCCCAAAAAAAAATGTATGTACAATGGTCTTTTTCAAGCAGGTGTGAATAGGATTACCTGCGAGGTAAATATCTCATCTAGCCTTCCCATATGTAAATTTTCTAAAATTCGTGTAGTTTATAGCTGAACAAATCTTTCAGCATAAATGTGAGGATTTATATCTATGCAAAGCCAGTCAATGGTGGCTCCAATTTATATTATTTCCAAGATGAAGTATAGGAAGACACCAGACCTAGAGTCAGATATCATTAGTGTTCATGTCTTGGCTGTACCATTCGCTATTCTCCACCATTCTCTAGTGAATTTCTGAACCACATTTTTTTGTCGGTCGTGGGGCTTGAACTCTGGGCCTGGGCGCTGTCCCTCAGCTCTTCAGCTCAAGGTGAGCGCTCTACCACTTGAGCTACAGCGCCACTTCCGGTTTTCTGGTGTCTGAACCACATTTCATGTGCCTTTATAATAAGATCAAAACCATGAAAAGGAGGTTTTCCTTTATCTTCATGATTTAATCTATACTTCTAAAATAAAAAAAGAATTTCTAAAGTGATAGCCATAGAATGATGTATACTTTCTTTGTTGTAAACTCCTAATTAAAACATCATAGTGATAGTAAGATATTGCATTTAGAAATCACTTTCTAGCCAGGTGTTAGTGGCTCATACCTGTAACTCTAACTATTGTGGAGGCTGTGATCTGAAGTTCTGGCTTGAAGCCAGCCCAGGCAGGAAAATCTGTGACTCGTATCTCCAATTAACTACCAAAAAAGCTGGATATAGAGCTTTGGCTCAAGTGGTAGAGTGCTAGCCATGAGTTAAAAACAACAACAACAAAAAAAAACAAAAACAAAACAAAACAAAAAAAACTCAGGCACAGTGCCTAGGCCCTGAGTTCAAGGCCCAGAATTCACATGCACATGCACATGCACACATACACACACACACATACACACAGGCACACACAACCACACACAAATCACTTCCTGTTATTTTTCATATTTCTACAGTTTTTATGTTACATCAATTACAAAATTCTATTGTCCTGTGGCACAGTAAAGTGACCCTATTAGGAAATGAAGCATTTCTAGCAAAATATATAACTTTCACCATTAAATTAAATGAACTCAAAATATCTTCAAAAAGACTTACAAAAATTTAAAAAGTTACAAAATAGATGCTTTGAATGATCTTTTGGAAAAGAGTGTATATAAAGGTTTTTACCTTGGAAATATGTCATGCTTCAACAAACTATTAATGCAATTTACTATCCAGCTAAAGAGACGCCCATATAAAGTTTTTGCCATGGCGTCTCTGACATCAATAGCTTTCTCTACAGTATTGGGTCTTATAATGGTCTCTCCTCTAGTGACCACACAGTGGGAAGTGAGAGCTTCTTGTAGCTCATCTGCCTGAATGCAAAGCAAAGAAGCAGCTGCAAAAGAAAAAGATGCATGGTTAGTGGAAAAGGTAGTAGCATCACTTTCAATTAATGAAGATATTAGAATTATTTGAATTGTAACATCAAACAACTTCCAATAAAGACATGCTTCTTACAACAAATCTAACACATTCACTTAAATTAAGCATACTGCTTGCCTTCTGGAGCTTAGAGGATTCCCTAACTTTTGCTTTGCATTTTGGGAGGCATAGTTACACAAAATTAAGGGCAGAGAAACACTCCTAGATCACTCAGTACTTTATTTAGCCAGTTCTGGGACTTGAACTCAGGGCCTGGACACTGTCCCTGAGCTTCTTTTGCTCAAGGCTAGCACTCTACCACTTGAGCCACAGCGCCACTTCTGGCCTTTTCTGTTTATGTGCTACTGAGGAATTGAACCGAGGGCTTCATGTAAGCACTCTACCCCTAAACCATATTCCCAGCCCATCACTTAGTAATTTAAACAAAATGAGGATTAAATGGGATGGACTAGAAGCTTCTCTGTGACAACTGAGCTACATGTGGAAATGTAAAATGTTTTGTTTTGGAAATTTGTTTTGATTTCAAAATTTTGTTTGTTTGTTTATTTATTTATTTATGTATTTACAGTTGTGTGGCTTTTACTCAGGACCTGGGCACTGTCCCTCAGCTCTTCAGCTCAAGGCTAGCGCTCTACCACTTGAGCCACAGCACCACTTCCAGTATTCTGGTGGTTTATTGGAGATAGAGTCTCACGGATTTTGCTGCCCAGGCTGGCTTTGAACTGCGATCCTCAGATCTCAGCCTCCTGAGTAGCTAGGATTACAAGTGTGAGACACCAGTGGCCAGCTTAGGGCTCTACTACTTTGAGCCACAGCGCCACTTCTGGTTCCTAGTGGCTAGTTGGAAATAAGAGTCTCACGAGGACTTTCCTGCTGGGGCTAGCTTTGAACCCCGATCCTTAGATCTCAGCCCCCTGAGTAGCTAGGATTACAGGTGTGAGCCATCAGTGCCTGGCTAAAATTTATTATTTTGACTGTGCTATGTCAAAATTACATGAATCAAGCAGACTTACTACTGAAAAGTGGTGGATCTGTCACCAGGTGAGATCTGGGGCACTGAGAGTGTGTCCTGGGACCCTGATCATCTTCCTCTCTCTTTGTTACTTGGCTCCCTTAAGGTGAACAACTTTGCTTCACCATGTACTCTCTTGTCATGATGTCTTATTTAATCATAGGTCCAAAAGCAAGGGCCAACTGAGCAGCGACTGCAACCTCTGAAAGTTTAAATAAACCTTTCTTCCCTCTTTAGTTGTTTGTTACCCCCACGGAAAGCTGAGGGAAACAACCTGATCTCAACCCTGTGGGCTACTGATAAAACTTTAATTAGGATTAGATAGCAAGAATTAAAAGTTATCAATGGAGTTCTAGGTTTCTTCTCTGCAACTCTGATGACCTGGTATCTTTTATGCCAAATTAAGTTATAGTATATATGTAGAATATATATGGTGTTTTCTAGTTTTCTGGTACATGCCACTTACTCTGTGTCAACTCAGACCACTGTTCTTCTGTCTTACCACACTGGTTTCAGTGTTCAGAAAATAGTGTACAGACAATGTACAGACAGTGTACAGACAATAGTGATATCAAGAAAAGGTCTGGACCAGAAGGATTTGGTATTTGGTCCTCTGAAATTATCCTTAAAATAGTTACCTGAAAATTTGCATTATAGTAAGGTTATGGGTAAAACTTATAATAAATATAAAGCTTTAAGGACACATGATGACATTAAAAATGAAAGGATGGGATATGTTCTGAACAGAAAAAAAGTTCAAAAAATCGCTGGAGGATGCTAAAAGTAATTGCCAACCATAGGTTTAACTCTTTTACTGAGAGCACACTTGGTTTGAAGTGAGTCCCATAATGTGTTTCTGTTGTGTGGGAAAATGTCTGAAACATTAATTAACTCAGCATGAATGGGTAGACAGAATTCATCCAGTAAGAAACTGTTCAAGTTTTATTACTTTAAAAATTATATAGGGTCTTAACATTCCAAGGTAACAACTTCAATTCTTTCCTATGGTAGCTCACTAAATTTGATCCAGTTTTTTCTGTGATTTCACATGCAGGCAAACAGCTCCTGACACAGTCATAGACATTCCATGTTCAGAAACACATTCTGCAGTCATCAGTTCACACGTGGGAGGATCTCCTCTAAGTAGTGGACATTTACAATTTTGTTTTACACAAATGCAATCCTAGTATTTTTTTTTTAAGGATTCTGTGTGGGAACAATTGCTTAAAGTGATCTTCCTGTGACACTTGCAGTAGGAGACTTTTAACAGAGTGTAGATTTGAAAACGGAAGATAACAAAACTCACAATTCTCCAGAGCTGTGTGATTGCAGATGTAGCTCTTGTCAACCTGGTGCTCAGTTGCTACGGAAGAAAACTCAATGTTTCCAACATTCAAGATGGCAGCGAGAATGCTATATATGCTTCCAAGTTGCTAAAAAAAATAACGAGAAATACTAGCATTATTTTTATCTGAACTGTGGCAAGACAGTGACTCTGGCTAGGAAATTCTAGAGAAGAAGCTTTTGTTGTCTCCTGGCAGATGGAGACAGGTAAGTGGGCAAGGTCAGGTAGAAGTGGGCACAGGGCACATTATCCAAAATATGCTTGAAAATATTTTAGTAAGGAAGAAAGGGAAGAGAGAAGGAAGGAAGGATTGGGTTAAGTAAAACTTTAAAGGCCCTTCCAGCTATACCTAGAGTCTTTTCATCAAAATAATTAGTAGGATTTGTTCCACATAAAAACAATCTTATAAAAGTTGATGCCAGTGGTTCACACCTGTAATCCTAGTTACTCAAGAGGCTGAAATTTGAGGATCTTGGTTCAAAGCCAGCGCAATCAGGAAAGTCTGTGAGACTCCCAACTCCAATTTACCACCAACATGTTGTAAGTTGAGCTGTGGTTCAAGAACTAAAGTGCTAAGCCTTGAGCTTTTAAAATAAAGTGCAGGGACAACTACCAGGCACTAAGTTCAAGCCCCAGGAATGGCACATGTACGCACATGTGAGCACACACACACACACACACACACACACACACACACACACACACAATCTGTGTGCTGCAGTGGTACTTTTGGTACAGTTGATGAATCTACGTTATCACATGATTACCCAAAGTCCAATTCACTCTTGCTGCTGCATATTCTGTGGTTATTGACAGATGCACAATGATAATTATCCACCCCTGTAGTGCTTTTCAGAGTGGTGTTAAATGTCTCTGTGTTCTGCTTATTTTGCCTCCTTGTCTCTGTACCCCTGGCAGGCACTAATCTTTTTATTGTCTCAGCAATTTTCGCTTTTGTAGAAGTCACATATTTGGAAGCAGATAATATGCTGCCTTCTCAGATGGCTTTCTTTCACTCAGTGATAAACATTTAAAGTTTCTTTATATCTGATCTTGGCTTAGAAGCCAGTTTCTTTTTTAGTGTTAAATCGTATTTCATTATTTAGATACAGCATGGTCTACTCATCCATCCAAATGGATATCATGATTTGCATTGAAATTTTGGCAGTTATAAATAAAGCTGCTATAAATTTCCATGTGTTTGTTTTTGTATGCCTATTAAGTTTTCAATCATTTGGACATGCATCAAGGAGTAATAACTGAATTATACAGAAAGTATAGGAATAGTCTGTAAGGAATTTGCCATTTTTCATTCTCACAATGCCTGAGAACTGTTGTTTGCTATCTTTCCCAGCACTTGATGTTATCATTATTTTAGGTTTAGTCATTCCTTTTGTTCTCCCGCCAGTATGAGAGATCAAATCCACATTCTTACATCTGGTAGGCAACAGTTCTATCAATGAGTACATGCCTGGGCCAGCTGCTACCTTTCGTTTTGAGTGGGTGATTCAGAAAGAAATGTTAAATATGTACAAAGAGATGTTGGGGATTTAAATAGTTATCATAAATGCCAATTGTATTGAAATTGAACTATACCTTTTCTTGAGTCATTCTTTCTTTGTGGGAAGTACTGGGCATCAAATCTAGGGCCTTACACATGTGCTGTACCACTGAGCTGCAAGACTGCTGGGGAGCCATTCTAATAGGTGTGTAATGGTTTGTGTGACCATTTTTATGTGAAAAGCAATGTATTAGTTGCAGGACTTGAAGAACTTGGAGCTCTGTGGCTGGTTTGTAGATCACACTTAGAGAAGGGCCACTTCTTCCACACAGCCAGCAATGACTCAAAGCTTGTACAATGACAAACAAGTGATTTTTTTTATTAGACTATGAAAAACAGAATGGTGAGAAAGACTGAACGCACAGATTACTATGCCAATGGTGGAGCTTTGTAAGAGATACTTGACTTGTAAGACATAGTATTCCAAAAGAGCTTCTTTTTTCCCTCCCTCCCTCCCTCCCTCCCTCCCTCCCTCCCTCCCTTCTTTCCTTCCTTCCTTTCTTCCTTCCTTCCTTCCTTCCTTCCTTCCTTCCTTCCTTCCTTCCTTCCTTCCTTCCTTCCTTCCTTCCTTCCTTCCTTCCCCCGCTCCCCAGTCTTTCTCGTTGTCCATCCTGGTACTTGAGCTTGAACTCGGGGCCTAGGTGCTTCCTTTGCTTGGACCACAGTGCCACTTCTGGCCTTTTCTGAATAGTTTATTAGAGATGAGAGTCTCATGGACTTTCCTGTCCAGGCTTTCTTGGAAACACGATCCTCAGATCTCAGCCTCCTGAGTAGCTAGAATTACAGGCATGAGCCATTGGCACCCAGCTTTCCAAAAGCTTCTTTATGAGTGATGTGATTTGGGATGTGAACCTAATGCTGTAAATACAAAGCAGCTCACTACTCATGACTTTGCCAGTACTCAATGTTAGGTATATTAAATAGGTAGGTTTCATTAGGTAGCTGATGAAGAGAACACCATAAGCTATTCAGGCAGGAAAAGAAGTTTATTTACCAAACTGCTGCCCCTGCTGTGCATGGTGGAGAGGCATGGCTGAAAAAGGAAAAGGGACAACGCACCCCAGGGCCAGGACTTATCTAGGCCAGGACTTATCTAGGCCAGGGACAGGAAGAGGTGTGGCCAGGCGGGGGAAAGGTGTGGCCACACTGGATCCGGATGTGACCTCAGGGTCTGGGACCCTCCTAAGGTCACATGGGAGGCATGTGACCAGAAGTAGCACAGGATGTGACCTAGCAGGAGGGGAAGGTGACTGCTTCCAGGTCTGCCAGTTACCTAGGTAACAGATACTGGGCAGAAACTTAGCCAAGAGGCAGGGAAGTGTCCTTGTGCAGACCTACACTCAATGTATAACTTTTGTAGGAAGAAAAATGGAACACCCTCAAAGTAAGCCCACAGCAATGCACATCCTAACTGAAATACTGTGCCTTTCTAAGAAAAGGGCAAAATGAAAAGTGATATGTAATACTCTCAAATACATAAATGAATATGTAATTCCAGAATTATATTAATCTCCTCACATGTTACAACCTCTGAAACAACTCTCCAAGTAAGAATAACTCATTGGGCTTGAATTCTGGTACTTGAAAGCATTTGAAGAAAAAAGTGATTTTTAAAGAAGGAAAAGGAGATAAAGGGAGACTGCAAGCACTGCTCCAGTGTTAGAACACCAGCTATGCACAAGAAAGCCAAGTGAGAGCAAGAGGTCCTGAGTTCAAGCCTTAAAACTGGCAAAAGAACCAAACAGAGAACAAACAACAACTAGGTACTTTGTTTCAAGGCCATTAACATATTGGGTGAAGTAAAGTTTAGTTATTGGTCTAAAGACACACAGCCAGAAACAAACAGTGCCAATGTCTTTTACCTACATACTCCTAACCTCACCAGAAATCATGTTTAAAAAGAAGGGGATAGTAGTTCATGGGTGCTCAATGCTTTGACTAGTAGGGGGAAGAGGGGGTGGTGGGGAAGGAGAGGAAAGAGGGGGGTGGAGGGAGGGAGAGGGAGAGGAAGAGGGAGGAGAGGGAGAGAAAGGAGAGAGAAAAAAAGGGAGAGGGAGAGAGGGGAGAGAGAGAAGGAGAGAGAATGAGAGAGAGAGAGAGGGAGAGGGAGGGTGGAATAGAGGGGGAGAGAGGGAGGGAGAGGAATAGGGAAAGAGGAGAGGGGAGAGAGAGGGAGTTAGAGAGAGAGAGGAGAGAGAGGGAGGGAGAGTGAGAGGGAGAGGGAGAAAGAGGAGAGAGGGGAGAGCAAGAGGGTGGGTGGGTAGGGGAATCTCCACCGCAGAACATTGGCACCAGAGGCAAGGTGCTGAGCAGGCGGATGAGACAATCTTGCTATTTCATTTATAATGAAAGCTTCCTCTTTCCAAAATGGACTTGAAATAGCAGTCAAGAATTCATTGTGTATACCCCAAAATTAAGAAAAATAGTGGCACTCAGTAGGCCCTATGTTGAAAATGAACTACACAACTTGTGGGTGGGGACAGGAGGGAAAATTTGGGAGAGAGCCAAGGCCAGGGTGACATTGTCCAAAAAGAAATGTACTCACTACCTGACATGTAACTGTAACCCCTCTCTACATCACCTTTATATAATAACAATAAAACATATTCAATTTAATAAAGGAAGGGGTAGAGATTGAAGAGGATTGAGAATGTTGAAGGAGGTGACACTGATCAAGATGCACTGTATCCATAAACTGCTTTGTTAAATGGCACCTCCTTTGTACAACTATTTAAAGATAATTTTAAAAGATTTTTTTAAAAAAAATCAGGACTAAGATACAAAGGAAATAAACACCCACTCTGGTTAATTCTGTTGGCTTAAATTAGGCCAGTCTGTCCTGTTGACTCTATTTGAGGTAGAAGATCATCACTTTCTGGGAGGGTTGGCCGGGGTGGGGGGGGGGGGGGGGAGTGGGGGGGGGGGGGAGGCCGGGCTTGGAGGATTCTCTTGCATGCAATTAAAGTCTTTACTTTGGAACAAGAAACAGATCATCATGGTCTCTTTTATCCTATGCTCCCGTTTATCTCTTTGATAAATCCTGACTAGGTTTAAATTTGGATCATAGTTAGAAATAAGTGAATTATATTTGTTGGTAGATGGTAACTGTAAAACTGGTTCCACTCCAATGTGACTAATCATTGTCTGACTGAGCAATAGAAAGCAGCGGAGCCAAATACAAGTGAACCTCTGCCTCTATGGAGTGCAACTAAGAAGTAAACAAACCAATTAAAAATGATTCCTTGCCTCAGAGATAGCAACATGTGGGCAGTGGACTGGCAAGAAGTAGAGCAGCTTTTCTGATGATTTAAAAAAATATGGGGAAAGAACCAGGAAGAAGTCACAGAAGGGTCTGCTTTGGTTGATCAATGTGTTGCATCCTCTCAGTTTGGAGGCCTCCCTGAGATCTAATTAGCAACTTCTGTATTCACCTTAGCAGGCCGACCAGCATCAGAACAGTTTTAAGAGGAGCATCCACTAGCAAAGTTCATCTTCTGATCAAGGATTGGAGAAGAGGATGCATGCTACTGGCTTCTTTATTCCATACAGCCCAAACAAACTGGCTCTGCTTTGAGAGCAGAGTGCTCTTAAATACTCTGCATGACTTAAATATGTTGTCTCCACAGGTACAAGCTGTAGGAGTCTAAGGATGAGGTTAGGCAGATGCTAGGGAGAGCAAATAATGGAGGAAGGGGAAGATCAATCAGACTCAAATTTGAATAGTGCCAGGGGAAAATAACAAAGCTACAAACAGAAGTGGCAGTGCTCAGGAGAGCGTTGGGGTGGGATGAAATGGGTAAGCTAACTAATATGATGGCAGCCAGTGCATATTTCTGATGCAGTTTCACCTGGGATTTATACTGTGTAGAAAAATCTCAGAAGCTCTGCAATTTCATGCAATCCCATTTGTCCAACCTTTCTTTGATTTGTTGCATTTCTGGGTCTCTATAACTAGTATATGTCTGAGACAAGCAGAAACAGATAAGTTGATGTTAGGCGAAATGAACCCCAAGATAAGGACTCAAATGGTTTTTCTTTGTTTCTAACATATTTATAAGATGATTTTTTTTTGGTTGCTTTGTATGTCCCTTCCCCATGGTATAACCCCTGTTTTCATTGTATTTGATATTGGTATAATTTGTGGAGGGGAAGAGAAAAAATGAATTGTTTAAATAGGGATACAGGTGGACCCATTACAACAATGAAATATACAAGATGCTATGTCGAAAAATGAACTTTACAACTTTGGCGGGGAGGGAGGGAACATGTGGGGGGGATGGGGGAGATGGGAAGGCAGGGATGGGAAGGGAAACAAAGGAGGAGGCAACAATGCTTGATAAGAAATGTACTCATTACCTTGCTTATGTAATTGTAACCCCTCTGTATGGTATTTTTACAATAAAAAACTTATTATTAACAATAATAATAAAAGAAAAATCTCAGAAGGAGGACACTATTTTTGTCTTCTGTGCCAGAAGAAGAGCAAAGGCTTCATGATTGCTTATGATGCCTGGGACATTGATTAATGCCTAAAAATGAGATTGTGTCTACAAGAGATTGTCTTGTGGAATCTTCTCAGCACAATGACGACATCGCTCTCTAGAATAGATGGCTCATCAGAGACGGGAGCTGCTCTGTCCTTCACCCAGGTGTTCATTTCTCACTTGTTCGACTCCTACTCAATCCTCAGTTTAATCCTGCTGCTCCACAAAGGATACTACTAGCCAAGTAGACCATCTTGTCACCATGTATCAATCCAGTCACCCTATCTAACTCTTCTAATGCCTTTTGAAGGGTGATAGGAGAATAAGATTCACAGACTGGACCTTGTAAGAACTAGGGGCTGAAGCTGAGTATGATGGCCTATGCTGATTATCCCAGCTATGAGCAAGGTGGATTAAGTGGATTACAGTTTGAGGTCAGTCAGACACACAATTAGCAAGCCCATTCAACAAGCTACACATGTCTGTAATCCCAGCTATCCAGGAGGCATAGATAGAAGGATTGCAAATGTGTAGCTCTGGTTAAAACATGAGGTTCTATCTGAAAAATATTGAAAGTAATAAAGGCATGGCTCGAGTGATAGAATGTCTGTCTAGCAGTTGAAACCTTTGTCCAACCCAAACAACAGGTGCTGTCTCCTCTGAAGAGAAAGTTCTTCTTAGTGACAATATAGACCTAAGAGCAAAGTATTCAAGCTTCTCTAGAAGTCTGCAGAGAGATATCCAACAATGGATTTTGTTCGTTAGGCTAAAAACTATTTAATGTAGCAACAGAGAGAAGAGGCCCTGGTCATCTCTTTTCTGCCTTAGACACTTCAGAGTCAGCCAGTTCTCAGGTGACAGGTATAGCTTAGTAGATACAGAGCAGAGAGCCCAAGCTGTCAGCCTGAAGCTTCAGGTGGGTCCATCCATTCACCATTCAGAGAAGAAGATGGTCACAGAGGGGCTCCTATCTCTACAAGGTATCCAACTTCAACACAGGGCTTCTGGTGAGTGAAGTAAGTATCTGCCTAAAGGATGAGTTCCAGCTTGGCTTTCCAGTGCATTTAGAAGACAGCTCTTCCCTCTGGTTCTATGAAAATGTACTTCTTATTTGGTTCTGGTTCTAGGTTCCTTCTGGCTCCTCAACCTCTCACCTTTTTAGGCAGATGAAACAATTCTATAAACAAAATAGTGATGTTTATTCAGAACTTTTAGGCTGTGAAAGCAGTGAGGTTGGAATTGTCTGATGAAATATAACTCCTGATTGGCTCTTGGGAAAGGCCACACAAAAAAGGTACCCAATCCCTACGTATGTACGTACGTACGTACGTACGTATGTATGTATGTATATGTGTATATTTATTGTGTTGGTCCTGTGGCTTGTACTTGGTGCTGTCTTTGAGCTTTTTTCCCTTCAAGGCTAGCACACTATCACTTGAGCCAAATCTCTACTTCTGACCTTATTGGTGGCTGATTAGAGAGAAATGTCTCATAAAACTTTCCTGGCCTGGCTAGTATAGAATGGCAATCTGCAGATCTCAGACTTCTGAATAGCTAGGATTACAGGCATGAGCCACCAGTGCCCAGCTTACCCAATCCAAATTGAAATTCCTCCATTAATCTTTTCTCTGAGATGTACCAACTTACTCTAAATATTCATTGCTACAGATACTGTCTCCTTTTTAAATTAAGACTAAGCTCATTTCATATAATCTTGATTATTTCTTTAAATTTTTTTATTTGCATCAATTATTTGTACAGAGGGATTTCATTTGGACATGCCCATATAGGTAGACAATATACCCTGATAAGACTCATAACTTCTATCACTCTCCCTCATTCCCCTCCCATTTCTGAGCCAATCTCAATAAGCCTCACTGCTTCATTTTCACAGGTTCACAAAGTACTTTGATCATATTCTTCTTTCCTCCCACCAGTACTGATGCACACTGACAGAACATGTTTGACATTTCTGTCCTACATTGGTGGTGCATGCTAATTGTTCAAAGGAATTTCACCATGGCATTTCACACATGAATAGGAAATATTTTAATTGTGTGTGTGTGTGTGTGTGTGTGTGTGAATCCTGAGCCTTGAACTCAGGACCTGGGTGCTGTCCTTGAGCATTTTATGTTCAAGGCTAGCACTATATCATTTGAGCCACAGATCCACTTCTGGCTAATTGGTGGTACCTGGGCTGGCTTTGAATTATGATCCTCAGATCTCAGCCTCCTGAATAGTTAGGATTATAGCTAGGATTATAGATATGAACCACTGGTACCCAGCTTTCATTTGCTCTATCATTGTTCACTCTACTTTGTCCATTCTCAAGATTGCACAGAAGCAAATATTTCTTTTTAAAAAGTCCCTATTAAGATCAGGATTGGCAATGAGATGAACAAGACATTATGTTGAAAATGAACTTTACAGCTTGGGGGGGAGAGTTGGGAAGGTGGGGAGGGAAGGGATGGTAGGGGAAAAACAAAGGAGGGGTAACAGTGCTCTATAGGAAATGCACTCATTACCTTACTCATGTAATTGTAACCGCTTTGTACAGTATCTTTACAATAAATATATACATATATATTAAAAATAGCAGGACTGAATGAAGTCACTGGAATTTCATTTAATTTATGTATTCTTGTCCTACCAATTAACTTCTAGGCAGATGGATCTCTAGAACCCTTCTGAACAAAGATTATTCTGGATTTACTTCAATATTCCCTGCTAGGCAGGACCCTAATCTCAAATTAATTTTTTTGCATTTGTCTTGTCCTTTTCCTGTTGACAAGGATCATATTTCATTCCCTACAGGCAAGATCTTGAAGCTGTCCTCCTGTAATTCTGCATGAAGGCTATCCAAGATGGAGTCAAAAGCTTTCAAAGAGAAGCCTGGGGGCGGGGAGAGGGGTGGCCGGGGATAGGGGCAGTAAGGGGATATAGACATGATGGTACATGCCTGTAATCCCAGCTACCTGGGAGTTAAAGAAGAAGAGGATCATAGTTCTAGGCCAACCCAGGCACAAATGTAAATCTGTAACACTGAGTTTCACATTTTGGAGATGATATTCTATACCAAGAAATTTGTATCTTTAGAGCTATTACTTTCTTCCTTTTTCTTTTTTGTTGTTTGACTATATAGCTAGGCTGCCTTGAACTCACAAGACTGTTTCCTCAGCCTCTCAAACGCTGGGATTATAGGCATGCATTATACCACAGGGTTGACAGCCTTCTGTTTTAGAAGGTAGTTTCTATAATTCAGAATTTAGACTCCTACAGGTCTATGTGTTAAAGGCATGGTTCTCAGGGTAGGAAGTGGTGAAATACTGGGACATGGAGCCCAGTGGGAGGTCTTTAGGTCATTTCGAGGGATGGAGGGGAGTGTGCTCTCAAAGAGAACTGTGGGATATGACACTCCCCTCTCCCAACCCTGGACTTGTGGTATAAGTGCTTTTGGTCTACTACATATCATGATGGACTGTCTCATCACCACCAAGGCTAACCAGTCATGACATGGAATCATTAAAACTGTGAGGCAAAATAAGTCTTTTTTTTTTCTTTTTTTTAAACTGTATTTTCTTTTTTGGTACTGGGGATTGAACCCAGGCTGTTGTACTTGCTAGGCAAGTGCTTTGTCACTGAGCTACCTCCCAGCCTGCCTTTTCTTTCAATAAGTTAATCATCTCAGGTATTTCATTATAGTGATGGAAAGCTGACCAGCACAGGGGTTAACATGGTTCTATAAGGAGGTTATACAATGACTTGAATCAACTTCACTGCATAAAATTGGAATGAATTGTGTGAAGTTACCCTTCTATTAGCACCTCCACATTTTATGTCCTGCTGGTAAAAATTTCCAAACTATTTGAGAAGAGTCACCTATATATAAAATCTTACTTAGCTTAAACTTTTATAGCTCTGTTAACTAACAAGGAGTCTTGGTAAGCTTCTCAAGCAGATAACTTATCTGCATAAAGCTGCAGGAAGGTCATTTATAAAAATGAAAATTCAACAAATTACATTATCTATTCCTAAGGAGTTTATTTTTTCTTTTTGTCCGCATGTATTAAATGTATGAAAGGGTTCCATTGCGACATCCCCCTGCACGTGTTTAATGAACTTTGATTCTATCCACTCCCTCTGTTGCTCTTAAGGGTTTATCTGAAAGCCTGATTCGCATTCAGAGAGTGTCTTCTCTCATTACAGGCTCTGAGTCCATGCAGCAGCACTGAGCTGCTAAGCCAGAGTTCCAAGGCATCTCTGAAGCCCTTCAGGAGTCCATATTAAATAAGATATGTTGGTACAAGAATGAGAAGTGAAATAAAGAAATTCCCAAATCGGTATTAGAGACAAAAGATGATTAGAAATAAATGCATAGCCTTACATGCTTTTATGATTAAATCCGAAAAATGAAGAACTAGAGGATTCGAGTATTCTCCTTAAGAAAGAGAACAAAGATCTTCAAGTGATTAAATAAATAAGCATAAGAAAGATAAAGCTGAAATCAATAATACCTGTAATGAGCCAGGCACTGGCAGCTCACTACTCAAGAAGCAGATAACTGAGAATTGTGGTTGGAAGCCAGCCCCACAACAAGCTGGAACTGGTGGTATGGCTGGTGTGCCAGCCTTGACCTAAAGAGCTGAACAGTAACTTTGCCATGAGTTTAAGCCCTGGTACCATCAAAAAATAATGATAATGCTTCTAATAATAATACAGGTAACGCAAAAATGTATAGAAAGTGTTGTAAGTACACCCAGATCGAAAACTTTTTCAGATTAAAAACAAATAGTCGCAACGAAAAAGCAAAGCCCCAATCCATATATAACTAGAATGAAAAAGGAAACAAAGGCAGAGATACTTGGAAACTTTATAAGAAAAACCAACCAGTGAAGCAGCTTTAAAACATCAAAGCTGATGATGATGATGATCAAAGACTCATAATAAATACCACACAGGGCACCACATGGAGCACTGTATACAGAACCTGGCATTAATTAAGCTCACTAAGTGCCGGCTGCCAACACCAGTGATGCATACAGTAGAAAAGGAAGACTTTCCAATGTCTTTTATACTCACCTCCATTGTAAAACCTATGACTTTGAAGCATTGCTCAACTAATTCATACTGAGATTTATAGAAGCTGTTATTCGTCATGTCCTGTACTGTTCTCAGGTAGTCATTTTGTAGGTACCTGAAGGAAAAGATGAAAGGAAGAATAACTACCTGAGATTACATAGCATTATGTGATAGCATTATGGAAATAACTCTTGGAGGAGTACCTGGGAGGCTTATTTTCAGGCAGTTTGTAAAGGGCTAGTTTCTTCTTTCCAGCTAAACCGGCATAGATGTAGTAAAAAATATGAAAGTTTTTTTCTCCACTGAAAAAAAGAAGATATTTTCAGGAAGGTGATTAGTAAGTATATATTCATTAATTGTTAAAGCTACCTGCAAGTACAATGATTAGAATAAAAACAGCTGTGAGCCCCCATGTGGGCCTCCCAAAACACTGTATTTTGGCTTTCTATGGTTGTTCTTACCATTATTCTCAACAGATTCCAGACTTGATATAAGTCAGTGAATGTTCATTACTAAGTAAATTTCAGGCATTGCTCTAAGCACTGGGCATAGAGCAGGAGCCAAATAGTCAAAAGTCCTTAACTTCTTGATGTGCTTACTTGTCGGGAGAAAGAGAAAGAAGATAAATAAAGTACTAACTTACCAAAGTGAATCACCATAATTGCTTAAGGTAAGCATAATTTCCCCACTTTATCTACCAGGAAACCGAGACTGCAAACTAGACAACTCCCAAAGTCAAAGAGCTGATGATTATTCCAGAGTCAAATCTATTTGACTCACAAGTCTTCAACTATATTTTATAGTATTTTTCTGAGGCTCCATTTTCTCATTGAAGGTAGGAATCCCTTCTCCCTCCTTCCTTCCTTCCCTTGCTCCCCTCCATCCATCTTCCTGTTTGCCTCCCTCCCTCCCTCCCTCCCTCCCTCCCTCCCTCCCTCCCTCCCTCCCTCCTTCCCTTCCTCCCTTCCTCCCTTCCTTCCTTCCTTCCTTCCTTCCTTCTTTCTGACTTGGGGTTTGAAGGGCCTAGGTGCATTTCCTAAGCTTTTTATCCCCACACTTTAAGGCTAGCACTCTACCACTTGAGACACAGCCCCACTTCCTGCTGTTATAGCATTAATTGAAAATAAGAGTCTTATAGACTCCTGCCCCTGCTGGCTTCCAACTGCGATCCTTAAATGTTAGCTTCCTAAGTAGCAAGGATTATAGGCATGAGCCACAAACACCTCGATTTTGCATTTCTTTCCAATAATTTCCAAATTCCATGGCTCTGTGGTTGGAAGCATAATGAACATTTCCTAGATGATGGAATAATTCAGTTAAGGGAATGATAGTGAGGTGATTATGTCTGGCTCAGGGTATTCCATAGCATACAGGGTCTTGTTCCCCCTCCTCTTCCCTCATATTTTCCTTTTCACCCTGATGGGACCCTAGAACACATCACAAGTTCAGCTTCTCTACCAAAAAGAGGAGGAGTCCCTCCAGCTTTGCAGTTCCTGTGTCTTCAGTGTCCTTTCTTTTGCCCTTTCCCCCCTACTCTTGATAATCCTGGTGGCCATCTTGAAGACTGGGACTGGCACTTCTCTTGGAATTTCCATTCTTTGACACTCCTCTCACCCTAAGGTGGTCTAAATCGTTACACAACTTCTCACTCATGGGTCAAATTAACAGTAATATCCCAAACCTGAAGCCTGGGCTATCTTTACATCTCTTATTACTCCTCTGTTAGTTAATATAAAACTCACCTCAACAATAAACATGCTGAGAAATAAATCAGGAAAACAAGCCCATTCATAAGAGCCTCAAAAAAATCAACTTAGGAATAAACCTCACCAAAGAAAGATTTCCAAAATGAAAGTGATAAAACACTAAAGAAAGAAACTGAATAATACATTCTATGGAAAGTGCTATTATGTTCAAGATTTGGCAGCACTGATATGATAAAAATGGCTGTATCACTGAAAGCAATCTATAAATTTAGTGTAATACCCATTAACAGTCCATGGCATTTTTCACAAAAAAAATCAAGCCTAAAATAAATATGGAAGCATAAAGCATCAAAAATAGCTAAAGTGGTCCTGAGCAAAAGGGGCAATGCCAAGTGGTATCACAATAAATACTTAAAATTATACCACAGAACTACATGACAAAAATAGCTAAGTACATACACAAAACCCGAAAGAAACCAGTGGAATAGAAGATCCAGAAATAAGCCCATGCAGCTATAGCCAACTGATTTTTCTGACAAATGTGCCAACATCATAGTTTGGAGAAAAGATAATATTTTAGGGATATCTGATGTCTACATATAGAAGATGGAACTAGATCCCTGTACAACAATCAACTTCAACTGGATCTTAATGTAAGTCCTCAAACTTAGAAATGATCAGAGATAAAAACAGAAAAAAAAAACCTTTCAAAATATAGGCATAAGCAACAGCTTTCTGGAAAGGACTTCAGTGACGCAGGAAATATGAACAAGAATTGACAAACGGCGTTGTATTAAATTATAAGGTTTCTATACATTAAAAGAAACAATGACTAGAATGAAAAGACAGCCTACAGAATTTGAGAAAATCTTTGCCAATTACACATCAGCCACGGGATTAATATAAGAGAATATATGAGGCACTCCAAAATTCAACAGCAAAAAAGTTGCATTAGTAAATTGGATAAATGAATTGAACAAACATTTCTCAAAAGAAGTAAGTATATAGCTGGGCACTGGTGGCCCACACCTGTAATCCTAACTACTCAGGAGGCTAAGATCTGAGGATCATGGTTCATAGCCAATTAGGTAAGAAAGTCTGTGAGGCTCTTATCTCCAATTAACCACCTAATAACCAGAAGTAGAGTTGTGGCTCAAGTGGTAGAGTGCTAGTTTTAAGCGAAAAGAAACCTCAAGGACAACACCCAGGCCATGAGTTGAAGCTCCACAAATGACAGAGAAAGAGAGAGAGAGAGAAGGGAAAAAGAGAGAGAGGCAAAAAGAAGTATGAATGGATAATAATAACACAAAGAAATACTCAACATCCTTCAGCTATAAAGGAAATACAAATCAAACTGACAAGGAGATTCTATCTCAGTCTAGTCAGAATTACAATCATCAAGAACAATTTGGCCCAGCACTGGAGTCTCAAACTTGTAATACTAGCCACTTAGGAGGCTGAGATCTGAGGATCAGAGTTCAAAGTCAGCTTTGGCAGGAAAGCTTGTAAGACTCTTATATCCAATTAACCACCAAAAAAATCAGAAGTGGAGCTATTGCTCAAGTGGTAGAGTACCACCCTTGAGCACAAAAGCCCAGGACCTGAGTTCAAGCCCCGAGACCAGGAAAAAAAAAAAAAAGAGAAAAAACAAACATCTCATCTCCCCCCCCCCCCCCCCCCACACACACTGGTAACAACACATTTATTTCAGTATTCTGCTGTGTGACCCTGAGGTGTTTTCTGTGTTCAATGGTTGATTAGATTATAACAATTAAAACTCCAGAAGGTAATCTAGTGATTAGTGTTGCTCAGAAGCGTAAGTTAAACAGACAGGGTACCACATAAAGGAATTTTCAACACCTTGAACCTTTTGGTAGTTTTGAATATGGATCATTAGACTTTGGCAATAGACCTATTAAGATAAATATATTTTTTTTGGGGGGGGGGTTGTGGGGCCTGAACTCAAGGCTAGTGCTCTACCACTTGAGCTACAGCGCCACTTCCAGCTTTTTCTGCTTATGTGGTGCTGAGGAATCGAACTCAGAGTCTCATGCACGCAAGGCAAGCACTCTACCACTGAGCCACCTTCCCAGACCCATGATAAGTATACTTCTAAACCTCATGGTTTTCTTCTGACACAACAGAAAAGATCTAGATTTACTCTCTAAGTTCGGAAATCTACCAAATAGTCTTAAGAATTTACAAAAGGCCAACATTATCTGAGGCCGTCCTACTGATCACCCATCTGCCTGTATTCTATTCAAAGGGAGAATCATGGTAGGCAACAACTGTTAATGTCATTTTGTGGAATCAGTGCTTGGTGAAAGTAATGACTTCCTGCAGATGACAGACTATCAACAGTTTTAACTTAGAACTTTTGTGTCCTTATCAAAGAATTTAGAAAGATTCTGAGTCAAGAACTGGACAGCATGTTCATCGGGTTTCCTGTTAGAATCAACCATTTCTAAGCAATTGCATCATACAGGGCATTTCCTTTCAGGACTTTTATTCTTGCCTTCAAATCTTACAGTATGTATTTTTAAGGGTTTGATACATGTAAGAATTGGGTACTCATTGCTAGAAGAGGCCATATGCATATGCTGATCACTAAGTATGACTTATATTACATTAAATTAAAATTATATTCTGTTGGAAATAAACAAGAGGGAGTTCCCAGATCCAGAGAACATTATGGCTTAAGGAAACAGAGAACTCAAAAACAGAATCCATCTCCAAGAAACTAATGCAGTATAGTAAAATAGAATTAAGTGCCCTGTCTTAGGAAAAAGCTCATTAATAATAAGAAACAATGGGGACACCATACATTACTTCTTTGGAGATTAAAGTGCAGGCAATATAAAATGGCATATAAACTAATGCAATCCTAAGGTGCCATTCTTTTTTTTTTAGGATGCATAGCCTATTCTCACACGTCCATTTTCTTTCAAAAATCCAGCTGTAGTGACACCTTTTAGCTTATTTATTTAGGCATTACTTATACTCTCAAACAACTCATTCTTATGTGGGGATCAAAGAATCTTATATATTGGTGGTGGGAATGTAAATTAGTGCAAAAACTGTGGAAATCAGTATGGAAATAAAAACCTAAAGACAGAACAACCATATGATCCTGCTCTACTATTCTGGGGATATAAGTGAGAAAAATGTAAGTCAGTTAGAGATCCCTGCATACTCATGTCTATGGTATCACAAGTTACAATAGCCAAGTTATGGAATCAGCCTAAAAGTTCATCAGTAGAAGAATGGACAAAGCAAATATAGTATCTACATATAGTAGAACATTACTCAGTAATAAAAGGAATGAAATTATGTTGTTTCCTGGGAAATGGATAGAAATCAAGGTCAACATGTCAAATGATATAAGGTAGACTGACAGAGACAAATGATTCATGTTTTCTCTCACATGTGAAATATAGATACATACAAACAAAGTGAATAAACAAAAAGTCATGAAACAAAAAAAAGAGTATTGAAGGTGGAAATCAAATGGAGAGACAAGTAAGGGTAATGGGGGAGAAAAGAATCAGTGTGTGGCATATATCTGTAGAAATGTCATAATAATACCTATTATTTTGTGCAATTAAAAAAATAAAATCAGAGCCGGGCACTGGTGGTTCACGCATGTAATCTTAGCTACTCAGGAGACTGAGATCTGAGGACGGGGGTTCAAAGCCAGCCTGGGTAAGAAAGTCTGTGAAACTCTTATCTCCAATTAAGCACCAGAAAACCAGAAGTGGAGCTGTGGCTCAAAGTGGTAGAGCACTCATCTTGACCAAAAAGAACCCAAGGACAGCACCAAGGCCTTGAGTTGCAAGACCCACAACCGACAAAGAATATATATAATAATAATAAAAATTTAAAAATTAAATCAGAATAGAACCTTCCACTCATCACAAAGCAAGATTAGGTCATGAGATCCTGTATTACTTGGTTGCTGGACTTCCTGCTCCCTTTGTCCATGGCCCAAGCTATGCTTGGGCTCCCCTACCAACATAGAGACTTCAGGCCAGCTGTCACTCATCCCCTACCCAGCTCCTTTTTCTCTTTTCCTTCACAGCCTGTGTCAGTGAATATAGGGATCAATGAAATATGTTCATAACAGAAATCATTATTATTATGTCATTAAATTTACTTAAACAAGCTTTGCAAAGCTTGTTTTTACTTTGAAAGCTTGTTTTTACTTTACTTTGAAAGCTTTGCACATGAAATCCACTCATAATTCCTTCCAAAGCATTTTATTTCAAGGAATAAAAGTCGCTTTAAAACTTTCCTCAGTCTTCTCTTGTCTGTTCAGAAGTATAATCTCCATGGGAATGGAAACTTTTCTCTTTTCAGAAATTATTTATTCTTGTGGTACGCAGAAGCTTTCCCCAAAATCAATGGTAATGCAAACATATCCATATAAATTGACTTTTCCAGTGAGGTAAAAGATAGTTGGAGTTTTGGAACACATCTGTGGTTTTATTGTAAAATCTTTACTTTTGGTTCAAGATTTTGGCAAAGGCTAGTACAAGAATTATTTTCACAGTTTCTAAGGCATAATTCACCTAAGTTTAAAATACTCTGGTTACAGGTCTGATATCTGTGCAGTGCCTATAACTATTTTAGATGTTCCAGTGGTCTTTTCTGGAAGTTGATGAATGAAAATGCTGCATTTGGAAGTACAGAACTTGATTAAGTGAATAAAGCAGATTGCTATTCTTGTTTATGTTTACAAACAAAGTAAGACATGTTCAAGAGAAAAATAAGGATCTCTGATTATTTTGCATGCTGGGTTGAGACTCTTGCAGGATGACATAACTCTAAGCTTTGGAAGACAGTTTAAATGTCTAGAAAAGTTCCAAATCTTTCAAATGTCAGGTCTGAGGGAACAGAGACTTGAGATAAAATAGTAGCAGAGGGAGAGGAAGCAGGCAAGTAAAACATTGATTGTGGAAATGAACACTATCTTTCTCTGTGTTTAGACATGCAGAGTAAAGAGCGTTTTCCATAGCTAGAGGTGAGTGGTTCCAAGGCGACTATGGGGGTAAAAAAGCCCCCAATCAACCCCTCAGAGTTGGGGCATGAATTCAGTTGAGTGTGGGATGACTGGAGGATGGTCAGTGGTTGGAAGTAGACATGGTAAGCTTAGCAGAAGTCTATCTTTGGGTGTCCATTACACAGAGCTGGCTGGTTTGAGATCATGATGTCAGAAGAAATTGAGAAGACATCAGAGAGAACAAAAGACAAAGCCTTCTGGACAAATCTCCAGAAATCCATTTTGGGAATGGATGAATGAATTTAAGGCAGAGAAGAATAATCAGAAAGGAGGAAGAAGAATTGGAAGCCAGTCATGGAGCACAGAAGTGAGGGTTTTAATAGGTGGTCTCCAGGGAGGATTCTGAGGCAAGTTCTGATATACCTTTCATTCATTTTTAAGGTTGGGTTTTGCAGGGCGTCTAGCGTGCTAGGCAAATGCTCTACCACTGGGTTACACTGCCTGCATTGCCTTCGTTCAAAACCCTTCAGAGCAGCCTCTTCCACACGCCTATCTGTTTGTTGCAGTCACCAGAAAGAAGGCAACAGATGCTAAACCTTGTACAAGAGTGAGGTTAGAGCAAATCTAAAACTTGAGCTCTTATCTTCTCTCACCACAGAATAATAAAAGATGTCTAAGACTAGCATGGCATGTAATTTAGTTTGCTTTGTTCCAATGAAATCTCATTGATTGCTCTGTGCATCACATCTTAAATCTAACAATGCGACGTACAATTAACTGAAGTGACTCATAAATGCAGAGACACGAAATTAGTGGATTTCTTCTTAATTATCAGTTTACATGTGCAAAGCATTTACTTTGACAAGACCTGGAGATATTCTGAGAAATGCATTGACCTTCAGAGTTAACAGAGTTAAAGCCAAGGGGGGATAGAAGATAATCCATTTTATGTCCTGCCCCAAGTCACACCAAAGCCACACTTCTGCCCATGTGGTCACGTGGTTCTCAGGTTAGGGCCACCTGGAAACAAGTGTAACATCTCAGCCAGCCCATAGTAGTTCCCTGACTAGCTGTACTTCTACTTGTGGATCCTGGAATAGTTCTTTGGAGTTTTGCTCAGCTACTTGCAGGAATGCCTTGGAGGTGCTTTCATGCTCACCTGTTTTGGACCCTGGGGATCACCTATGCTACTGAGGCCCCTAATACTCTGGAAATCCCGATGTCCTCACCTAGCCACAACACAACTCACTGTGACGTCTGTGACTGTGACAAAACAGCCAGGAAGAAGGCCCTAAAGCTGACCATGCTTTACATTCCAAGGGGCCCTCAGGGAACCTATTAACAAGGCTCCCAGTGTTCTGTTTTAGTTATAGCTGCCTTGTCTTAAACATCCAGTCTTCTCTCAGTCCTCTATCTGCTCACTCTTAGCAGCTGAACTCACTTCCTACTTCCTAGAGAAACTAGAGACCAATGAGTCTCAGAGTATTGTGCCAGTCCTTAGGGGACTGTGAGCTGCTTAAGAATCCTTTTTAAAATTGGCTTTGCAGCTTCTGTTCTTAGTTCATAGTAGGCAATAGATAAATATTTGTCAAGTGAAGGAAGGAAGGAAGATAAGAAAAGAAGGAAAAGAAGTAAAGAAGGATGGAGGGGAAGAAGGAAGGAAAGAGGAAGGAAAAAGGAAATAAAGAAAGAAGGAAAAATGGGGATTGAATTATAGTCAGTGGAACTGGCCAGAGAGACAAGGATTTAAAGTCCAACTTGGTTATTTCCTAGCTTTTGATCATTAAACAACAAATTAAAATTCTCTTGTTCTCTGTTTCCTAATTTATAAAAGAGACAATAAAACTCTGTCACCTGACTGTGAGAATTAAAAGCCACAATGGATGTGAGGGGCTCGGCATGGAATAATTGCTTCATAAATATATCTTTCCTCTCTCTGTAGCAGACAGCACCATGCCTGCTACTTTGTTTATGAAGCCTAGGGAGACGGGCAAAGGGCTGGCAAGGGAGAGCAATGGAATCAAGGCTTGCTGAACTACACTATCATAAGAGGAGGAAGTGGTAGCAGACACAGTTGTAATTTATATTTATGACACTGATTCAGCATTGCCTTCAATATGCTCATTTTCTCCTTGAAATTAAAGAGGTTCTTGGTAAATTTTTCTTCTTTAAAATCATCAATATTGAGAAAAGCTTTTTAAGTCACGAGGTATCAGAATGTCAGGAGAAAGGTGATCTGAAACTGAGTGAGTGTGTGTGTGGGGGTGGGTAAGGCGGGACTGGCGAGGTCGGGGGAGGTTGGCATAGGTAGAGATGAAAAACATCAATTCTCGACCAAGAAAAGGGGAGTTCATTTAAGAAAATAAATGTCTTCTCTGGTGCCCCTTCTCTTTGTCTTCCTGAGTCCTCACATTGGTTGTGTAACTTTCTCTGCCTTGCTCTGTGTGATCCAAAGGCAGACAGACTTCTGTAGACTGCAGTATCTGAGCCCCTCCCTCTTTTCCTGGCTTCCAGTTGAGTTTAGCCAATGGGAAGCACAGGGAGATGCTGGCAAGGGGAAGCAGAGGAAGGAAGGAGGTAGATTATCCACACCCTTTCTCTTGGTGGAGGCTTCATTTCCTTTAATGCACTTCTAGGCAGCCCCTACCCAGCAGCTCCCTCTCTTACCAGGCTCTGTGGTACTTTCTTACCCTGAGCCCTGCAGGCCTGGTTAGTCTGTAGGCTCAGCATTTATTACTCTGGGCTAACCATTCATTCTTGATTCTTTATGCCCACTCTACATTTGCAAATTGTTTTTTTAGATTAATCCCTTTAAATTTGTTCCTTTCTTCTAGTAATTCGGATTGATGTATTCTAATTAAATTTATAATTAAACCATGCACCTGCAAATAATGTATCTACTACATCTCTGATAACCTCATTTTCAAAACTTGCTCTAAAATGTATAAATGCAATTTAAATTAAATAAAAAACACACAAAATGGAAAACATGTCTTATTATAAATTATAATGTAGCAGAACTCAAATTATACTGAGTTGTATTTCTACATGATTGTGATTTTTGGATGTGGCATGATTTTCCACAATAAACAATATTGTAAAGCTGAAATAGATCCTTAGGCCATCTCTGAGGGGGGAAAACCCATTATTTAATACATAGTACAGTTTAAATATAATTCTAATTCTGCTATCTTTTTAGAACATATTTCACATGATTTCAACTATTAAGAAATTATTTCACCAGGAGCTGGTGGTTCATGCCTATAATCCTAGCTACTCAGGAAGCAGAGATCTAATGATAGTGGCTTGAAGCCAGCCCAGATGGAAAATCCAGGAGACACTCTAGTTAACAGCAAAAAGCTCAAACGATACAATTCCAGCCATGAGTAAAACAGCCAAGTGAGAATGTAAAGATTGTAGTTCAATCGCCATTACTGACACACAGACAAACAAACCATAAATAGTTCTGATGACTTAAGTCAGCTATCAACTAAACAGCTTGTTTCTGAATCATTTACTTGGTCTCTTGTGTATAAGCCCAGGAAGAACAAAATTATTACAAATATCTATTTCTGTAGAGCATTATATAAAAGAAAAACACATTTATATTTAAAAGATAGATAGACTTGGTTACCTTTAATTAAATTTCACATTGATTTTGTGTAAAGAAATATACTCTTCTCAATTGAGAACTTGTTCTTATTTATGCTGGTCGTACCTCCATGGTGGGCTATAGATTTTTGGTCTGGTAGCATAATTTCTAGATTATTTATTAATCAAGACATTGTTGTTGTTGGTCATGGGGCTTGAACTCTGGGCTTGGGCACTGTCCTTCAGCTCTTCAGCTCAAGGCTAGTGCTCTACCACTTGAGCCACAGCACCACTTCCAGTTTTTCTGAGTGTTTATTGTTGCAGATAAGTCTCACAGACTTTCCTGCTCGGGCTGGCTTTGAATCGCGATCCTCAGGTCTCAGCCTCCTGAGTAGCTAGGATTGCAGGTATGAGCCACTGGTGTCTGGCAAGAAGGGTCTTTTTAATTGAGTGTCTTGCACATAGCAAGTCATCCACACAATTTCATTGAATAAGAAAAACATTTTTACCATTAGAGCAGAAGCCTGGTTTTATTTTTTTTGCTTACATTTCTCAGAAAACTAAAAGATATCTGACACGAACTTACATAGCCTGATGGATAACTCGAGATTTCTCTAGAAGGTATTCAGAAATCTGTGCTCCCACTACAGCTCCAGAAGAGGTAAATTTCATTTCTAAGTATTTTCCAAATCGGCTGGAATTGTCATTGATAATAGTGCAGGCATTGCCGAAGGCTTCAACCAAATGGTTCATTTGTAAAATCTTCTCTTGTAGGGTTCTGTTATTAGACTAGGGAGAAAATGTCAAGATGCTAAAAAAAAATCAGTAAAAATAGTTTTGTCTATAATAAAGTGTCTCTTCTTTGATAAGTATTTTCTGTGGATATGAACATATGAGAACACATTCTTGAAAGATGGCAGCATAACAATCTGGTTTCTAATCACCTCCTTTGTCTGAAGAGGGAAGAGATATTCTATAGGCTTGTGTTCAAATACAGTTCTGGGCAGTGCCTGACATCAGATATAACTTACATGCCGTGTAACTATTGAGGTACAGCTCTCATTTTCTTATTCCTATGTGCCAGGGCCTGGGCCCTCATCTATGTCTTCCCCAATGCCAGAATCCCTTTCTTTGTTACTGAGCAAAGAACAAAGAGGGTAAAGACAATTCATGGATTCAGAAATGGAGCTTAGAAGTAAGGATGGGAAGAATGGAGTGGCAGGCCAGGCCAGCAGCCTCGGTCTCTGTCCCTACGTCATTTCTGCCCAAACATGTGTTCGATTTTGGTTTTCTTCTTTTCCATTTTATGGGAAATTCTGCCAAGTAGAAACTCATTTGGGTTAGAGCCAATCACTGTTAGAAAGGCAAAGAGATTGAGGGAGTCTCCAAGTAACATGCATCTTGGCAGAAATTAGAGCAAGGAGATGATTGTCAGTGTCAACACGAACACTTCCCAGAGATCAACTGGATTAAAGATATGGATAGTTTGTAAGTTAAGGGTGAGTAGCACTAGCTGTTTCTAGACATAGGCTACATTGGCACACCAGGGGGCCAGAAAATACAGTCATAGAGAGGTGTTGAGCTGTATAAGGACTTTAGGAGTCTTCTAAAAGAGGCAATAAGGGCCTTGCACTTGCTTGCTAGGCAACCTCTCCTACTTATGTCAAGCTCCATTTCCCTAAATATCTCATTTTTCTTTTTGCATTTGATAAATCTTTCTCAAGGACATAAGTAAAACATAAGATAAGACCTAATAAGGGTAGAATGGACAGCACACAATTAAACATTAAATCTAGATCTTAGATCTAGAATATGATCGGGAGATTAGATTTCATGTTTGCTGAGATCTACAAAACTACAGCCACACACAGTTAACCTATTATTCTTGAGAACTTCTATTGATTCACAGATGAAGATGGCCTAGAAAGGCCATTGCTTAAGTATACTAAGTCTGGAGCTCCCTTTGCATGTCACATGTTACTTCACTGTCTCTTAGATGTTCTTATCCTAGAAGTCCTGAGAGGAGTTGATGGGCCAGGGCTTGAGAAGAAATGGAGAGGGGAGAAAAGAGCCTGTGGTAGCACTATCTTCCTGATCTCTACCTCTGAGAGGCCTGAGGGGTCATAGTTCAGTGTTAACCCACCGAACAGAGTGAATTTCTGCTCCATACCAACACACTTGGTAGAAAGTATTAAAACCTTTGGTGAAGTGACTGGTGGGTTTTACAGCCAATGTAGTTTACAAAAACATCCAAACAAGTACTATGAAAGGGCTATGCCACTAATAATATATGAAGTCCTAACTGCTCTAGATCCTTTCTTCCTTTTTAAAAAGAAATTATTATAACGATGCTGTACAGAGGGGTTACAGTTACATGAGTAAGGCAATACCCCTTCCCTTCTTTGTTGCTGTCCCACTATCCCTTCCCTCTCTCACCTCCCACACTCCTCCCTCCATCCCTCATTCCCCCCTCCCCCCATCCGAAGTTGTAAAGTTCGTTTCCACTATACTGTCCTGTGGGTATCTTTGTTGCAATGGGTCATCCTGTGTTCTTGTTTCAACGTTTTGTTATTCCCCTTCCCCTCCCCAGATTAGACATATGTACCTACAAGATGCAGGGTGCCAAAATCAAGTACAGTGACAACAGAGGATATGCCATAGGGGAAAGAACATACAAAGGAAATAATAACAACAACAACAAATAAAATCACATGGTACATTTAAACAATAACAATAAAGACAGACCTCTTGTGTCCCTATCTTGGGGCTCATTTCACTTAGCATCATCTTATATGGTCATTTGTACGTGGCTTTTGAGCCAGCTCATCTGACAAGATTATCCTCTATGTATACTAATTATTGCAAATAAGGGAAACCATGGACCTGTGTTTCTTTGGGACTGGGTTATTACACTTAATATGATTTTTTCCAAGTCTTTCTATTTCCTAACAAACAGGGTAGTTTTGTTCTTTCTGATGGAAGCACAGAATTCATATCTATCTATCTATCTATCTATCTATCTATCTATCTATCTATCTATCTATCACGTTTTCTTGATCCACTCATCTACCGAGGGACATCTGGGTTGGTTCAATATCTTAGCTATGGTGTATAATGCTGCGATAAACATAGTTGTGCTGGAAGCTTTAGTATGGCCTAGTTTGTGATCATTTGGGTAAATGCCCGGAAGTGGGATTCCTGGGCCATAGAGGAGCTTTATCTGTAGTCTTTTGAGGAACCTCCATATTGCTTTCCAGAGTGGTTGAACAAGTTTACACTCCCATCAACAGTGCAGTAGGGTTCCCTTTTGGCCACATCCCCTCAAGCATCCAGATCCTTTCTTTAGTGCTTTGTCTTGTCAGATTTTAGGACCAATTTTAGCCTAAGTAATAGCTGTTTATAGGTGTCTGCTGTTTTAATTTGCATTTCCCAAGTGGCTACCATGTTGGACAACTTCATTTATTTATGTCTACATGTCACCTTTGGTGAAGTGACGGTAAAATTTCCTCTTTATCAGTTCAATTAAATACATTGTTTACCTTGCTTTGGGGGGCACCATTTGTTTTTAGGGAGGCAGATTTTTCACAAAATTAAGAGCAGGGAAACATTCAGGAGTTCACACAGTGATTTATCAGTTTATCTGTGTAATGCATATGTGGAGAATTTAACACTCTTGTGTTTGAAATTTCTTTTGATTTTAAAAGTTTATTATTATTTTTGATCATGCTTGGTCAAAATTATGGGAAATAAGTCTGTGCATAAGGCAAGCTTACTGCATATGTGTACAAATGCAATTGGTGCTTGTATAGTGATTATTTTAATCTGTTAACAGTGCAGAAAATGTAAAGAAAATATTCAGCAAAATAGTGCTAATAAAGAGAAAACAGCTGACTTATAAAGATTTAGCCTAATAAGAAAAGTTGGAATATCTTCAAAACAGATATAATCTTCCTATGTCATTCATTAGAGTTGTAGTTCTTTGTGTGTATGTGTGTGCAGGTCCTGGGGCTTGAAATCAAGACTTAGATACAATCCCTGAGTTTTTTTGTTCAAGCTAGTGCTCTATCACTTGAGCCAGAGCTCCATTTTTGGCTCTTGGGTGGTTAATTGGAGATAAAAGTCTCATGGAATGTCCTGCCTGGGCTGGCTTTGAACTGTGATCCTCAGATCTCAGCTTCCTGAATAGCTAGGATTACAGGTGTGAACTATCAGTGCCTGGCTAACCGCAGAGTTTTATAATTGCCATTCATTATTGAACGGGGGAAGATAATTAGTGATTACAAATCGAATCAGTTATATGTAGCTCTAAATTACAATAGTATTTCTGCTGGGACAGAAGAAAAATAAATCCTACCTTTCCAAGCACTGTGAGCTGCTGAACTAGAAGGTGAGCACTTTCAGTCTTTCCAGCTCCACTTTCTCCAGAAATAATGATGCACTGCACAGGAGATGAGAGAAGACTTCATCCTTTACAAAACTCAACAAGAGCACAAGAAACTAAGAGGGGAAATCCTGTGAGCAATGAGGCTTGCCTTACCTGATCTGAATGATACGTAATCATGGACTGATACCCTAAGTCAGCCATTGCAAAAATATGAGGAGGGTTGGCACTTCTCTTTGCTCCAATGTAGAGTTGGGAAAGCTAAATTTAAAAAGAACATCGTTTATAGGGTTTATTCATTTTGTTTCTGCTTGTATTTAGTGTCCGATCATTTGTATGTCTACTTCCACCTTAAAAAAATGAATAACATACTGTTTCCTGCCAAAAAACAACCAGTCATGTTACATATGTACCTATACATACATGCACAAGTCATGCATTATTTGAATAAAGATTTAAACACCCTTGGTGTATGATGTGACATAATGTAGCATAACATCACTGCGGCAGTATTTAAAAAAATCTTGAAGGAAGGTAAATTTGGTTGAAACGTGTACTATGGAACAATACAACCTTTGGAGATTGGTTTGGGAATAGGGAGAAGAAACACAGAAGCATGACAGAGGTGAGCCTGATCAAAGCAATCTGTATATGTAAGGACATGTCAAAAATGATCCCCTTTATATAACTAATTGATGCTAAGAAAACAGTGTGGGAAAAAAGATCCTGCATACCACTTCCAAAACGGAAGTTAAAGCTTCAAAGTACTATTCTTTGTTTAAATGAAGTACTTGAAATGTAGACAATCAGATACCCATCTGTTGACTATTCCTTGCATATAATGGTTGACAAGTAAATGTGGTGGTACAAGCCAGTTTGAGGTTGGCCTGGGCAAAAGTGTGAGATGCTATCTGAAAAAGAAACTAGAAGCAAAAAGGGCATTGGGTGTGGCTGAGGTGGTCGAGCACCGAGGTAGCAAGTGTGCATCCCTGAATTCAATCACAAGAACTGCTGAAAGAAAAAACAAAGTCTGACATATGATCACTTCTTTTTCTTTTTTACTTCATTTAACCTGTGATGTCTTGTGTATAATATCACTGTTAATTAGTATGAAAGCCCAATTTTTTCTGTAACATAAGTTCACACATTTATCCATATTCTGTAAATTCCAAGATGGTCGAGGATAACAGCTACATATTTTTTATTTACATAAAATAATTATCAGGCATAATATCAAAATAGTTTTCTAAAGAACACAAATAGCTAGAAGAGAATAGGTCCAATTAAAAAATTAAAAAACACAGCCTAGTTTAATTCTATGTTTAAGCCATTAAGGGTTGAATAATTGATACTTATGCAATTATATTCTTAAAGCACCCATTTTGTTATAGTAATGAAGCAAATCAATATGTAAAATTTAAAAACCCACCACAAGTTTTACATGTACAAATGATGTAGTTTTACTTTTGATTTTTCTAATACTTTGCTCAGTAGCAGACACTAAGTTTATATTTTTCTAGACATTTATTTTGGAAGATATACTGTGAAACTATTACTAATAACTAGATATAATAAACATCCTGATGTACACTTTTGGAAAAATAATTGTCTCACGCTACATTTGCATTGATTCCATTGGTTTTTCCTGTCTACCGAGTACTGTTTAACTTCTGCCAAAGTGCTAGGTAAGTTTTTTTTACTGGCACTCATTCCAATCAAGAGTCTGGAGAGTGTCACCCTACCTATAATGTGTCAGAACGTGAGCCACACCACGTACCTTTGTAGAATAAAGCCCCAGACTCTGGAAAGGGTTGAGAGCAATGAGTATATCTCCCACATAGATATAGATTTTGTCTTTGGCATAACAGTTCTCCAAGTGCTCCGAGACTGTGTTCTGAAGTAAAATAAAAATGATGTTGCTTTCTAAAAACCATTTGTGTTCAACTACAATTTAAAAATAAATAGTAACTTATTAATAACACACTTGTCCTCTGTGTGTGTGTGTGTGGTGTTGTGTGTGTGTCTGTGTGTGTGTGTATGTGTGTGTGTGTGTATGTGTGTGTAAGGTGGGAGAGAGAATCGAACCCAGGATGTTGCACTTGCTAGGCAAGCACTTTGCCAGTGAGCTACATCCCAATCCTAATAAAACATTTGGAATCTGGACCAAAGATTAGAAAGAAATAGTTGTACTAAAAAATGTAAAAAAAAACAGGTCTGCAAGTACTACTCGGGCATTCTTTGCTTTTGATAGATGTATGTGTCCAAGGACATACCTGTCACATTTTATATGATGTATGATACATATACCATGATTGGATTTCAAGGAATGAGTCCATGCAGTCCTTGAGGTAAAGAGAAAGAACACCAGAATTCAGCACTCAAGCCTGTAATCCTAGCTATTTGGGAGCTGGGATCTAAGGATGGAAGTTTGAAGCTGAACAGGCAAACAAACCTTCAAGCCTCTTTTTCCAATTAATTAGCCAACATTGGAACTGGAGGCAAGGGTCGAGTAGTAAGCATCGTCTTTGAGTGGAAAAGCTAAGTAAGAGTGAGTTGCTCTGAGTTCAAATACCTGGAATATTTCTGCAATAGTAACTCATGCTTGGATGAGTTATTTGAACATCAAAAAAGGATGGAAGGATCTGAAAAAGGATCTGAAAACCTGAGTTCTATCCATTAAAACTGAACATAGGAGAAATCATCCCTAAGTTAAGAAATGAGAAAAGCATGCAAGAATCCCTTCTCGACATCACTTGTGTAAATTAGAAAATTCTGGAATGTCTAAGAATAATTAAACTCAATCCTTACCTCATCTAAAACATCTAGGGTTGCCAAATCATCTACATCCTTCAGATCAGAAGCTAGAGATCTGCTTACGTTATTTTTCTTGGTGTGAATACGTTCATGCCTGTGGAGAAAACCCATCTCATATTTAAGAACTTATTATGGACAAGAAGTCAACTTTTAGATACACATGAGACAGCAAAGCTCTATGATATGATATACTAAATTCAGTTATAGCTCACCAGAAAGTATCCTAATACATTTGTTTTCTCCAAGGGGAAAATGTGATATATGAAGCCTCATGAATGACCCAAAGGCTTCGTCAGTTCTGTCAAGAATATCTTTATTTGCTGATGACTTAATGTTTCCTATGCACGATTTAGTCCTGTACAAATGGACATTTTCCAGTATTTGAACTCATTAGATTCTAGTTTTGTCTGAGATCACCACTACCCTGAGAGGGACAGTGGTTAACTCTTGTTGTCAGTTGGGGTTCTATGTTTGAACCGTGCTTCCATCCTTTTTTTGCTTTGGTTATTTTTCAAAAAGGGTTTTGTTTTCTTCCTGGGCCAGTCTTGATCCAGGACCCTTCCATAGTTACACAGACACCATAGTTACAATGACAGCTTTTTCTGTTGAGATGGAGTCTTAAGAATGTTTTTGCCCAGACTGGCCTCAAATCAAGATCCTCCTACCTCCTGCCTCTTGACTAGTTAGGATTACAGTTGTAAGCCACCATTCCTGGCTCTGAATTCTGAATTAAATTTTTTCTTAATCATTTTACAGCACATAAAAAATTTGTAATTATATACTAATGTGTGCAGAAAGCTTAGTGAATATGTGAATTCCCTTACTGAAATGTGAACTCAGACTCATGAGGCATGTCCCTCCTTCTTCCCTGTATGTATCCATGAGCCAAACTGTCCTACAGAACACATAGTAGAAATCAAGAACTCTAATAACAACAGATGCTGGAGGGGATGTGGACAGAAGGGAACCTTACGCATTGTTGGTGGGAGTGTAAACTTGTTCAACCACTTTGGAAAGCAGTATGGAGGTTCCTCAAAAGACTCCACATAGAGCTCCCCTATGACCCAGCAATCCCACTTTTGGGCATTTACCCAAATGTTTACAAACAAGACCACACTAAAGCTACCAGCACAACTATGTTTATTGCAGCATTATTTACCATAGCTAAGACATGGAACCAACCCAGATGCCCCTCAGTAGATGAATGGCTCAAGAAAATGTGGTGTATATATACAATGGAATTCTATGCCTCCATCAGAAAGAATGACATTGCCCCATTTGTTAGGAAATGGAAAGACTTGGAAAAAATTATATTAAGTGAAGTAAGCCAAGCCCAAAGAAACATAGGTCCCATGGTTTCCCTTATTTGCAATATCTAGTATATGTATGAATCAAGCAAAAAAGGTCAGATAAGGTGATGTTAGGAAAATGAACCCTAAGATATGTATTTAAATGGTTTTTTTTCATGCATTTGTTTCTAACGCATTTATAAGATTATTTCTTTGTTGCTTTGTATGTCCCTCCCCCACAGTATAACCCCTGCTTTCACTGTATTTGATGTCAGTATAATTTGTGGAGGGGAAGGGGGAAAACAAGTCGTTTAAATAAGGATACAGGTGGACCGGTTGCAGCAATGAGAAGTACAAGTTGTCATGTCAAAAACGAACTTTACAACTTTGGTGATGGGGGGGAGGGGGGGGGGAGGATTGGGTGGGGGGCCGGGGGAGGCTGGGAAGGGATGTGAAGGGTAAACAAAGGAGGAGGCTTGATAGGAAATGTACTCATTATCTTGCCCATGTAATTGTAACCCCTCTGTACAGTATGTTCACAATAAAAAAAAAGAACACATAGTAGGTCCTCAATAAATGTTAGCTGAATGAGTGAGTGAATAAATTTCTCTACAACTTCCAGCAGGATTTGTACATAGTTGGTTTCCATATGTGCTGACTCAAATGAGTTTCACCATATTTATTTCCATGTATTCAAAGAGATTCGTAATACTTTTTGATATATTCTTTTTAAGAAAATAGAAAAAAATTCAATTATCTATTTAACTGAAGTAAAAGGCCTTGGCTTTTTCATCTGTTTTTATGGGTCTGTTTAGCAGCTAAAGACTGTTGCTGACAAATGACAGAAGCAGAGGGAAATCGATACTTGGCTGGCTGGTATCTTCCCTCTTTCTCTCCTGAGAAGTCATCCTATACAATGCTTTTCTCAGTGGCTGTCAAAAACTTAGCAATGATTTGGTTACTGTGATGATTAAAAACCCCACATGGCTCTCCATTTTCTATAGCACAATTAAAAATTTCTTGGCATACAATTCATGTCCTTCACAACCCCACACAATCCTCCCAGTATCTCTGCCCATCAACTCTTCCCAACAGGCCCTGCATTTTCTGAATTTTGGTCATACTATTTTTTTCTTACCCCAAATTATTTTCACCTCCATACCTGGTAAAATCTACTTATCCCCTCAAAGTTAGCACTCAAATTTATCCTCTTTGTGGAGTCATTCCAGGAATTCCAAAGAGAAAACATTAGTGGAGAAGCTCTTGTATATAATCAAATGGCCATGTGCTCATCATTTCTGCCAGATTGTGACATATTTGGACAAAAAGCTAATCTCTAATTCATGTTCAAGCACCTGGATGCAAAGATGTAAAGGCAACTGATGGGGTGAATTGTCATTATTATCTTAACATGATACCACTTTTGTCAGAAAAAATAAATGAATGTTTTGTAATTCTTTGAATAGTAACAAAAACAAAAGTATTTATCTTAGTACAATATTGGATATTTTCCTTCCCTCCCTCCCTCCCTCCCTCCCTCCCTCCCTTCCTTCCTTCCTTCCTTCCTTCCTTCCTTCCTTCCTTCCTTCCTTCCTTCCTTCCTTCCTTCCTTCCTTCCTTCCTTTCTTCTTTGTGCCTGTCTTGGAGCTTGAACTCAGGTACTAAGGGCTGTCCTTGATCTTTTGTACTCAAGGCTAGCATGCTAAGACTTAAGCTGCAGTGCCACTTTTGGCTGGTTTTGGTAGTTAAATGGAGATAAGAGTTAAATGAAGATAAGGACATTCCTTCCCTGGCTGGCTTTGAACTGCAATACTCAGATCTTAGCCTTCTGAGTAGCTAGGATTATAGACATGAGCATGTGGCATCTGGAAATATTGAATATTTCTTTAAAATGAGTAAGTGTAGCTAGATTTTCACAAGACCATCTAAATGTTCCCATAATTCTTATATATCATTAAATTCTGAATTGATCATGACTATTTATAGTACTGGTTAATTATTGTGTTTCTAGCATCAAGTTGTTTTAAACATACACACACACACACACACACACACACACACACACACATATAGGTGTGTATGTATATATATGTATATATACTGATTTGTCAGATGTAGTGACATGCCAAGTACTCTATATAGGATTGTAAGTGAAACAAATTTTGCTAGATTTTAAAATCCATTTTAAAAGTGATGACTACAGATTTTGGAACAGCATTTCCTTTAGAACCTTTATATATCTGTTGTGTTTCTGTAAGTCTAAGTGATCAATGCAGTCTAACCCAAATGTATTGAGACTTTGCTGTATTCAAGGCACTGACCTAATATTGTGGGTTTATTACAGGTGGAGTAAGATCTGGGTCCTCCATTTAATGAATTTCAGTCTAATGGAGAATTAAACACAAATATTTAAGACAGAAGAAGGCATATAGCAAATTCAAAACTAAGTATATAAAGTACTGTAGAAACAGGAAGAAGGGGATAATTCTTTCCATTCTTATGCACTGGGTATGGATCTTCGTGGATTTTACTTGTTATCGTGGTGTTTAAATAGGAGCAGGATTCCACTAATCTGAGTATTTTTATGTAGAGTGGTGAGTGGTGAGTGAGGTTTTTTCAGGTATTGTCTTTATTGTTATTATTAATTATCTTTGCGTAGTTGTATAAAGGAGTTAGCCATTCAACTAACTTTCCTGGAGGACTTAAATCACTGGGCAGTATATCCTCAGGGGCTATCTCTTGCCTGCCTCTTCCCTGTTACTGCTCTCTCTGCTTCTACCATGGTGGGGGACGTCTCCACACATGCTAGGACCACCATGACATTCTAAGCATGACATTCATGCATGCCACATGACTACAGATTGAACCCGAATACATCCTTCTTCCTCTAGGCTGTTTATGTTGGGTAGGTTGTTACAGCAATGAGAAAACTAACTAAAATACATACGAACTTATCTTACTAACGTTTTCCATGTATTATCCCACGCTTCCAATAGGTAGATATATATAAGTACTGTTGAGTATAGGGTTGTTTAATTTTGTTTTAACCTGCTGACTAATATACTTCATACTCCTAGACCAGATTCCTGAAAACAATATCTATCTATCTATCTATCTATCTATCTATCTATCTATCTATCTATCTATCTATATTTGTTGGTCGTGGGGCCTGAACTCTGGGGCTGGGCACTGTCCCTCAGCTCTAGGCTAGGGCCTTGAGAGCCACAGGGTCACTTCTGGCTTTTTCTGCTTATGTGGTGCTGAGGAATCGAACCCAGGGCCTCATGCATGTGAGGCAAGCACTCTACCACTGAACTACCTTCCCAGCCCCTCAAAATATACTTTTTTTTTTTGTCAGTCGTGGGCCTTGAACTCTGGGCCTGGGTGCTGTCCTTGTGCTCTTCAGCTCAAGGTGAGCGCTCTACCGCTTGAGCCACAGCACCACTTCCGGTTTTCTAGTGGTTTATTGGAGATAAGAGTCTCAGGAACTTTCCTGCCCGGGCTGGCTTTGAACCGTGATCCTCAGGTCTCAGCCTCCTGAGTAGCTAGGATTACAGGCATGAGCCACCGGTGCCCGGCTCAAAATATACTTTTTGAATAAAGGAGTGAATAGTTCCTTTTTAGTAAATGTTTATCTACTATGGGAAAGAAATTATTTCTATTTATTTGAGATTATATATATGTGTGTGTTTCAATGTAATTTTACACCATTAATAATTTTCATCATTGGATTGGTTAACAGTCTTATTACTTTATTGAATGTTCTCTTCCAGTAAGAACTGGAGGAAACGAAGCCAGAATCCTTCTGTAAGATTTTTGATCCTCTTGTAGGAAACACAGCTTGTTAACCAGATTATGTTTTCCATTTATTCTGTAATGCCAAAGACATGCAGCTTCAAACTATAAATATTTTCTTTCTCTGTTGTCAAAGGTCGTAGATGCCCTTGGGGACTGTTATTATAGTTTCCCTTGTATTTTCATTCAGTTCTACAAAGAAAAATGAAACTGCGACTGCTGCCTGATATTCAGTTTCCATTCTTACTATGTAATTGTACTACTGTAATGGCACAGCTTTATTTGCTTTTACTTTGGCTTAAAATACTCTTGCAAATACCAAATTCCATCATCTAAGGTAATTCCAGAGCCACTGGGGTAGAATAGCGGTCCCTTGTTAAACATAAATCTCATTAAAGTCTTTATGTTAGTTTCTTTATCCATCTTTAAATTTCAGCAAGAAAAACAACTTGGTACCACCAGGAACACAGGCTCACACGGGTACCCAGCAAGAATTGTTTTTAATCTACTTGCAGTTTGACCCTGTGGCCAACTATGTTGTGTCATCTAGTATAATAGATGTCACAGTTACCCAGGTTCTACTAAAATTTTAGTTACTTCTTCAACCACAGAGCCCTTTCCTTTTAACATACACCTCAAGATATATCTTAATTTAAATGTTAGTGATAAATGTATGCTCATAAGACTTGTAACAATGCTGGAAAGAAGTATAATAAGGTTGAAGAAGTAGCATGTAGAAGTAAATGAAGATCTGTTCTAGAGTGCTGAACTCATACTTCAGTAATTATAAACAAGAAGAAAGAATCATGACTTTGTATCAAATGAATCTGCATCCTTTGGTCCCAATGGAAGAATTGTCCTTGCTTTGTATAAAGTCCAACTCTTGTGCCCTTGCTTTCTCTATAACTCACTGTTGTAATGGTCCCCCCTGAATAGGTCATTGACAACGTCCTTCTACTACTAGTATACAACTGTGTCCTAATGCATCTTACCTTTAAAACATACTTTCTGATACTACATTCTTCCCAGCTACTCCTGCGCCATTTCTCATGGCTTCATAGTGATTCATATTCTCTACCGCTTTCTCACCTCTCTCCTCCATCTTTCCCAGCTGGAGCTCCCTCCATACACTTTGCTGAGATGGCTCTTGTCAAGGTCATTAAGGAACTCTATGGTCAAATTCAAGGTTATATTATGTTTCTTGAATAGTCAGTACTATTTGGAAAAGTTGATGATTTCCTCTATGATACATTTCATTCACATGACTTGTACGAGACCACATTCACTTGAGTTTCCTCCTGGGGGCTATACTTAAGCAATATCCAATTCTCAGTCTTCTGCTCATTACTATATATTGATATTTCCTGAGCTCTTCCCTGGCCTGGATTCTTTCTCACGACTTAGGCATAATGCCCCTACCAAATGCCATGTCATTGAAGATTTCAATAAGCAAAGGATGAAAATGTATCATCAACATGGATTTCTACTATGAAGTATAGACTACAGTATCAAACTGCCTACTTGATAACTCTATCTTGATATTTATTTGGCATGTCCAATTCATTCGCCACTAAAAGAATACATCTGTTCTTTACTCTATTTGAATAAATAAAGGGAAATACACTATTATCTATAGTAGGGGAACAAGTATTTGGGTTGTCCAGGAGATTCAATACATATATTTATATATTGCATGTATAATTCAGTTTCATTTATATGCATGATGTAGTGCATGTATATATGTCTTATATACAATCTGCTTTCTCTGTATCTACAAGTTTGGAATTCATTAATTCGATCAATCATAGATCAAAATGTGTAGAAAAAATTATCAGTATTGAACTTGTGCAGACTTTATCTTGCTGTCATTCTTTAAACCATAACATTGTGAATCTTAATCTTTCAAAGCTAAAAACTTTCATTAAATACAGCACCTATTTTTTTCTTTCTCTTTTCCCTTTTGCTTTCAGAGAGTATTTATATTGTGTTAAGTATGAGTTATGCATACATGATTTAAAGTATAAGGGATAATGTGCGCAGATTATATACAAATTCAACGCAATTTTATAGGAGATTTGAACATTCGTGGATTCATCTTTGTGGATGACAAGTACAAATGAATATATATATATGTATCAGATATACAAATATCTCTATATATGTGTATGACTTGGGGGGACATCTATGCAGGAATCAATTATGAAAGAATAACATTGTGTTCAAATTTCTATTTGTATGATTATAATTGTTATAGTTACAAATATAATTCCCTTCCTTACATAATTCCCTTCCTCCCTCCTTCCTTTCTTCCTTCTTTCCTTCCTTCTTTCTTCTCTATCCTTTCATTATTCTTCTTTCTTCTCCCTTTTTGATAACATGTTGGGAATTTTCACTGCAGATTTTTTCACTTAGAACCTAGCTGTAGTTATTTAAATGTACAATTCTTATTTCAGAGCAAATTTTAATCTTCAAAACTAAAAATTTTGTTCAGTGCAGCACCTCCTTTTTCTCTTTCTCTTTTCCCTTTTTCTTTCAGAGATTAGCAAAATAAATTGTGGAGCAAACAAGATCAGGGCAGCTGAACAGCCAGAGATAATGCTTTACATGCCTGGCAATAAGGAGTGAATAATACATTGTTTAAAATTTGGCTCAAAGGCTGTAATATTCCCCTTAAAAATAATCTGTCCCCTATTCCTAGTTTTAAAAAGTATAGCTGATTTAACGAGGCTCTGTTGATAGCTGTACAAATGAGGGTCTTTGCTGGGAAGCAGGAAAGAGGCCTGGTGACACCCAGTGCAGCATGTGGTAAAGCAGAAGGAACAGTGACTCTTCCAACAGAGGAGTGATCAATGTCTCCAAAAGCAAATCCTCAGAGAAACAACCACCCATTAATAAGTGGGCTAAAGACTTAAAGAGAGACTTCTCAGAAGAGGAAATAAGAATGGCAATAGACACTTGAAGAAATGCTCAACTTTTCTAGCCATAAAAGAAATGCAAATCAAAACAACATTGAGATCCCACCTCACCCCAGTTAGAATGGCTATAATCAAGAAATCTAATAACAACAGATGCTGGAGGGGATGTAGCCAAAAGGGAATCCTATTTCACTGTTGGTGGGAGTGTAAACTTGTTCAAACACTTTGGAAAGCAGTATGGAGGTTCCTCAGAAGACTCCACATAGAGTTCCCCTATGACCCAGCAATCCCACTTCTGGGCATTTACGCTAATGACCACAAACAAAGCCACACTAAAGCTACCAGCATAAATTATGTTTATCGCAGATTATTCACCATAGCCAAGATATGGAACCAACCCAGATAGCCCTCAATAGATGAATGGATCAAGAAAATGTGACACACACACACACACACACACACACACACACACACACACACACACACATACACACACACAAACCCCACAATGGAATTCTATGCTTCCATCAGAAAGAATGACACTGCCCCATTTGTTAGGAAAAGAAAAGATTTGGAAAAAAATTATATTAAGTGAAGTAAGCCAGGTCCAAAGAATCATAGGTCCCATGGTTTACCTTATTTGCAATAATTAGTATACATCTAGGATAATCTTATCAGATGATCAGAAAAGCTAAAAGGCTATGTACATATGATCATATGAGATGATGCTAAGCAAAATGATATGGATATGTCCAAGATATGGACATAAGAAGTCTTTCTTCTTGTTGTTCTTAACGTACTATGTGATTTTTCTTTGTTTCTTTTGTATGTTCTTCCCGCTAAGTATATCCCTTGTTGTCACTGTATGTGATTTTGGTGCTCTGTATCTTGCATATACATTTATCTAATTTGGGGAGGGGAAAGGGGAATAACAAAATGCTGAAACAAGGACAGCAGATGATCCATTGCAACAATGGTACTTACAAGACACTATGTTGAAAATGAACTTTATGGTCTGGGAAGGTGGCTCAGTGGTAGATCACTTGCCTTGCATGCATGAGGCCTTAGGTTCGATTCCTCAGCACCACATAAGCAAAAAAAGCCGGAAGTGGTGCTGTGGCTCAAGTGGTAGAGCGCTAGCCTTGAGCTGAAGAGCTGAGGGACAGCATCCAGGCCCAGAGTTCAGGCCCCATGACTGTCCCCCCCCCCAAAAAAAAAGAAAATGAACTTTACAACTTGTGGGGGGGGATAGCAGGGGTGAGGGAGGGAAAGGGTAGTAGGAAAAAACAAAGGAGAAGTAACAATGCTTGACAAGAAATGTACTTATTACCTTACTCATGTAACTCTAACCCCTCTGTACAGTATCTTTACAACAAAATAAAATTAAAAAAAAAGAAGAGTGACCAAAGGCCCCAGGAGTTGGAAAAGGGAAAGGAAGGGGCATTTTGAGTGAGCCATCCTGACAGGATTGTCATTGTGGGTTTTCTCCATGAGCCGCACAGATAGAGTTGCCTGTGTTAGGACAGCAGGAAAACTGGTTTGGGCAAGAAAAATGTAAATTTGATGAAAGGTGTTTAAGAGGATTAACTCTGCTTAGCACCAGTGGCTCGGGTCTGTATTTCTAGCTATATTGGAAGCTCAGACTTAGAGGAGCAACGTGTGAAGCTAGTCTGGACAGACTGCAAGACTCCATCTCCAAATAACTAGCAAAATATAGGGCTGGCTGTGTTCCTGAAGTGTTTGAGTGCCAGCCATGAGCAAGAAAGCCAAATGAGCCTGAGACCCCGAGTTCAAGCCCTGGAACTGGCAAAAAACCCAACCCAACAACAGAAGAGTATCAACCTAATCTAATTAGACTTCTAACTATTGCCACAGTGTTTTATTTGTTTGGTTTTAGTTTTGTGTTTCTGAGAACATGGTTGTGCTCAGTGAAACTTGGGAAGCAATACACCACTATACATACTTGTAACAACAAAACAAGGAGGAGGAAGAGTCCAGAGCATAAACAAAAGGCAATCACAGAAAATATTCAGATGAAAAGTTCTCCATTCAAGACATCTTTAACATGATCACTTATTTAAAAAGCAAAAATCTCCAAGAGAATGCAGAACACTTTAACAAAGACACAGAGCTATTAATAGAGAGATGAATGCTAAGCTGACTGAATTCAGAAAAGAAATGGAAAGAATCAAATCATGATGTTAACCACCAATATGTGGAATAAACATGACTGAATTCACAGGCAGAGGTCAGGTGCACGGCTTCGTCACACACAATGAGGGGATAGGAGAAAGATTTTGCTGATGCCCATGAGCCACAGGTACCCACAGAGCATGCAGAAGCACATACAAGAACAGAAGCTTAGTCAGGACTGGCTACCTTACCAAAAACCTTATGAGGCTTTCTTACAACAAAAAAAAACAAGAACCAAAGGGATAATCTCACTGCCTTGCTTCACCCAAAAGCAATACACTTTTGCCAAGAGAGAGTAAAGCAATGTTTACTAGCATTTGAAGAAATATTAACCCACATATCTTTCATCGAACTACACTGAACTTCCAACTGAAGCAGATATCTGTATGAGATGATACATGTAGGTAGCCAAAAAAAATGATTACAGGATTCAGACAGAAGGTATATTTAAAAAAAAAAGTGTAGCAAGCACTGAATTGATTTAAATGCGGAAAAGAGGCAGGCCTGGTATCTTTCTCACACCTGCAGTCTAGCTACATAGAAGACAGACATCAGGAGAACTGAAATGGGCGGCCAGTTTGGGGAAAGAGTTCTTAAGACTAAATTTCAACAGAAAAAGCTGGGTGTGGTAGTGGTACATCTGTCAATCCAGCTATGATGGGAAGCATAAATAGCAGGATCATGTTCAATGCTGGCTTAGGCAAAAGGCAAGACCCTATCTCAAAAATAACCAGAGCAAAAAGGCTGGAGATATGGCTCAAGTGATAGAGTGTCTATGTAGCAAGAACAAAGCCTTGAGTTTAAACACCAGTACTATCAAAAACTATATAGAAAAGAAAACCTAGGAATTACTACTAAGAACTAAAGTTAAGCCATGAAGTGCAAATGCACATATATGACTGTGTACACTTATATCAACACGCCACCTACATCTTGTCCCTGCGTGAGTAATTCCAAACATTTAAAGTATGCTATGCTAGTTGACTATTTCAAAACTCAGTTGTTTGTACAATGTATACAGGGGTTGTTTCTGAAAGATTCTTAACCTGAACTAAGATTTTTCTGACCAGTGAATAAACTATGCAGTAATTCAAACTCTGATTTCTCTATATCAGACACAGGCTATATTTAAGTTTGAATGTCCCTTCTAAGTAAAGCATGCAAAATAACCCAAGGAAAACCAGCAAAAACCCAAACAAAGACTGCACATTAACCGTTTTGGGCCTGCTCATTTCTCTTACTAGTCAGGACTACAGAAACTCATAAAAGCACTAGTCTGACAATGATATTTGAGTGATGGCCCTGTTCTAGTCATTAATTGGCTATTGGCTATTGTCCCAGAAGTTGGGATCCCAATTGTTTTTCCAATTCCTAAAATAAGCAGTCACATTAAAAGCTCCTTTCCGGTAACAATGATCTGTGATTCTTTTTGGACACAAAGAAAAGGTGGTGTGTGAGAGAGAGAGTTTCTGACTAGGTCCTGGGACAAGTGGGTTCTGGGCCCAGCTCTTCTGGGTGTGGGCATGAAAGCCTCTTTTCCCCCTGGTCTCAGTTTCCTTGTTGTGTGATCCACCATGGAAGACAGATTATGGGAACCTGATGGTTCTCCACTGTGCTGTTTCAAAGCATCAATAGAACTTTTATGCTTGGAATTAAAATACATACAGCTAGGGGTTGGGAAGGTGGCTCAGTGGTAGAGTGCTTGCCTTGCAATGCATGAGGCCCTGGGTTCGATTCCTCAGCACCACATAAGCAAAAAGAAAAAAGCCGGAAGTGGTGCTGTGGCTCAAGTGGTAGAGTGCTAGCCTTGAGCTGAAGAGCTGAGGGGCAGCGCCCAGGCCCAGAGTTCAGGCCCCACGATCGGACCCGAAAAAAAAAAACAAAATACATACAGCTACTATTAGCAATTTCTTCTTTCTGCTTGAATTCCTGTATTTAATGCTGCTTAGGAGCACCGTGACTTGTCATAGCTTTCTCCAGGGAATACTTCCTCAATTGCCTAATCCTTCTAAAATTCCTGGGGACCTTTTTTCCCCCACATATATTTTTTATTGTAGAAATACCATACAGAGGAGTTACAGTTACATGAGTAGGATAATGAGTACATTTCCTATCTAGCATTGTTACCTCCTCCTTTCTTTTTCCCCTACCATCCCTCCCCTCCCCACCTCCTCAAATACTCCTTCTCCCCTGCCCTGCCTGAAATTGTAAAGTTCATTTTCTTTTCTTTTTTTTTTTGGTCTGGTCATAGGGCCTGAACTCTGGGCCTGGGCGCTGTCCCTCAGCTCTTCAGCTCAAGGTTAGCGCTCTACCACATGAGCCACAGCGCCACTTCCAGCTTTTTTCTTTTTTCTTATGTGGTGCTGAGGAATTGAACCCAAGGCCTCAGGCATACAAAGCAAGCACTCTACCACTGAGTCACCTTCCCAGCTCCGTAAGGTTCATTTTCAATATAGTGTCTTGTATATCTCATTGTTACAATGGGTCAACTTGTATCCTTATTTAAGTATTTTGTTATATCCCTTTCCCTCCCCAAATTATAAAAATGTATATACAAGACGCAGGACACCAGAATCAGATGCAGTGAAAACAGAGGTTATACCAAAAGAAAAGAAAGAAAAGAATCACATAGTGCATTATAAGTACATTAAAACAATATCAAGAAAGACAAGAACCACTTGTGTCCCTGTCTTGGGGTTCATTTTGCTTAACATTATCTTATATGGTCATATGTACATAGCTTTTGACCTTTTTGGCTTGTGCTAGATATGTACTAGTTATTGCAAATAAGGGAAACCATGGGATCTATTCCTGGGGACTTTTAAAAAGCTACTTAGCTCTTATTCTGGGAACTTGTCTGGAAGGGAAAGAAGAAAAACAGAGGTGGAAAGGAATATTTCAAAGGAAGAAAAATAAGCTTATTATTGTGCATTTTCATTCCTCTCTGAATAAAAGAGGACTCTAAATTGTCTTGCTTTCACATTGTGTTTCTAATCTAACATTCTGTTTCTAATCTAAGATGCTTAAAGCTCTTGCCTCATTTAGGGAGCCATTAGAGTTGCTATACACTGAGTTGGGTACACTGAGTCCACATGTTGGCTAGGTGCTATGGAGAGCCGAGTTGCCATTCAGGTGTCTGAAATTAGGGCTGGGCACCCACTATAATTTTTTTTTTTTTTTTTTTTTTTTTTTTATTTTTTTTTTTTATTTTTTTTTTTTAAAATTAAGTTAAATTTATTTTTTGTCGTCACCCACTATAATTTACAATGAGAGACAGAAGAAGGACAAGTACCAGTCAAAGGCATTTATAGATATATAATAATTATACACATTGATGACCAAGTTCCCTGCCTCCTAAAACTACAAGTTTAAGGTCAGGAGGAAACTCCACAAGAAAAAAGGTTATATTGAGAACAGGCAAAATGCATCCATAATTATTGTTGTGTATCTACAATTTACTTTTAGAACCAAAGGAAGGCTGACACCCAGAGGAGATAGGGGAGTTAGGAGCTGGGACAGGTTACTTTCTACTTCTGTGAAAAATACAGGTAAAAAATCTCATAATGTTAATGCTTTTGATGGTCTGGCTTCTGTATAGCTCTCCAGTCCTATTTCTGAGTGTTTTCCCTTGTAACTTTGATTAAATGCTTGTCTTTCTGTGAGTGTATCTCTCTGCTCTCACCGCCAATCATGTGCTTCCTGTGATAACTGTTTTCACAAGATTAAACCTAGTTTAGCTCTTGCAGTGCCAATGCAAATCTCTCCTGTCCCTATTAGCAGAAATACTCCACTGCTTCTAAACTGGGCCAAGACATTCTTTGCATCTTTGTTGTTGGTGTAGGATTGAAACTTCCAGCTTTGTATAATAGTTATTACATGCCTGTCTTATTCTTTTGTACTAAAATGAAAGCCCTAAGCACAAACTCTATAAAGGCTTCAGCTGTCAGACTTACATGTAAAATCTTCATCTAGTACTTTATACAATGGCTTCAATAAATATTGAGACAGTTGAATGTCATGTCAATCTATGATTTCTATACCGTAGTAGCCAAGGTAATGTTAGGACTGGTATTGGTTTGAATGGGGGCTTATGAAATCAAGCTTGCTTTTGGACTGAAAATGGAAAGCAGATCTAAGCTGCCAAGATAATCCCTAGATCCCTGGATGTCATAATGAGATGAATGGTGATGCCATTACTAAGAAAGAACCAGGAAACTAACATGGGGTGAAGTAGAGGAGGTTCAACGTGGAAGGTGCTGTGTCTGAAGTTTCTTTCAAACATGGGTATTAAAAAGGTGTTCCTAGGGCTGGGAAGGTGGCTCAGTGGTAGAGCGCTTGCCTTGCATGCTCGAGGCCCTGGGTTCGATTCCTCAGCACCACATAAGCAAAAAGAAAAAAAAAGCCAGAAGTGGTGCTGTGGCTCAAGTGGTAGAGCGCTAGCCTTGAGCTGAAGAGCTGAGGGACAGCACCCAGGCCCAGAGTTCAGGCCCCATGACCAGACCCCCCCCCCAAAAAAAAAATGTTCCTAGCTGGGTGCCGGGGTTCAGTTCTAAACTCCTAGCTACACAGGAGGTTGAAATCTGAGAATTGCAGTTCAAAGCCAGCCAGGGCAGGAAAGTCTGTGAGACTCTTATCTCCAATAAACTACAAAAAAAGACTGGAAGTGGAGCTATGGTTTAGGTGGTGGAGCACTAGCCTTGAGTAAAAATGGTCAGAGAGAGCACCTATGCCCTGAGTTCAAGCCCCAGGACAGACAGACAGACAGACAGACAGACAGACACACACACACACACACACACACACACACACACACACAAAATGGCTCTTGTAAGAGTTACTCATACAACATTTGAAGGCTCACATACTAAAGAAAGTTGGGGAATCATCCAAAGGGGGAATTTTCTCACAGGCAAAGCCATTAGAGAGAAAGTATCTTACCTAGTAAATAGAAAGTAAAATGGAGTCATGCATTGTATTACACAGAAAGATCCTTTTATTACTTCCTATTGATTTTTTTTCTGTTTTCTCTCTTCATTGTTTTGTTATGTAGAATTAAAATCCTATTTGAGAGAATTTATACCACATAGAGTCTTGCACCTAATAACAGTTGATAGCATGCTATCAGGCACTTTTAACATGGACCAGCAGAAGAGTTTTCAGCTCATCTCTCATTTGCTAATCTTTTGAAATGTGTCTCATAGCTGCCTCACACTCTGCCTTAAAAATCATGTATATGGATCAAAAGTGGTCCCAAATAGAATTTTTGTCCCAAGGAGCAAAGGGCTGACTTTGAACCTCCATCCTCAGATCTCAGCTTTCTAAGTAGTCAAGATTACAGGCAGGAGCCACCAACATCTGGCTCGGGTAATATAATACTTTAAAGTGTAACAGTCAAAATAAGCCTTTAAAATATTTTAATATTCAAGTTTCTTCTAATTCAGCCAGCACTCTAACACTGCCAAACTTAATTCAATAAAAAATAGTCATTGTATACACTAGCATCTTTATCCTGAGGAGAGTTGAATTCGTTGTAACTGATTAACTTCAGAAAGTTACCTTCAGAAAGTTCTTATATTCATCCTGCAATTTCTCCATACCCTTTTCCCACCAAAAGAAAGTTTAACGTGCTCAGCTGGTACTCGTTATGGTTGCACAGTTTGCTTGAAAGCTGAATCATTTCTTTTTAAAACAACCCTGACAAATGCATACTTCAGTTACAAGGGACAGCATCACAAATACAAAACTATGTGAGTTTGGAGCTCACTTTGTTGATTTAGTACAGTCAAGTTTGGAACCAATTTTACTAATGTCAGGAAGGGTGACAAATTGTGCATGATCTTCATGAAGACAAGTGGAAGCAAATGGCATATCAGATTCTTTCTTCTTGTCTACACATATCACACTGACATACAGACGCTAGGAGAAGAAAAATCTCCCACGTTCCTTTGATCTTTGGTTTGGAGGGTGTTGCGGATTCATGATTCAAGCTCTACTTCCTTCTTGTCCAAACACATACTTATGAAAACATACAATAGAAATAAGAGGACAAAGACAGGGATGGGTGTGGTAGCTCTCTCCTTTAACCATTAGCGATTTGGGAGGCAGAAGTAGGAATATAATGACTTTGAGGTTGTTCAGGCAGTTAGTGAGACCCTGTCTCAAAAATGAAGTCAAATAAAGGGTTGGGGTTATAGTGTAAGTGGTAGAGAAGTTACCTATAAACTGTGAGGCCCTAGGTCCTGGGTTTAATTTCCAGTACTATTAAAAAAAATGATGACGAAGCAGAGTTGTGGCTCAAGTAGTAGAGCAATAGCCTTGAACAAAAAACTCAGTGACAGTGCTCAGGCCCTGAGTTCAAGCCCTGGGACAGGCACAAATAAAATAAAAAATAAATATTTTGTCAGCACTGGTGGCTCACGCCTGAAATCCTATTTACTCAGGAAACAGATCTGAGGATTGCAGTTCAAAGCCAGCCCAGGCAGAAAAGTCCGTGAGATACTTATTTTCAATTAAGTACCAGAAAATCAGAAGTAGGGTTGTGGCTCAGGAGATAGAGTGCTAGCCTTGAGCACAAAAGCACAGGGACAGAACCAAGACCCTGAGTTCAAGTCCCGCAACTGCAAAAACAAAACAAAACAAAACAACGAAGACATTTTCTAAAACAAAATAAACATTAGAGTGGACCTGACAGAAAACACTCTGTGTAAGAGGACAGAAACCATAGGATGCCTCAAAGTCTAGGATTGAAAACTGGTAAAAAAAAAAAAAAAGAAAAGGCCTGGAGCATAAAAGATCCAAAATATCCTTCAAGTAATACAGGCCTTGATCTGGGCAAATAATGCAAATACTATCACCTCTAAATCACAATCAGAGAACTTAAATGAGTTCTTCTTCAACCTTAGCTACTGCCCTGGCAAAATGATTTTGAGTCTTTAGATAATCTTTGGACTTTGGGACTCAAGGTTGATTACCTGGCCTTTCCTGTGATTTCCATGCACTGTTGAAGGTCAATGAATTCCATTAGTTGTTTTTGTAACAGCACGTCTTTGCCCTCGATTTGAGTAATGAATTTGTGCTGTAAAAGATCTGACACTGTTGGACGCTTCTCATAATCCTTAATCAAGCACCTGCACTGGCCAAGAAAAGAAAATAAAAAAGGAAGAAAAGAAATCCAATTATGAAATAAGTCTGAGTTTGGGAGCTGTTACTCATATTCCCAAAACAAACAAACAAACAAATACAAATTGCTCTCAGAGAGTGATGCGGAAGCACATCTCAAAAAACAGAAAAGCGCAGTGGGATGGATGAATGTTTGGGAAAGTGTGCAAGTGATGAGGCCATGCTGGTACCAACTGTTGGCTCAATTACCACTTTCTTTCTCTCCCAGCAAGCATCACTGCAGAGTGATAACTCACCTCTGTCTCCACTACAGAGCCTCTTTTCCAGCTAAAGATCAATGAAAAGGAAGCCATCATAGTCTTAGTGTTTATCTAAAACATACACAGACTTCAGTTTCCTCTCCCAGTGCTTTTACTTCTCAATACAACCATTTCTTCCTAGTGATAAGATGCAGATCCACAAGAAAGGTCAGCTGTTGAGCTTTCTTTCACACCACTTCTGCAGGTGTGTTTCAAGGCGGTTCAGTAGATAGATGAATGGCGCTCACACCTGTCACTAGATTCAACCAGAGAATATACACAAGAAAAGACAAGGCTAGTGAATTGCCTGCCAGGAAATCACAGGAGGTGAGTTTGAACAAACAATGACAGATGTCTTCAAATATTTGAAAGAGAGATTTGGCTTGCTCTCAGTGAATACAAAGGGGAAAAACCCACACAAGAAAAACCAAACAACCCCCACCACAGGTCTGGTGGGGTCAAGAGGAAAGCAGTTCAGCTCAGTGTAAAGAACTTTTTAAGTGAGGATTTCCAAGATAGAGTCAACTGTAAGAGGAAGCATGGTTACATATTTGTTTTTATACCAGTACTGAGGCTTGAATTCAGGGCCTCAAGTCTAGGCTTATTCTTTTCCTCTACCATTTGAGTCATATTTCAACTTCTGGCTTTTTGGTAGTTAACTGAAAGTACGAGTCTCTCTGACTTGTCTACCCAGACTGACTTATAATCATAATCCTCAGATCTCAGACTAATCTCAGAATATAAGCATTGGCACCCAACTTGAAGCATGACTATTTTTTTTTTTTTTTTGGTCCAGTCGTGGGGCCTGAACTCTGGGCCTGGGCGCTGTCCCTCAGCTCTTCAGCTCAAGGCTAGCACTCTACCACTTGAGCCACAGTGCCACTTCCGGCTTTTTTTTTTCTTTTTGCTTATATGGGGCTGAGGAATCAAACCCAGGGCCTCGAGCATGCAAGGCAAGTGCTCTACCACTGAGCCACCTTCCCAGCCCCAGCATGACTATTTTTATATGGTATGTACTGATAGAATGTCAGTCAGTTCATATATTCCTAACAGATATGAATTTAAAGCATATAACTTTCCAGAAGTTATATAGTAACTTCTGTATTTCAGACTCAAATAGAGATTCCGTAATTATGAAAAAACTTCATAATAATGAAGAAATAAGAGGGAAAAAGCACAGCATACCTGTAATTACACCTGTATACATCTGTAATTACAGGTACTTGGAAGGGGAGGACCATAGTTTAAGGCCATCCTGGACTAAGTTACTACTGGACCTTATTTGAAAAACAAACTAAAACCAAAAGGACTGGAGGCATGGCTCAAGTGGTAGAACTGTTTGCTTCACACCATAAGGCTTTGAATTCAATCCCCACAAAACAAAAATAGGAAAAAGAGAAAAAAAAGCACCTTGTTTTTGCCATCAGCAGTGTATTGATAATCTGCATTGTTGATATTCCTGCGATGATAATTTGGCAATTTATGTCACTGGGCTTAACAAAACCAACAAATTCCTAAGGATGCTAAAATATGCTAAGAAATAAGAATGATGATACCCCAAAACGTGAATAATGATCCTATGGTTTCATTTACCTTAACAGAATGCAACAGTTTCTGACACATGTAACACTCCTATCTCCTCCGAGGAGACTCATAGTCAAGTAAAACATTACCCAACAGCCCACGTGCACCGGGTACTCTGTTAGATACCAGGTGACAGTGATGAGGAAAGAGCATCCAGGGCTCCAAAGTTGTGCACTGCCTAATTGGAGAGAACAGGTCAACGTAGGTAAGCTAAGTGAGACTGGCTACGCCACTAATAGAAGAGCAGCACAAAGGCACAAGGCATAGAATGCTAACTAGGGCACTGAGAAACAGGTAGGAGAGATTAAGTACCAACAGGATCTATACGAAGAGATCTTGTGCACCTAAGGCAAACATCGTGAGTTATGGGGATTCCTTTCAAATCTCCAGCGATGGTCTCAAGAGACTCAAGAACTGGGATGGCAGTATGTTAAATATAATAATGCATAGTACATGCATAGTGACAGCTTTATAGAAGAGTTTATCAATCCATCTTGAATTCTCATGAACTTAAATCTATGTCTCTTGCCTTTAGAAGAATTAAGCAGATACCTTTGATAAGAAACACCAATAGCAATGTTAGTGGGTGTAGTTGTGTGTTTCCTCTGCTTTCTTGTCTCTTTCTGCCTTTTCTAAGCAGGGTCCCCAAATCTGAATACCCACTTCTTCCCATTGACAATCAGTGGCATCGTGACTTTATTCTTCAAAGGTGAAAACACAACCAGAAATTGTGAAAAAATGAACATTAAAAAAAATAAATGGCAGACTCTCAGTTTTCAGTCAATTGTGTGGAGGCAGTTGCACTGGTGTTAACTCTTCATGAAATTAAAAATGTTGCCCGGATTTCAAATGCATCAGCTTTTTATAAATAAGATTTCTGATTCACTGTTTGTAGTGAAATTTCTCCAGCTGCACTTAGAATTAGCAATACAGATAAACAAAAGGGCTAAATGACTGACTAGGTGGTAGGTGAACAGGTGGGAGATGCTCAGGGCCTAGGCACACAGGCAGGTGAACAGAAATTCCTATCCAGAAGATAAAGTGTCCACAGAGCAGGAGGTACGGGAATAAAGTTGACCTTGAGGTCGCTGTCCTATCAATGATGAATACACTGAACATTTAGAAGATACCAATAAGGACTTGTTTTGCAAAACAGTGATGGTAACCTCTGGAACTACTTAGCAGATAAGAAGAACTGGCTAGGAGGGAATTATGAAGCCCAGTGACATGTTAAGAGGCACATTTCCCCATTAGGGTAAGCTTGCAACTTGGTTGTTACTCACTTGCTAATGAAGTCATTGAATTCTGCTGACCATAGCTGGGGCTGCCTTAGTTTGGGTGGTGGGTTCCTAGAAAAAATAAGAATCAGGGTTGGATAGAGCACATTGGCAGGGTAGTGCAGTCTGAGAAGCATAACTAGATGGGTGCCATGAATACTGCAATCACAGGTTCTGCCAGTATAAGGAGACTCCCTTCCTTCTCCAGTTCAAAGAAAGATAATTAGCCATGAATCATTCTATTGTTGTTTTTTTTTTTAACTTGGTCATGGGACTCTGGGCCTGGGCACTGTCTCTCAGCTCTTCAGCTCAAGGTGAGCGCTTTACCAGTTGAGCCACAGCACCACTTCTGGTTTCTGGTGGGTAACTGGAGATAAGAGTCTCATGGACTTTCCTGCCCAGGCTGGCTTTGAACTGAGATCCTCAGATCTCAGCCTCCTGAGTAGCTAGGATTACTGGCGTGATCCACCATCTCCCACCAATCATTCTTATTCTTAATATAAAGTGACAACTTCCTTGTTTCTCTGAAAACACTTGATAGATGACTCCATTTTTCCAACGATTAATTTTGTTTAGATTCTTATAAACTTTATTTCAGTGCCCCAAATAGGCCAATAAAAATATACCAATATAAAGGCTGAGCAAGATGATAGTGTGTCATTTTGTGTGTGTGTGTGTGTGTGTGTGTGTGCTTGTATGTGTGTGTTTGTGTCCCAGTACCAAGGCTTGAACTCAAGGCCTGGGCTCTGTCCCTCAGCTTCTCACTCAAGACTGGTGCCCTACCACTTAAGCCACAGCAGCACTTCCAGTTTTTTGGGGATAATTGGAGATGAAAATTTCATAGATTTTCTTGCCTGGGCTGGCTTCAAACCAGGATTTCAGATCTCAGCCTTCTTGAGTAGCTAGGGTTATAGACATGAGTCATCTAGTGCCCGGCTATGTTACTACTCATTTTATTAACTAAAAAGGTATAGATGATGTAATTTTTTTTCTTTTAAAGAATATTGCTTTTACCTGAGAGTCCCAAAGTAAGATATAATTGGTAGGCTAGAAACAAGGTTGAGGGAAGTGAAGATTTTTCTTCTTGGGAGTCCTGCAGAAGTCCCTGAGGACTACCCAGCATGCATTGAGGGTGACCTAATACGGAACTATTCCCAGTGGGGAAAAGCTCTAAAGTAGAAAAGACGGTACAATAGACGGCAGTGATGAGTTCTTTTGTTGCTGGATACACAACAGGAAACCAGTCTTACAGAGTGTTCCAAAAGCAAGGAACTGGAAAGTATTATTAGCTGGAAAGTTCTGAATGCCACTTAAAAGATTTTGTTATTAATCCACTTCATTTTTAAGCCGAACAAATCTTTTCTTCTTTGGCACACCCATGCATAAAAAAGAACATAACTGGAAAATGAGGCTAGTCCAACTCCATAATCAAGCAACATTGATCAACCGTGAGGGCTCCATTTGCTGAAGTGCTGCTTTTATGTTCATGCTAACAGCCCTTTGTTTTCATTAGTGGAATGGAAATACTTGGTCTTCAGTTCTGCATTACTCCTTAAATAGTTTATAAGGAAATTAATGTACAGTTTGTACAGGCTCATTAAAGAAAAGTACAGCTACTCATCTACCCTAGATCACGCCTAAGCTCATTTCATAATTCTTCTGACTATTTGAAGATTGCTGATTAGTGCAGTAAAACATTAAAAAAAAGTAGTTCTTTTTCCCCCAGCAATCTTACTTTGTTTTCTTTTTTGTTCCCTGAAAATTTCTTTCCATGAGACTTACTAGCCTACTTGCAGTATAACGAAGGTTTTTGAGGATTTTACAAAGCTCAGAACTAGCTAGCTTTTCAGATCTCTTTTTCAAGTAATTCTATGTTCAATAATCTCAGGATTTCATAGTGGAGATATTCTAATGGTACAAACAAGAAATAACCAACCTGCTACTGTTTCTAGAATTGTTTGGCATACTGCCTACTACCAAGATATAACCTATCTGTTTGTCTTCCTTCTTCCATGTGGTATTGTCACCATGAATAATAACATTAGATTAGTTATGGTGATTTACATCACCATTAAAATGGCTCAGGAAGTACAATGCCTCCTCTTCATGCTGAAGGATAAGAGGAGTTAGGAAACACAATTTTCTTCCTATATTCTTCAAATTTCTTGGAGCTTGCCTGCAGAAAGTTTCCCTCTCTTTTCAGTAAGTTTTTTTTTAGTGCAAAACCTGAGATTATACTGGGATTCTTAGGTAGATTATATATATCTAAAGTGTTATGATTCCAAATGTGTAGACAAGTAATTTAAGAGATAATTAAAACCAAATTAAAGCCAGCGCCAATAGAGCACAACTGTAATCCTAGCTAGACTAAATAGTTGAATGTATTTGAATGTTTCCTATCGAATATGAGAAGTCAAAGCCTGGAGGAAGACAAATGGGCTATGGACTGTGGACCTGATGCCAGTCATCTGACCTTGGTATCTTGAAGAGTGCCCTCATGGGATGCAGGTCAGCCAGCGGGGGATCTCCATCGCCCAGCTCAATGGCGGTGATACCCAGGGACCAGGTATCACATCTGGCATCGTAAGTGGTATCTAGTTGCTGTTCGCATGCGATCACCTAGAAGACAACAATTAAAAAAAGAACGGTGCAGTTTGTGACTTTAACAAGTATATAATAAAGTGTTTAGAATAAAACTTAAGTGTTTCAAATGGGGAAAGTTCGATAGTGACAAGATAAAAAGCAGCAATCTAAGGAGAAGAATCGGCAATACAATTACCACAAGAGGTGGTATTTTTATTCTGAGAACAGAGAGTATGTTGGCAGGTTTTCAAATGTAATGGAAGAAGCAGAGAAAAGGAATGTTTTTGAAAAGGTAAAACAAAAAGAGAAAGGAACCAGTATCCTTGCTAGAAAGGATCCCACACACAGCTAAAGATTGCACAGTACCTGTCATTCCACAAACTCTACCTGAAGAATGGAGACATTCACCCGGGCGGAGAGAAAGAATGAATTCTCCAAAAACTAAGAGTGGAGTAAGTAAAGCAAGATAAACTTGATAACAGGCTAGCTGAAAGCCTGAATCTTTGTTGGCAATTTGGAGCTCAAGGTACTCATGGGAAGAATGAACCAAGTTAGGAGAAATGCAAAACAGTATAGGCCATCAAGAATAATAATGATAAAATAAACTGAGCAAAAATCAACATTGATGAAGATTTACCCACAGCTTATTGAATTCAGGTTTAGAGACATGCCACTAACCCCAGGATGAAATGGACAGATGAGACAAAAAAGGAAGATTTGTTTCTGTAATATAATAAGACATACTTATATGTTAAAAATAACTACACTAAAAATGTATTGCTGAATATGTAACTGACTACTGATAGCTTATAAATAATAATTGTTCATATCAATGATCACAAAATGAAAATTCAGCTGGGCACCAGTGGTTTACTCCTGTAATCCTAGCTGTTCTGGAGGGTGAGATCTGAGGATCAAGTTGAAAGCCAGCCCAAGCAAAAAACCTCATGAGAGTCTTATCTCCAGTTAAACAGCAAAATAAATAAATAAATAAATTCCAGAACAAGAAGTATGGCTCAAGTGGTAGAGCTCTAGTCTTGAGCAGAAAAGGGGTCATTGTCTAAGCCACAATACCTGCATAAAACAAAAAAAACACAAACCAACCCACACCAACAAACTGAAATTTACATTTTGAAAATAATTTTCACATTGATAAAACTGGGAGTCTTTAGCTTCTATTTCCTGAAGTCGGAGCAGGCAATGTTTCTGTTTTTTCCTATTTCTCCCTACTTTAACTCTGTTACACTATATATGAGAGACCCTGGCTAAAACCATTTTTTGTTTAAAAAAGTAAATTTCACATTTTGTAAATGTCAACTCAGAAGGAAAAAAATGATTGGGGTGATGGCAAATTCGAGTTGTATTATTTAATTATAGTATTGTAAATTGATATGCAAAGTGTAACACTGAAGAGCTTGTTTCCAACATTTCTCCTCTTTATGACTCCATTAAACAGCAGAATAAACACACTTAATCTGTATGATGATACACTGGAATTTAACTGATAACCTTTGCACATATCTTTCAGAAAGGGAGACTCCTTCATAAGCAAGTCTTTATTCGTACTTGACACTAAATGCAATGACAGGAAGTCATCAAAATATCAACCTATCATTTCATATGCTATAAATCTATAAACCCATCAGTGTGGTGTAAAAAGTAAAGAGAAGGCAATGATTAACACAACACACAGAACAACACATTCATTCTATTGAGAAGACAGAATAGGGGATGGAGGCTGGAGACCAAGGCAAGAACTACACTCACTGGCAAGTTCATGAGCAAATATACAAGGAAGACACCAGCCAATCAATTCCAGGATTTGTAGGCCAATAATAAATATTTATGTAAATTATTTGTGTATATAGATATATATGCATACATGCACACACACACACATATATATATACAAATATACATACACCATGCAGAGAGAGAGAGTATCAGTTTTCAGCCTAGTCAATCTGAGACCATCATCATACACAGTGATTCTCAGTCTTTCCTGCCAAAATGTCTTTAATATCAAGAAGAGCTAACAGTTAAAAATTACAGAGCATAGCCCAAACCATGCATAAGAGTCACAAGTTTTACATTAAAAATTCACATAGCAAATACTCACCTCAGTATATTATTCATAACAACCCAAATTTCCCTGAACTGAATGGCTATACATAATATGATATATATTCACTATATAACATATCATATAATATATAAAATATACTATATTTAATATAATATCCATAAGTATATATAATTTATATCTAGTATACATATACTAAATATAAAATATATAGTATATATAATATTCCCCTGTGGTTTATATTATATATAAAACATTCCTCTGTTATATGTGTATATATGCATATGTATATATGTATACATGTATAGGCACATATATACAATGTGCATACACATAAATATATGTACATATATACATATACAGGAGAATACTACTCAACCATAAAAAGGAATACTGGTAAATACTGTCATATACGTGAACCTTTTAAAGGTAGCCAGATACAAAGTATACATATCATATGATTCTTTTTATACACAGTTCTCAGAACTGGCAAATTAATAGGGATAAAAGCAGATCAATAGTGGCTTAGGGTAGGAGAGTTTAGAAGGAGATGGGAGTACTCATTACAGAACATGGGTTCTTTTAGGGGGAAAAATGTCCTAAACTTAGATTGTGGTGATGACACAAAATCCTGTGAACATACACTAAAAAGGATAACATGACACATGTTAAATGAATGAATTGTATACTATGTGACTTTTATCTCTAGAAAGCTGTTAAAAGTTTAAAATATATTCACATGACTTTTCCATTGCATTGTACAATATACCTATGCCACAGAATAAAAAAGGCAGTTTTTTAATGCCATCACTCATTTTCTAGTAACATAATTACTTCAGGAAAATAGATTCACAAATAGTGAGCCCTAGTTTGTCTGGGACATTCCTGGTTTGTGCTTGCTTCTGTGATCTTTATAAATACCACCTCCGTGTGTTCCCAAGGTGCTGTGATTTATACAAGTTGTGTGGTCACCTTCCATAGTCACGATGCACTCCAGTTTGAAAAGGATGGCTCTATGTAATTTATAATCTGATCATACCGAGTGAATTTAAATTAAAAATGCCCAATCAAGGATTTCACGGTTTAACTGATAATTACTTTCAACAAATTTGCTTCTAAGATTTTAAAAACACTGAAGTACTTCCATATCATTAAGGTGAATATATTTGTTTACCTATTGCTCTCTCACTCATAGAAATATGTCATTTATCATGCAGCGGTGTTGAGTCAGAAGTGGTGACTTACAATTGTAATACCAGTTACTTAGAAGGTGGAGACAGGGAATTAGCTTAGGCAAAAAGAGTGAGACTGTGAAAAATAATTATAGCAAGAAGGGCTGGGGGTTTAGCTCAAGGGTAGAGCCCTTGCCTAGCAAGTATGAAGCCTTAGGTTTATTTCTCAATTAAATTTCAGTTAATTCTCAATTAAAATTCTCAGTTCTAATTTGTTTAACCCTAAATGAAACAAATCAGAAATAACAGCAACAATAAAGACAACATCCTGAAGCTAGAAAGCTGGTTATCCAAAAATACTTTCTCCTTCAAGATTAGAAAGTACTTATTATAGATATATGAATATAATTTTACACAAAGCCAAAGCATATATTTATATGATAGCTTGTCAAATTACAATGAGCCTTTTTACTTCATATACAAGCCATTCATTTTCTAAAAAGGGAAGAACTTTCAGCTCTATTTGAGTTACCATAGGTTTGTTAATAATATTTTAAAAATGACTGTCAAATAGTTGCATGGTCAGGAATACTTTTCTAAATGGCAAACTTAAATATATGATTTTTGGCTTTGCTGCTATAAATGAACATAAAACATAATATTAGGGTATTGATTCTATAATGGTATAATTATATGTTCTATTATAATAATAGGCATATAACTATTTTTATTGACTTCCCATTTTGTATACTTTTTGTTAATTTAAAAAGTACTAGTGAAAAATTAGAACAAACCATAAAGAAACTCATTTTTGGTTCTCTTACTCAATTTTGGTTTTGTTTATATGACTATTCTTTGCATTTTATTCTAAGATGTAGTTCTTGTTCAAAAGCTTTTGAACCCATTGGATTTTTCAAAACTATTTCTTAAAATGATTTATACCCTACATATTTTCTATCAAATTTCTGTTTTAACATTTTCATGTGAAATAATTGAATTGGTTTTCACATAGAAAGAGTGTACCAGGATTTAATCTTCAAACAAATTTAATTCGATGATCTTTGCAAATATGAATATGGCATTTGAATTACTTCTCCCTTCACTCCCTAGAAACTTATAATAAATAGCAGAGGATTTCCCAACAGTTACACAGAGAGTTTTCAAAAACAAGTGTTTTTTTTTTCATTGATAAGCATAATTAAAAAAGATTACAAAGCATGAAACACTGACTGTGGAGAGAAGATGTGACTGCTGAAAACTTTCCCTTGGCTATTTTAGTACAGTTCATCCAGGATTTCCCTGTGGTTATGACAGAATCCATTAAAGCAGAGCACAGATGCCAGCAGGTGAGGGGAACTTGCCACACACGTTGGTGGACCTCAATGTGAGTTCATAAAGCCAAGGGCCTCAGAACTTTCTATGAGACATAAATATCCACAGTGTGGATGTATGCGAAACAAACTGGGGGTAAGTTTAAGGAAAAATTAAAATGACAAGTAATGTCTTTTCCTCCTTTTTCCTTGATTCATGTGTAAGCCCCATACCAAAAATACCAACACGGACCATTTCTTTTGGTATATTCCAGAATATGATAGAATACATATAGAAAGAAAAGCCAGAAACGAGCAAATATTAAACCTGTCTTCTTCAACATGGCACCTGACCTCGGGGGCCATCCAGAAAGGTGTTCCTACGGAGGTGTTCCGACGGTGCCGGGTGCTGGTGAGCTGTGCAGACACACCTAGAAGACAGAGGTGAGATTATTTCTTGCATCGATGAGGCATGCAAACAGATTCCAGTCGGTAGCAATTTTCTTACAAATTTGTGCTAAAATTCTACTCTCTCAAAGCTGCCCTGGACTTGAACTTCACTTGAGCAGAGCCAAAATCAGAGTCTCTGGATAGCCACAATACAGAAGGGTCTTATTAGGTGCTATTGTTTTCATATCTAAGTCCTAACCATCCCTAAAGCCTCAGCTGAGGTATCAGTTTTCTCCCATTTGGCTTCGAACCTTTCCTCACTATACTAATTTCTACTTCCTTGATTGTTCTATATTTTAAAGTCTTTGTACTGTTATAATTCTTGCTTTCTCCTCCATTTCTCTATTGACAAATTCTGATGAATTTGAGAATACATTATATGCTATTCTACACATAATAAAGTGACTTGTGAATATGCATAATTATATCTTAATATGCATAATTATCCACCTTGGGAAAATCATATAGGATCTGACTGGATGTTTCAAATTAACATTTATTTAAACCAGTATCATTCATGTAATAAGTTCACCTCTAAATATTTGAGTTACTTTTTGTGCCAATACTAGGGCTTAACCTCAGGGCCTGGTGCTCTTAGTTGGAGTTTTCAATCAAGATTGTCAGTCTACCAGTTGGACCTCACTTCTGCTTCTCACTTTTTACTGATTAATTGGAAATAAGAATCTCACAGACTTTTCTCTCCAGGCTGGCTTCAAAACTCTATCCTTAGATCTTGGTCTCCTGGGTAGCTAGGATTGCAGGTGTAAGCGACCACTGGTTCTTGGTATTTAATTTATTTTTAAATTGATATACAAAATAGAAATGCTATTGGTATTTGTGGGGTACCATATAATGTATATGTGTAACTTGTGTAATGTTTAAACCATGTTAAACCTATCTATATCCTCAGGCACTTACCATTTCTTTATGGAAACACATTTAGAATCATTCCTTCCAGCTTTCTGAAATATATACAATACATGATCTCTATCTGCAGTCATCCTACTGTGAAATGGCACATCAGATCTTTTGCTCCATCCATCATTCCTATCTAATTAAAATCAGTCTTTTTTCTTTTAGAGAGATTATAATTTGAAGTCTACAACAAAGAGCTATCTAACTAAATATTTCAGTCACATCATTCCATTATTTCCTCCTGGTGAGACACATGCTAATTGGCCTCCAAGAGAATTGGGAATAAGGTCTTTCTCTCTCTCTCAATTTTTATATACCTGCTCCTTACACAAGGTTACCTCTGAATGGACAGTGCTCTTAGCTTTCACCTGCCCCAGACTTCATGGATTAGACACAAACCATGAGCTTTTGCATCCTTATTTCACACTTTTTCCATTTCCCATTCCTGACCCTGGGGTCACAGTAGTTTTAGGCTCTTGCTATTTATCTGACAAGCCAGGTCCAAGGAAGCACTTACTAAGATTTTTTTTAAAGTGAGGATATATTTGATTTCTTCAAGATGCAATTTGATGTTTGTTGTGAGATTCAAAGACTAGATTTGGCCAATGGGCATTTCAGTAGTGGAATCTTTGGGCAGAGGTTTGGGTGGCTATGTCCTAATTTCACATTAGCCGTGTATCCCTTAGCAACTTGCACCTGTGTGTAAGTTCTGTCCTTTTTATGGCCTTCAAGATTTTCACACACACACACACACATACACACACACACACACACACACACACATACATAATATTATATATTATCTTTGAGAAGTTGTACAAAGGAGTTGCCATTAGAAATGCAGTATATGAAAACAATGCATCTTGTATTCGTTTACCACTCTCCCTCATCTCTCTCAACTCCATGCCTTCCCTCAGTTTTCTTAATTTTGTAGGATATGCATTGAATTTTGTGACTGTTCTCTCTCTTTCTCTCTTTACTCACCTATTCCCACTTCCATTGAACCCACCTCCTACATTTCTAGTACTGATTTCCCGGTATTTATTTTGTTGATCTGTGAATTAGTCTTTCTAAGGAATTACATCATTTGAGTTCTCTCCTGAATCTACCATATTTCTGTTAATAATTTGTTTACACTTGCAAGTGTATGCAAGATTTTCTTTTTAAAAGTTCATTATTTGAAAGAAAAACATCATCACTAATTACATAATTTTTCCAATTCAAAGGCAATTATCTAATCAATACTTGGAGGATCTTCCTTAAATACTTTTAAAGAGAATATCTTCAGACAGAGAATCAACCATTAATATCACTTATCTCCCAAATCTGTCTTCTGCCTCTTCTGATTCTTTAGACACTTTCCATTTCATTAAATAGTTTACTTTGTTTTTCCCATAGGGATTAGAAGTAAAATATTAAGGTAGATTTTTATGATAGTGTCAGAGTATAGTAATTTATTTGTGTAAGTGGGAAAATGGATTTTAAAAGCAAATTTAATTTAAAATTGGTTCTAGCTGGAAGGGGTGACATTGATCAAGGGGCACTGTACTTATAAATTGACATGTTGATTTGAAACTCATGTGTATAGCTACTTGAAGATAAAAAATAAATAGAAATGAAAAAAGGCTCTAAATTTTCAAAAATTGATTCTGAGAATTTTAATCTATGAAAAAGTATATTTGATCTTTGATGAGTGGTTCTATCTCAATTTTATAAAGATAACTGAAGAATTCAAATGTCATTGAAATGAGATGTGAAGAAGAACAAATATAAAACCCAACCAAGCAGATATCAAGTTTTGCTCCTAGCAGGAAAATTATATTCTAGATTAATCAACATTCTTTTCTTTCTTTCTGGACATGAATTGCTGTGTTGTTGTTGTTTTTTTAAATCCTAGAGTCAGGATGTACAGATCAAGATGGCTAGAAGGATTCTCGCTCATAGAAGGATAGGATTAAAGAGTTTTGAGATTGTGGCAGGTGACATAGATTGTCACTCTTTTAATTAGAAATGTAACTCTATCAAGATGCATTATGCTCATAAATTGGCATGTTGAATTGAAACTCTTTTGTATACCTAGTTGAAATTAAAAAAGAAATGTGATTTGGGTGGAGACACTTATGGAGGGGATGAATATAGTTGCTATATACAGCAGCAAGGCCTTTGGCCTAAGTCCAGGATCTTTCCCTGCAAGGCCCAGAGCAGCCCCAGTTCTCTTCTTAGGAGGTCAGAGGGTCAGTTTCTTCTGTGAGCTGTGGTTTTTAGTATCCCTATCTAAGTGAATCAGAGTTAGTTTCTGTTGTTTAAAACAAAGGAACCCTGAATACAAACCCCAGTGCTTTGGTATCTACAATTAGCAAATTAACAACAATGCTAGTCAATCATGAGTTGATAAAGGTTAATATATGAGATGATATTATATGTATATATTTGCATTATTATTCGGTTAAGAATTTTGTAGGGCAAACATTTGACCTTCAGGTTTTCCCATCTTTCTTTTATTCCCTTCCTTCCTGACTCCTCCCTCCCTCTCTCCAGCTCTCCCTCCCTGCTTTCCTTCCTCCCTTTTTCCCTCCCTCCTTCCTCCCTTCCTCCTTTCCTTTCCATTCCTTTCCTTTCCTTTCTTTCCATTTCCTCTTTTATTTCCTTTTTCTTTCCCAGTACTGATACTAGAGCTTAAACTCAGGGTCTCATATTCTTGCTTATTAGCTTTTTCATTCAAGGCTGGTGTACTGTCACTTGAGTCTCACCTCTACTGCTGACTTTTTGCTATTAAGTTGGAAGCAAGAGTCTCTCGGGCTGACTTTAAGCATCCATCCTCAGATCTCAGTCTCCTGAGTAGCTAAGATTCTAGGTGTGAGCCACTGGTACCTTACTGGCCTTCAAATTATTTAATCAAACATCCCACATGAGAAAAAGAATATTGAGTAAGTTTACTGCATGTATTACAGAGGCATATATTAACATATTAAGAAACTTATTAGTGAGAGTAATTTAAGGGATGGATATAATTATTTCTCAACTCTAATTATACTTGGTACACATACTGGTTCTAATGGCAAAAGAAGTGTGAGGGTAATGGATCAACCACCCTGAGAATCTCAGATATTACATGGAATTTATTGTCATCCTGCAGAAAGATCTTTTTACACATTTCCTGTAAGAGTGACTTGAATGATAAAAAAGAAAATAAAATCAACTCAGAACACAAAAAAGGAAAACACGAAGACCCGAACAGTTTTTTAAAAAATGTAGCTGGGCACCCGTGGCTCATACCGTGGCTCACAGTTCAAAGCCAGCCCGGGCAGGAATGTCTGTGAGACTCTTATCTCTAATTAGCCACCAGAAAACTGAAGTGGTGCAGTTGCTCAAGGGATGGAGCGCTCACCTTGAGCTGAAGAGCTCAGGGACAGTGCTCAGGCCCAGAGTTCAAGACCCGTGACCGAAAAAAAAAAGAAAAAAGAAAAAAAACTGCAACTAGGTAGAAAAAGAAATTCTTAAGACTCTTAGATAACTTACATTAAAAGCAAAATCACCATCTAACTCTAACAGTGACAGAGGAAAGTAGTAAATTTCACTGATTTTTTAAAAAAATGTTTCTGTAATGATTCTGATACCCCAAGATTACTTTATCAACCCCAATGTGTTCAAACCTAAAAAGCAAATTAATAGTCATAAAACAGACTTGTTGACTTATAGGTTAGCAAAATTAAGCTAAGTCATTTTCTTGGGGATGAGAGGCATTTTTACCTAGCCTAATTTCCCACCTGAAAAATAGCTAAGAAGATTAAAGCATGTAAAATTCTCCTCAAAATGATTGACATAAATTACTTTAAAAGGCCACAAGGATTCAAAGTATGCATGTACCAGCCCTAGGAAAGAAGAAAGATTAGGAAAATCATTTTGTCCAGAGAGCAACTAATAGAATAAGTCACCAAAAATCATTTTTGTCCAGAGAGCAACTAATGGAATAAGTCATGAAAGTGAATAGTTACATAATCACCACAAGAGAAGATGCTGAAGGGTGGAAAATTCCAGCCAGAAAGTTAGGTTAGAGAGAGGATATAGAAAGGAACAGGAGGCCAAAAACAGATCAGAGCAGAACAGCAAACAAGCAAGAGGAGGGGGCACTAATCCATTAAGAGTCACAGCCAAGGGAACACCACAGAGCTTTATGTTAATGATCCTTCCCCCCTTTGCTTTGCTAGGGAATTTTCAGGCTATTTTAGGCCCATCCAGCAAGGCTTCCTGGGCTGTTTGGTGGCTGTACCATTTTCCTATTGCGTAAGTCCTTCTCCCAGGGAGAGAAATGTACAGGCTTGCAGTAGAACTTGCAGCCAACAGTTCTCTCATAGTCTTAGGGAGACAGTGGAAATTTCAAATACATGGTTTCTAAGACAACTTTAGCGAACCTAATTTGTTACGCCTCACATGGCTAAATCCTTAAAAACAAAATCCCTTGGAAATGCGAATTGAAGTCAGAAAAGTGTAGTATTTTGACACTACAAAGAGGCCACGAAATACGTTCTATCTTCTAATACTATGTTGAGGTGGCTAAGACAGTGGTTCATGTTAAATGTCCATTTGCAAGTCCATGGTCAGTAAACACAAAAAAGACAAATAATAAATCATTTCATTGCTATGAGTTATCTAAAGTAGTAAAGGTCAAAACAGATACAAAGTTGAATGTTGCTTTCTAGAGAGTGGGGGGGGGGGTGGGAGAATAGAGGTCATTGTTCCATGAGTATGAAGTTGGCACTGCTAAGTTACACAATAATGTGAGTGTATTTAATGGTTACTCACTTCAAATGGTTCAGATGGTAAATTTCATGCTACATATCATACTACATTAAAGAGGAGTTAACTTAAAAGTTAAAACGTATGGAAACCACATCTGATGTTCTTGAACTTAATATCTTAAATGATAGCCAAGATTCTTCCTAGATTTAACACTTCATGCATCTCTAAGATGATTCAAGGTGATTCAGTCTAGTCATCCCTCCTCCCAATATACTTGTGAGTTCCCTTGAAAAGTCCATCCTTTCTGGGTATTGGTGGCTCATGTCTATAATCCTAGCTACTCAGGAGGTCCAGATCTGAGGATTGCCATTCAAAGCCAGCCTAAGCAGAAAAGTCTATGAGACTCTTTCCTCTAATTAATCACTAAAAAGCCATAAGTAGATCTGTGCCTCAAGTGGTAGAGTGCTAGCCTTGAGCACAAAAGCTCAAGGATAGTGCCTAAGCCCTGAGTTCTAAGCCCCAGGACTGGCACATATACATAAAACAATGTCCATCTGCTCTCCAGTCTATTTGGTTATACCCCTTGCCTTTGCTTTATGTATGATCTTGTTCCAGCACATACTTAACATACACATGGCCCAGTACCCAAAGAAAAACCTAGACTTAGCTCATATCTCACAATGGAAAAAGTGAGATGTTTTTCTGAAGACATCAACATCAAACTGCTTACTGCTTTCTTGGCTTTGGACACATGAATCATGCGCGCTAAGCTATCTTGAGCCATTCAATTAATTTTACTTTTATTTATGTATTATTCTTTTCTTTTGCAATGTTGGGGATCAAACCTAGGGCATTGCTCCTAAGAACAAACATTCTACCATTGGCCTACATATCCAGCCATGTACCATTCCATTTGTAATGATTAAGCACCTTTTAGTTTCTGTTCAGTACTCAATCTCAGTTGTAGAGAGCTGCATTCATAGCACACCCTCAGCACTGATATTTTATTTTTTGTTCTTTTGTGCCCAATAACCTTTGTCATTCTGCTCTACCATTAAAGTCTGTTCTCCTAAAGCTCCTCAAGAATTAAAATTTTACACCTGAAGACTTAGATTATTTATGATTCTAGTTCAAAATACTTATTTATAAAATAAGGAAAATGAAGAAGGCTATGAGGCAAAAAAATAATTCTAAAAGCGATGAAAGCCCTTCGGTTCACTTAGAAACTAATATTAAAATTTCGACATCTACTTTGAGGTAATTTGGTTTTTGTGTTATATAAATCCCTAAAGTTTTCTCTTATCTATTGCTAAGTAATGAAACAACCCTTTCAAAATATCTGAAATCCACTCGTAATCACTCATAATTATAGAATCTTTTTGGTATAATCTATGTAGTTCAATTTCAACAACTGAAAACTATACTTTTAAATAGCGCCCTAGGCACAAGGAAATACATCGTCAAACACCACCACCACCAATTTGCCTCACTTTTTCAGTAGCTGTCTTGGAATAGCTTTTGCAGGGAACTAGTTTGAACTCACTTCCTGGCCCATGGCTAACTGGATCCAAAACTAGTATTTGATTCAGTTTGGACTAACTGAATTGCTTCTCCCACTTGAAATTCCTTTTGATTTAAGGTGCTGAAAATCCAGCTCACATAGCTGTTGGCCTTGGACCCATAAGGTCAGACAGCTTATGGAGAGGGCAACTGCTGTCAGAATGAGTTTGTGCAACATGTTAAGGCTGAATGGTCTGCAGACACTTCTAGAGGAGGGGCTATTCCTTCAGGGAGAGAGTTAGAGGCAGCCATCTTGCCAACACTCTCCTGATCAACTCTTCCCTTAGTGTCACTCTTCCCATCTATGACATTGCCTTTTCTACGCCTCCCATTTTTTTCAGCTAGTTTGGATTTCTGGTCCTTGCAACTTGAAGACCCTTGAATCAAATATGCTTTTTTCTTTTTGGTTAGTTGTGGGGCCTGAATTCTAGGCCTGGGCCTCAGCTCTTCAGCTCAAGGCTAGCACTCTACCACTAGAGCCACAGCACCACTTCTGGCTTTTTCTGCTCATGTGGTGCTGAGGAATCAAACCCAGGGCCTCATGCATGCAAGGCAAGCGCTCTACCCCTGAGCCACCTTCCCAGCCCCAAAATATACATTTTTTACAATGCACAATAGCATCATTCAACTTGGCAAAATGTTTGGCTTGGAACATTTGAGCCCATAAGCTTCGCTAGAATCATAACACTATGAAAGAGTCTACTTATCAATGGTCTGCCTTGAGGTAGCAAAAGAATTATAAACATCATTTCTCTCAAATAAGGCAAGGTTCATCTTCCTAAAGCACAAAAATAATATTCTAGCTAAAGTATTGATTATTGTATAAAGAGGAAAAAGTCTAGAGATTTGTCAGCTTTTTTTTTTTTGCATTTTTACATTGTTATTGTGAAGGTAAGTACAGGGATTTTATAGTTACATAAGTCAGGTATTGGACGGTGTCACCCTTTCTCTCTCCCTGGGTTTTCCCTCTTGTCCCTACCCACAAGTTATATAATTCATTTTCACCATACTGTCTTGTGAGTATCACTGCTACATCTGTTTACCCTTTTTCTCACCATTTTGGGTCCTCCCCCACTTTATCTTCCCATAGACAGATAAACCAACAAAGAAGACAAAAGAAAGATAAAACAAAAAACAGCAACAAAGAAAAAAAAAAACCTCTTGTTTCCATTTCCTGGAGTTCATTTCAATAAATGCATTTTATATGATCAGACGCACATAGCTCTTGAGCCTTTGTGAGCTTCTCCTAAGAATATCCTCCTTTGATCTAGCTCCGTGTGAATGCCTAGAGATTTGTCAGCTTTTAAAAATGGTTTTTTAGTTTTTAGTTTTTTCTTTCAATATATAATTTCCTTATATAAAGTACTAGCTCTCAGATTTTCAAGATTGATAATATTGAATTTCTGTATGTGTGTGCATGCACACATATGTATGGAAATGCTTTCCATGATTAATCTCTAACTACTCTATAGTTGTTGTTTTTCTTAATACTTTAAATTTTGACCTAATTTCAACCTTAGAGCAATGTAGGTATAAAGACATACATTTTGTTTCTGACCCATTTAGGGTCCCCTAGGGTCCCCATTAGGTTCCCCTTCTGCCCTGTATACTTTAGTTTGTACTTACTACAAATAAAGACGTTCCTACCTCAAAGCCATCAAAACCTGCACATTTATCATTGGCCCATTTCTATATCTCATTTTCATGTTTCATGTACCAAATACATCCTTTACAACCAACCAACACACACACACACACACACACACACACACACACACACACATCTAACCCAAGATTATGTACTGCTTTTAGTTGCTCTGTCTCTTTAATGTCCTTCCCACTGATGTACTCCCTCAACTTGTCCTTGAATCCCATGACCTTGAAATTTGTAATGGTTTATTTGGGTTGTTGGATAATCCTTAATGGTGTTATGTTTGGCAGGATGGTCACAGATGTGATGAGGAGGTCTTCTTATTGCATCCTTTTACCTGGCATGATTTATGTTTGTCTCATTACCAGTGATGTTCACTTCACTCACTTGACTAATATATGTTTGCCCTAAGAAGTTACCCTAATTTTTTCTTTTGTAATTAACCAATCTGTTGTGGAGGGATACTTTGAAATGATGAGGCGATCCTGTTTCTAATCAAAGCTTATTCCACTAGTGTTGGTAATCCATTAAAGTTCTGGGACAAACTGTTAATTAGGATGATGGCTGAATAACAATGATTTTTTAAAATTCCATTATCATTTCTAAACTCTTTTGTACTATGAAACTTTTGTTTCTCTTTTTTCATTCTTTTTATTGTGAAAATACTGTACAGAGGGGTTACAATTACATGGGCAAGATAATGAGTACATTTCTTTTTTTTTTTTTTTGGGTCCGGTCGTGGGCCTGAACTCTGGGCCTGGGCGCTGACCCTCAGCTCTTCAGCTCAAGGCTAGCGCTCTACCACTTGAGCCACAGCGCCACTTCCGGCTTTTTTTTTTCATTTTGCTTATGTGGTGCTGAGGAATCGAACCCAGGGCCTCTGGCATGCAAGGCAAGCGCTCTACCACTGAGCCACCTTCCTAGCCCATGAGTACATTTCTTATCAAGCATTGTAGCCTCCTCCTTTGTTTCCCCTTTCCCTCTTTGCTCATTTATTTATGTGTAGCCAGTAGAGATTAATGGACTTGTATTTTGTTGAACTTGTTACACTTATTACTATTATTAGTATTTTTATTTTGATATTCAGACTGTCCCAGAGCTGGTCAGTGAAAATTGCTTCAGGTTGACAACCATGTCCCTTTAACATGTCTCTATTTGAATATATATTTTTTAAAATTTTATTTCAACACAGTAAGTTTAGGCTATCTCAACCTTTCTCCAAGAATTCTTGATTTCTTTTATTCGAGAATTATATTTAAAAAAAATGTTACCTATATAACTTAAAGGTAGAGATGAGAAGGGAAAAGGGGGGAAGAACAAAAAGATAGGGATGACATTGATCAAGAAGCTTTGTACTTGGGCCTGGGAAGGTAGCTCAGGGATAGAGTGATTGCCTTGCATGCATGAGGCCCTGGGTTCGATTCCTCAGCACCACATAAGCAAAAAAAAGAAAAAAGCCGGAAGTGGCGCTGTGGCTCAAGTGGTAGAGTGCTAGCCTTGAGCTGAAGAGCTGAGGGACAGCGCCCAGGCCCAGAGTTCAGGCCCCACGACTGGACCAAAAAAAAAAAAAAAAAGAAGCTTTGTACTCACAACCTGACTTATGGAATTGTAACCTCTGTGCACAACTACTTAATAATAATTATTATACTATATGTAAGTATTGTTAATACTTACATAGGTATACGGTATAGGGTATAGGGTAGAGCTGTAGTTCAAGTGACAGAATGGTTACATCACAAGTATGAAGCTCTGTGTTCAGTCCTCAGTACCGCAAAAACAGCCAACCAACCAAACCCAGAGCTAAGGGCGTGGTGTCTTTTCTCTTGGGCATCATTGTTCCCAAGATCTCCTTGTGAAGACAGAAGGTAACATACACACATGTACATATTCCACACACATGTATCATCGCTTTTACTTTTATATCTATTTATATAGATTGAAAACTATGAGTTCATAATGTACCTACAGTTCCAGTCCAATCCTTCTTGAGTGTGAAGGATTTTAGGGATAGGTGTGAGCAACTGGTGCTCAGCTGGGCCCATTGGATTCCCTATGTAAATGCCTTCTTCATATCACTCTGCCTATGACAGCACTGGGGGTAACATGGGGTGCCACGTGGATACCCTTCTTATTCTACTTGGGGATCCAACATCTCATCCCAGGTTACCATTATTGACGTTCCTCCAGCAAGGATGCTTTCTTCATGCCTGTCAGCTCCAAAATGTACAATGAACTGCAGCCCTGCTCCCATGCTTGCTTGTTCCACTTAGTGGCTTTTGTTCTGAATTCCTCAGGAAGAAAGGAGGGAATGAAGGATACTCCCTAGCTTTTATGTTCAGGTGTATATACTCACTTGATGCTAACAAGTGGGTTATTAATAAAAAAACCACAACTTCTCTTTGACCTACATTATGCACTGGGGATTTGCTCTAAAATGGGACATGAGGGAAATAAGAGATTTAAAGCTATAAAATACTCTGTCATAAGCACGAGGTCTAAATAAATCACACAAAGTACGTTCTGTACTTCAATATTGAAATGTTAACTCTCCTATTAGAAATGAAGTTCCCCAGAGAAAACTCCATAGAAATGAGAACTTGGGACTGCCCTTTAAATTTAGTCCCTTTTTTTATTTTCTATTTGACATGGGGACTGCTTTTTCAGACATCAGTTGACTTGCCTAAAGGGGTTTATCTCCTGGGAGATAGTATTATTTATTGACTGCTCATATACCAGTGACTGCTAATGCATTTCATGCATAGTGTTTACAAGCTCACTTGTCTTTTTATTTGCTCTCTAAGGTGTCTGCTGGTTTTCTGCAATAGTGAATCCCACTTAAGGAAGAAAAAATAAAAGGCTTTCTTAAAGGCCTACTATGAGCAAATCGAATGTTGCTTTTGGTGTGATTTGCTTGACATTTAAAGCAACATGTGACTCTTGCAGAATGCTATTAAAAAACAAAACAAAACATAATGAGGCATTATTTAAATAATCCCTTATCCATTACTTACTATGCATACAGCATTGAGTATGAAGGTAGGTTGGAATATTGTTTCCAGGCAACAGTAATAGCTCAGATTTTTCAGAATTACCTTGGGCCAGTAATTATACATTAAGTAGTTTGCTTCTATCATCCCATATTATCTTAACAGCGACCAAGCTCATAAGCAAGAAACTACTCTTTTTTTCTATGTGTTGTAGATTTATTGAAGGGCACTGATGTATTGAAGAAATGAACTTTCTTATGATCACATGATTGCATAGAAGGTCTTCCCTCTGGTGCGAAAGTAACAGGCCCGATAGAAGTCCTGTCATTACAAAGCCCAGAGTACAACAGAGCATCTGTCAAGTGAAACATGGGATTAACAGTCTGACAACTCTCTGCCTGGCTGAAGTGTATGGTGTTGGGGAGGCCGTCAGTCAGACAGAGGTTAGGCAAGTACAGAGTAGGGGTGTTTATATGCAGAGAAAGTGGCATGTCTATAACTGGTTTCTCTGTATCTTGGATACACAAAGAGATTTGTCTTCTCTTCATTTTTCTTGTAGTGTGTGTGCGTGTGGTGTGTGTGTGTGCGTGTGGTGTGTGCGTGTGGTGTGTGTGTGTGCGTGTCCCCACACACACATGCTCATGTGTGTGAGTCAGTCCTGGGGCTTACACTCATGGCCTGGGCACTGTCTCTAGTTTTTTTTGCTCAAGTACTCTACTACTTGAGCCACAGTTCCACTTCCAGCTTTTTGGAGACAAGGGTTTCACAGACTTTCCTGCCTAGGCTGGCTTTGAACAGTGATCCTCAGTTCTCAGCCTCCTGTGTAGCTAGGATTACAGTTACAAACCACCACTAACACCTGGGAATTTTGCTGTAACTATTATGGATTCTCTTCTAGCCCCCTCCCCTAATTTCTAGGAGGGAAGCTTAGTCAAATTCAACAAATCTGGAAGACATTTTAGAAAGACTTCAATCTCTCATGGATAAAACTGTTTCCTCGGTCTCTCAAATGGCATCCCTCTTCCAACCTTGAGGAAACAGTATATTCAACTTACACTCAATGAACTGGTATACCTGTAACATTAAGTCTACAAAATACACTAAGATATTTTGCTGTCACCAACTATTTATCTATATTACTAAGTATCTTTATTTATCCAGAAAGACCCAAGAGATAATCCTGTGTAATAAACTGAATAATAGAGATATTCTGACATGGTAAAAGGACAAAAGTGGGCCTCTGTACCCAGCTGGAAGAGGAGAAAAATGCCTGCAGGATACTAGATGTCCTGGAATACTGTCATCTACTCTTTCAGGAGCAGTAGGGACAAATAAGAGAAAGTTCTAGAAAACGTCTTCCAAATTGAAAAATAATTATCCAAATGAACTAATTACATTAGTTTTGGTGCCTTTGGTGGTACTACAGAAACCCCCAATGGGCTTAGGAAATAAAGAATTTTAGTATTTCACACACTTTAAAGTCCAGAGAAAAAGCAGGCTTCAAGAGTTGATTGACCTGGTGGCTCTCTATGTCATCAAGGATCCCTATTGCTTCCTTTCTCAGCTCTGTCTTCATCAGGACAAAGCCCCTCGGTCACAAGTGAGAGACTACATTTCAGATATTGTGATAAGACAGTCTCAGGAAAGGAGGAAACCATCTTTCTCTGTGTCTCTCTGTTAGGAGAGAGGAAATATTCTCAGATGACCTTTGAAGATTTCCCCTCATATCGCAGAATCTTGGATTTAGCAATAAATCCATCTATAAAGCAATCACTACTTGTGGCCAAGGGATTACAATTATAGGCTTAGACTAATCATTTAATGGGGTGCTATTTGGGAGGATAAACCATAGGCATTATTGTGTTTATGGTATTTGTACTTAAGCCAGGTGAGCTGAAAACAGGAGCCCTGTCATTTGCCATCTCAGCTCAGGTCTTCTTAACTCATGGAGATATGGATATTTCTCACCTACCCCATTTTCTTTTTCTTTTTGTCAGTTGTGAGGCTTGAACTCAGGGCTTGGGCCCTGTCCCTGGGCTTTTTTTTGCTCAAGGCTAGCACTCTACCTCTTTGAGCTACAGCATTACTTCTGGTTTTCTGGTGATTAATTGGAAGTAAGAGTCTCGTGGATTTTCCCTGCTGAGGCTGGCTTTGAACCTTGATTCTCAGATCTCAGCCTCTTGAGTAGCTAGGATTTTAGGCATGAGCCACCAACCCCCAGAATCCCCCTAATTTTAATCAGTAGAAAAATGAACAGCTGGTGGAAAATGGTCATACCACTTCAAACTAGTTCATTGACACTTATCTACCTTTAAACAAAACTTACCAAAATCTACTAGCTTAACTCCACCTTCAGTGGTCAACAGGATGTTATTTCCTTTTACATCTCGATGAATAGTTTTGTTGTTGTGAAGATGCTGAAGTCCCTAGCAAGAGGGAAACATAATGAATGTCAAAACGTCAACGATAAGACATTTCTCAGATGATGCAGATATGCAAAATCAATAGGAAGCACATGTTGAAATTAGCATTCATATACTTAAATAATTCTCTCCCAGTCAAATCAAAGGACATCATTTCATCTTTGGGCCCACACAAATACAGCATGCCCCATACTTCTTTAATGGCGAGTATACCAAACATATCAGAGTTTGCATTTAATCCTGCATCAATAAATACCAAGGTAATTGTATTTTTCTAAAAAATATGATCTACATTTTGTGAGTGAGTGAGTGAGTGAGTGAGTGTGTGTGTGTGTGTGTGTGTGTGTGCTGGTACTGGGCCTTGAACTCAGGGGCTAGCTCTCTGGGCCTTTTCTACCTATGGCTGGTACTCTACTACTTCAGCTAGACCTCCAATTCCAGAACTGACTTCTTTTTGTGCCGGTTGTTGGGCTTGAACTCATGACCAGTGCATTGTCCCTGAGCATTAAAAATAATAAATGTTTGTTATGAGATTAAGTTGTTGTACAGAGGGGTTACTATTCCCTGACCTATTTTTGCTCAAGGCTAGCTCTCTACCACTTAAGTCACAGCTTCCCTTCTGGTCTTTTACTTGTTAATTGGAGATAAGAGTCTCACAAACTTTCCTGTCCAGGCTATGAACAGTTATCCTCAGATCTCAGTATCATGAGATACAGATATAAGCCACCAATACCTAGCTCAGGATTATTTTGAAATTAGAACTACCTCTTGGAATACACACACACAAAAAACAACCATAAATAGCCTTACCATTAATGCTTCATGTAAAATATAGGCAATCAGAAGCTCACTCATTCTTTCACCCCTCCTCAGAAATCCTTTCACAAGATCTGTCACAGATCCACCATTGCACAGCTAGAAGGAATATTTCAAGATAGACATTAGCACAGACATGATATTCTAACTTTGTGATAGAAAAGATCTTCCTAAAACATTAAAAATAATCATTCCAATATTCTGTTTCAAATGGTGACTCTCATTATCTTTAGATTTCACCAGTGAAATGAACATAGAAACTTGTACTTGTGTACAGTTGTGATGATCAGAACACATTATTCATACAAATGGCTTTTAGAATTTATCTATTCATTTTAGCATTTTTGTGTTTATTTCTACTATCTTTATTTTTTTCTATCATCTTTAAATAGTTCTAAAACATAAAGGAGTTTGGATTCCACATGTCAATTTATGACTATAATGCATCTTGGTCAGTGTCAGCCCTTCCATTACTCCCCCTGTCCCGCTCCCCCTATTTATCTCAACCTTACCCATCCTCTCCTTTACAAGAGAATATGGAAACACTGAGCTTGAATTTTAAGTTTAAGGTTAAGAATTAGAACTGCTTAATTCAAGATGGAGTCTCTAGGAGACCATCCTCAAGGAGGGTCTCAGTCTTCTGAATAGGATTAGAGTCATGAGTCACTGGCACCTGGCTTCAAAAGCCTTTTTAAAAAATATGATGATTAAATTTTACTGGATTCCCAAACACTTCTGATATATTATAAATATGATAGAAACAATGGGGTTTTATTGATCACTTCCTCAGTGCTGGACAAATTTCTAATCAAGTTATATGGTTTATTTCTAAACCTCACTACTCTGAAATAAGGGTCACCATCTCCATATTATACATGTAGATACTGAAGCATCTTTGTCCATTCAAAGAAGACTCTGTTTGGTGAATTTCAAAACTTGCGGTTCCTACTGTATTAAGGCAAGGGACATCTTTTTACCTGGATAAATGGCCGAGTGTTAGACACAACTGACTGAGAAGTAACTGAGTCCTTTAAAATACCAAGCCATTTCTTTAAAAGGACCCAGGCTTTGGAACTCATTATAAAAGATTTTACAGGGGTTGGGAAGGTAGCTCAGTGGTAGAGCGCTTGCCTTGCATACCTGAGGCCCTGAGTTCGACTCCTCAGCACCCATAAGCAAAAAGAAAAAAGCTGTGGCTCAAGTGGTAGAGTGCTAGCCTTGAGCTGAAGAGCTGAGGAACAGCACCCAGGCCCAGAGTTCAGGCCTCATGACTGGATCCAAAAAAAAAAAAAGATTTTACAGAATATGCTTCCTGTGTCCTGAGAAATCTTAACCTAATCCAACATTATAAAACTTTTCTCCCAAAATTTCTTCAGAAAATCTTATGTCCTTTGGATTACCTATAGGCAGTTGTGTGATCTATTTGACTTAACTTTTGTATGTAGTATGAGGTATGGATTGTATATGGATGTCCAATTATTGCAACACACTTGAATACTAAGCAATGTATCCAAGAAACAAAAAATAGAAGTCTAAGCTGGGTGCCAGTGGCTAAGATCTGAGGATCACGATTCAAAGCCAGCCCAGGCTGGAAAGTCTGTGAGACTCTTATCTCCAATTAATCACCAGAAAACCAGGAAGTTGCAATGTGGTTCAAGTGGTAGAGTACTAGTCTTGAGCTGAAGAGCTCAGGGACAGCGCCCAAGCCCAGAATTCAAGCCCCATGATTGACAAAAAAAAGAAAAATGGAAGTTTGAACTGGGCTTAAATTGAGTTTCCCATATCAGGAAGGTCATGTGTTAAGTGCATAATACAGAGAGAAAGAGAGCATTGTAGAAAGGCTCACAATGTATGATCTGGGTTGTGTAACATTCAAGAAACCTAAACCACAGACCAAGTATTCAGTGGTTATCAGGTATTCAAGACAGATGAAGAGGCAGAGGACAGGAAATAAGGGAACTGTGTCTGAGCTAAACTATAGTGCTGGCTGGTATAAATTTGTCAGACTCTACAAAATATATAAGGCAGAAGGATGCAAGCTAAAGACTTTAGTTAATCATAATATATCATAATTGGTGCATAATTCCAACAAATGTACCGTGTTAACGTAAAATGTTAATAATTGGAGGAATGTAGCATTGTAGAGGTCTCTGTTATTTTCTGTTTAATCTTTTGGCAGACCTAAAACTGCTAAAAATACATCTTTTCACTAAAAGAAACCTGATTGTTAAGACTAAGTTAAAAGATCCTGATTCATGGAAGATATACAAAATCCATCTAAATTCTATACAAATAAAGCTCCTTTACAATGTCTTCTCAGAAATGAAACTAATTTGCTCATTGTTAAATTTATAACCAATAGTATTGATCCAAAAATATTTTTGATATGAAGCATAGACATTTTGTATAGCAGTACTTTCATTTAAAGTTGATTTTTAGAATTATAATTTATGTCCAACAAATATTTATTGATCAGAGATGACAAGGACAGATTTTGTTTCAAGAGGCTGAAAATATAGCAGCTCAAGCCTGGAATACTAGCTACTCAAGAGGCTGAGATCTGAGGATCTTGGTCCTAAGCCTGCCATGAGACTTTTTATCTCCATTGACCATCCAAAAAGCTGGAAGTGGACTATAGCTTCAGTGGTAAAGGGCTATCCTCGAGCAAAATAGCTCAGGGACAATTCCCAGGCTATAAGTTCAAGCCGAAGAATCAGTTCACACACATACATACATACATACACACACACACACACACACACACACACACGCCTGCCACACACATTTCTTAGCGGAAGTGTAAACATAAAACCCTTTCTGAAAATATGGATGTGGAAATTTAAAGAATATCAACAATCTTTCCTCATCAAATTTAGATTTTGTTTCCTAATTATGCCTGATAAATTCCTTTAAAAAGAGCTGAGTCAGAGAAGGCTGAGTTCTGAGGATTGTGGTTCAAAGCCAGCCTAGGAAGGAAAGTCTATGAGACTCTAATCTCCAATAAACTACTCAGAAAAAGCCAGAAGTGGTACTGTGGCTCAAGTGGTAGAGTGCTAGCCTTGAGCACAAAGAGGCTTAGGGGTCAGCGCCCAGGCCCTGAGATCAATCCTTAGGACTAGGGGGAGGCATTTTCTGGAGGTGGCGTGGGGCATAGTGCTAGGGGAGAGGAGGAAAGCTGAGTTCAATTAAAAGATTAATTTCCTGGGGCTGGGAAGGTAGCCTTGCATGCATGATGGCTTGGGTTCGATTCCTCAGCACCACATAAGCAGAAAAAGCTGGCAGTGAGGCTGTGGCTCAAGTGGAAAAGTGCTAGCCTTGAGCTAAAGAGCTGAGGGACAGCGCCCAGGCCCAGAGTTCAGGCCTCATGACCAACAACAACAAAAAGAGTAATGTCCTACTTATGACCTACATTAGTTCATATTCTAATTTACACTGTTTTTCTTACAAATGATAAGGTAAAGTTTTGTAAGTTGTATAATTTTATTCCTATTGTGGAGAAACAGTCAAGACCAAAAACACTTTTAAAATAGACTCAAATTATTTTCTAAGTGTCAGATATGAACAGGACAGAGCAAATTACAAAAGGCAGACATTCAAATTTTACTTATAGGTAACACAGTATATTTGAAACTGTTAGAAGCTTATTTCCTTTATGTCTTAGAAACATTTCTTTTCCGTTTTCTAATGTATAATTTGTTATGTGTGTTATGACAAGAATTCATATTTAAGTCAGGTGTTAGCTTCTCAAGTCGAATGAGTTCTGAGGATCAAGGTTCAAAGCCAGCTGGATAGACAAATCTGTAAGCATTGTATCCAGTAAAATATTGATCAAGTATCGATGAAACCTGGCACCATCAGCAAATAGACATTTTATAACTCGAATAGTGAATAAAAGTTTTGCATTTTCTAATGTGTGGATTAGAGGCAGTATTTTAATGTCAATAATACTATCGGTAGATAATACAGTTGACTCATTTAGGTGTGCAATGAGAAGTGTTTTGGTTATTGTATACAACCATGAGTAATGAAATATAAATCCAGAACTGTTCTCTCACCTTAAAATGTTTAAAATTTATGGGAAAACACCAGCAAACATTGACAATTCTGTCAATAAGAAATCTTTGATAACAAAGAGAAAGTAACTTGTCAGAAGAAATATTTTAATGTGCACAATAAAAACTTATTAATTTATCAAACAACAATATATCTGATGTTGTATCTTACATCTTTCTCCCCAAATTAATACTCTAAACTTGTACTTCTATTCAGAGTAGCAGTTTTTTGTAAGAACCAAAGAATTATTGAGCAAGAAGGACACAACAGGAGTCAGATGGATGAATTGATGGATAGATGAGATAGAGAGGTGGATAAATGGGTAGATGGATAGATCAATGGATAGATGGGAAAATGAGATGGATGGATGGGTAGACGGATAGATGAAATACATGGATGGAGAGATGGGTAGATGATAAAAGATAGATAGATAAGTAGTAGATGGATTAGATGAGATGGGTGGGTAGAAAATATACAGATACTTCATTTAATATTCATATATTTCCTAAGTTTAAGAGCAGAAAGTAATATCTGCCTTTTAAATGAAACCTAAAATCAAATGATTCTGGGTAACTGGCTGTCTACTCTGCTTTGAGCTCACAGAGTAACAGCTGCTTATTTATATGGGAGCTGGAATGATTTTCCAGTCCTAAGAACATGAAAGGCATCACATGGTCAGAACACTTCTCCACTGCAGCTGAGGCTGGACAAAGGGAGGAAAGAACAGCACTGTGCTGTTAGAAGGTGAGACCTAACTTCCTACACCTGTCTTGCTTCTCTGATCCTGACACATAGACCAAGAAGTCATGGCTTATGTCCCCACTGTATTCCTAACTTAAAAGGGTTAATAGCTGAGGAAACAGAAACTACTCCTCCATTCTAGCTCCTCTTCTTTCCATCACTTAGTTTTCTTTTCCTCATGACAGACCTTTTATTACTTGGTGGATAGTAAAGTAAAAACTAAAACAACCAATAATACATGACTTTGGAAAGTAGTATTTCTATGTATTAAAAAGGCTTTGATGATCTAACATGTGTACTTGGAAGCTCTTAAGAGCTATTTACTGAATTTTTGTGCTTTTAAATATCACTTGTAATTATCAGCCTTTGATCTCCTGAAAAAGATATAATTTCAAAGAGGAAAAATTGCTATAATTGGAGTGCAGTAGGAGAAAGCAATGTCCTTAATAAGAGTGAACAAATCAGGGCCAATTCAGACAAGTAATAGAATATATTCTATAGCGCCATTGTAAAAGGAGCAATTAGAGGAAATATCGGATTATAAGAGAAAGAGTCTTTTAATGGAAAGGCGTCCCAGCTCTGAATTTTGGTTCCATTCTGACTGAAGGCACACTAAGGAAATAGTTCCAGAGAGAAAAGTCTGGGTTTTGTTATATAGTTAGATGTGCTTGTTTGTCCAGTCAAGAAGGGAAAAATTACACTTAAATATCTTTATTTTCTTTCCTTTGTGTTTATCAGTAGCAAAGAATTATTATGAGAATGATTTAGTCCAATTTGGACCTTGCTTCTGGGGTCTTCAGGTTCATGTATAAGCATATGTACAAACCTAATCTAATCCTCACCTTTCCAGCTTTCCTCCCCCAGTTCTTGATGCTGACCCTCAATAATGTACATTTGGATTAAATAAAGCAAGCCAAAAGTCAAAAGTAGTTCCTGTAACTTACTAAACAGGCCAGGTTAGAGATAAGTGTGGCAACAGCAGAAAGGAATGTAAATAAAATATCTCAAAATGAGGCATACATCAAAGAAACAAAAACATTGGTTATCTCTTTATACCTGCATCATTAGAAAAATCTAAACTAATACATGATTATAAAACACTCTACAGATGTGCCATCAAACATCAACACACACACAAACACACATACATACACACCAATCACAACAAACACCCATTTACTCCTTACTGGTTAGTTTCATTCAAGTATATAACTGGAATTTCAGAGAATCAGAAGCTTGAGCTCTTTTATACAACCTTGGCAAGATTTGGAGTCTAAATCAAATACAGCAAATTAAAAAAGAAGATTTCTAAACAGAATCTTGCACATCATTCATGGAAAGAGTTATAAGATAGAAGAAAAATACAGGAAAGGGAAAAAATATACCCCCAAAATTCAAAAATAAAATTCAAGACAAAAAAATTCAAAAATAAAATTCAACAAAAAGGACTGTCCCATAAGATCTAGGGAAATATTATTTCTACGATTTTAAGTCTGGATTGAAATTTTAAGTAAAATGATTTTTCATGCTAGGAAGTCACTGTGGAGTTTGTGTAGGCTGACATAACCTTTCCCAAGAGGCAGGTTTATGACTAAGGACACAATGGCTCAGATATATCCTCTGCATTACAGACCTTCTACTGTAATCTCTGTAGAATGTAAGCAAGCATATACAAATGTATTAACTGAAAACTAGTACATTCAAGGGAGAACTCAAATTCTGTGATTCCTTAGAAAGGCGAAGACAAAGTTCAACAGAATAAACACCAGGAAACTGGTACTTGAAAGGAGGTAGAGTGGGGTCGAGGGGAGAAGGGTATATGAATAAAGGGAGAATGAAAGATAGAATCCAGGCAAGAATTCAATGTATATCCTACAAGATGAAGAAAAGAGCAGGAAGGGGCAGGTTGGGAAGGAAAGGTGAGAATATTGAAAGCATTGACATTGACCAAGATGCACTGTATTTATAAAGTGGCAATTCCTTTGTACAACTACTTAAAGATAATTTAAAGATAAGTTAAAAATGAATCATGTTTACTGGTAAAAATAAAAGAAATCTCACATTATATGTAGGACTCTTTCCATCACTTTGACCCTCTTGGGCCTCTCATTAGATATGCAAAATAATTTATTGAGGCTTTATTATGATAAGAGGCATAATTAGCAGTCATTTTGTTACACAAAGAATGTCACAATTTTCTACAATTGCTTCTAGCAGAGCACCTGCACCATTCATGTTTATAAATCAGGTAATTGTACAGCTAGCCACTTATAAGTATGTATGATTAGTCTGATTTACATATGCAAGTTAATGATTTTATATACAGTATATCAATTTGCTGCATTTTTTGTTTTTTTATTTTTAAATTTTATTGTAAAGATGATATACAGAGGGGTTGCAGTTACATAACCAAGATGATAAGTACATTTCCTTTTGAACAGTGACACCTCCTCTCTCATTCTCTCCCAGTTTTTCCCCTCCAGACTTTCTTCCCCCCAGTTGTATAGTTTATTTCCAAAATAGTGTTTAGTGGGTTTCACTGCTGAATTAGTTCACATTTTGTCCCACCATTTCTGTTCTTTCCCCTTCACTCCCCAAATCAGATAAATGTATACACAAAGCAAATCAAATACAGTGACAGGAGGGAATAAACAAAAAGAAAAGAAGGAAAGAAAAAAGAATTGCAAACACTACAATAAAAAACCTCTTGCTTCCATTTCTTGGAGTTCATTTCAGGAAGCATCATTTTATATGATCATATACACATAGCTATTGAACTGTTGTGATTCTCTCCTAAGATTATCCTCCTTTGATCTCACTGTGTGAATGTTTAGATTGCTGTTTAATAAATCATGTCCAAGTGTAATTATTTGTCTTTTCTATCCATTGGATTTACTTGTAGATTTACAGGCACATTCTAATGATTAGAAATGAGGGAAACCATGCAGCCTATATTTCTTCAGGTATGGCTTACTTTACTTTATAATTTTTTCCAAGTCTTTCTGTTATTCTTTCTGATAGAAGGTTGCTGCATTTTTAATGTTTTCTCTGATTTTGTTACATTAGACTTCTAAAGTATCATTATATTTACATATATATGTATGTATACATATATGCTATATATGCTACATACATAATTTTTCTCATACTACTTAGGGATACTCCCAAAACTCTACCTGATAATAAATATAAGATCAAATGGAAAGAACCAGTTAAGTTTCTACTGATTCATTGTGTTGGAATTTCTCTTTATTTCTTTGGGATGATCCAAAACCATTTTACCCAATCTTTCCTGCTCTCTCAAAAAAATAACAATTTAAACTATGGTCAGGAGTCCCCAAATGATGACATGGAGAAATGTCAATATAATCAGAATAAAGATTTGAAAGACTAAAAGACAACGATTGATCAATTATATTCAATATTTTTAAACTCTAGCCAATTTTTAAGCTCTTCTTTTTTCCCTTAAACCTACATTACCCAGAGTATCCAGATCTCTATTTAAATACTATTCTGTCCATTACTTTACATGGAAGAAAAATGAAAACTGCATTATTCAAAATGTTTGAAAAATATGCAGAATTTTATTCAGGACTACAGGATTTGCACAACCTTGCATCTGAAATGAACAAATATGAACCTGAAATGCCCTTAAGATTCTTCATTAATTTAAGGTTTAACTTTCTACTTTGTGTTCTATTACTTGAGTAACTAAATTTAGTACAGTAAAATTTTAGCTTCACATAGGGTATGATTTAACTGTAAAATATAAGGCTCTCTTAACTAGATAAGTATAAAATAATTTGAAAGAATAGTCTAATTTTAAAGGACACATATGATTATTTGATATTTTTTAACCTTGGCAAAATAATACAATGCATAGCTTCCTATCATGAAAATGTTCTTGAAAATACTAGTTTACATTTTGGAAGGCTCTGTGGTGCAAATAAAGTTTGCAGATGAACTGTAAATTTATTGATCGTCATTCATGATTCTCCACTTAAATGTCAGTAAAGGGGTCTAAAAAGTCTAAACCACAAAGGAAAAGAAGACAGAAAAAAGATCAGAGGTCAGGAGAGTTCATCAAAATTGAAAATATGGAATCAGATAAGCAAGTGATAATGGATTACGTCAACACAGGAGAATACCAAGTAAAGCATTTGCTGAGGGCTTTTTGTTTCTTTGTTTTCTGGCAGGGGTTGGACCAGCCTAACTATATAGGGCTAAGGAAAGAAAATAAGGAGAGAACAAAACATCAATGGAAGTGTCTAACCTTATGCCTCCTTATCTTGCCCTCCCTCACATACACACAATATCCATATCCAGCAGCATGCCTGAAAGGACTCAAGGTTTGGGATTATCCAAATTGAGAAGTACAGACCATAAATGTAGGTACTTGGTTCTCTACTTTAATTTACTAGCATTCAATGAAGGAAAAAAACATTCATGAAATCACCAATAATGAAACCTCACTTCACATTTTAAAACTGTTTTCCCAAAGGAAAAGAGAACCTCAGACTCTTCAGTCTTTCTCTGTGGACTGATTTTCTTTTCAATTTTCAGTAGTTGTGTAGATTTTTAATTTCCTGATGTGTATCTTAAGATGATGAGTCTCATACTAGACACCACGTTTTACTGGAGAAGAGTTTCACGAGGTTAATGTCACCTAAGCACTGTGTCATTCCAGGACCACAATGCAAACTTCCACCTACACAAATCATGCTGAAACACTTACCTCCAGAACCAACCACAGTTTATCTCCATGTTGTCTATCCTTCTTAAAGTAAATACCGTAGAACTTGACTACATTTGGATGGTCGGAGAGTGCTCTTAAGATGTTGTATTCTGCTTCAATCTCCTCATCAATATCCTAGTTTCAAAAATCATTTTTAAAAAGTATGAACAATATCAATGACATGTAATAGCTATCAAAATCAGAATTTTATTTTACTAAGGCAAAATCTTGATTTTTATTGTGTTTAGTTCTATGTATTAAATTTCTTATCACATTAAGAGGCCAGATTGTGATTTTCTTGCTAGCCAAATGCATCTTAAGCTATATTGCTTTTTAATTAAATCTACAAAGAAATAAAGGCTATTTTTCTATGCATTTCAAAAACAACTCATTGTAGTAGTTATTTGGCTGCAATGAGACAGTCATTGATTTGAAATAAAAACTTTTAGAACCAGAAAGCAGATTTATTTTGTTTCTTTAGAATACCGGATATTTGAAATCTATCAAAAGCAAGTCACATGAGCAATAAATTCTTGCTTTTCCAAAAAAAGTGACCTGGAGTTAAATTATAAAAGATGGAGTAAGGCATATTGAAAAATAGAAGATGTTGCAACCTTAATAAAAATGCAGCACATCCATGCAGGCATCTTTCTGGTAAAAGACATGTACAGGAAGCAACCCACAGAACTATAATACTTGGCTAATATTGCTCTTACAATGATAGCTAATAACTCTGTGTTTTCACTATAGAATCATGGACTCACAGAGGAAGAGAGAAAATATAAAGGAAGACAATCCAGCTTGACAAAGTCAGAGCCAGAGATGCTTAGATTCCAACCCTACTACATCCCAATTTTGTTCACTTACTCTTTTCCTTGCAGGGAAAATTCCTAATTCAATATACACCATAGTAAGATACCTTCATTTTAAAAAGAGTCAATCTTTGTAAAAATTCATGGGTGCATTTAGGTTTAAGATTATAATCTCTTGGTTATAAATCTTTCTTATTTGACTTGTGACATGACAAATGAGTAAGGAATTCTAAGGAAAACATATGTATTGTGACAAGAGCAGAGGCAGCAAAATAAAGTACTATACATTGTTAGTGTTTCATTAAAACAACGGCAGAGAACATGATTTGCAGAATTTCAAAGTATATTATATATGAGTAAATTAAAAACAAACAATGGTTATACGTATGTTAAGCTACTCTTTCTCCATTAAGAAGGAAATAGCCAGGCACTGGTGGCTCATGGTTATAATCCTAGCTACCCAGGAGGCTGAGATCTGAGGATCACAGTCCAAAGTCAGCCTGGACAGGAAAGTATGTGAGACTCTTATCTCCACTTAGAAGCAAAAAGTCAGAAGTGAAGCTTTGTCTTAAGAGGTAGAGCGCTAATTATGAGTAAAAATTCTCAGAGACAGTGATGAGGCCCTGCGTTCAAACTGCAGAACTGGCATACACACACACACACACACACACGCACACACACACGCACACACACACGCAGAAGGGAATGGGAGAAGCTAGATACTGAAGTCCTTTTATTTACTGAAATGAATCCCAAACTGTAATATCAAAGGCCAATGGAAAAACAAAAATCAAGTCATTTGGGTAGGGTAACTTGTGTCTTTCTCCCCTCTATGTAAATATGAAGATAGTTCATGTCAGTTAAGCCTGGGCACAATATTTCTCAACTTTTTAGTCTAGTGTGTGTCCTATTTTCCCTTCCATATATACAATGTATATACATATATACACATACATGTATATATGTACATATATAAATACATATATATTTCTGTGTATATGTGTGCATGTGTGCGTGTGTGTGTGTGTGGTACTAAAGCTCAAACTCAGGGCTTCCCACTTTTATTCAGCTTTCTTGCTCATACCTGGTGCTATACCACTTGAACCATGGCTCCAATTCTGCTCTTTTGGCTGGTTAATTAGAGACAGAGTTTCATAAACTCTTTCTTCTGTCTGGGCTGGCTTCAAGCCATGATCCTCAAGGTCTCAACCTCCTAGGCAGCTAGGATGATCCGTATTTGGTCTCAAATGACTGCCTTAGATAAAGCTCTCTCATTTTCCTCTAGTCTAACAATACCCAAGAGTGACATAATAATGGGCTTAGTAGAAATAAATAATAAAAAGTGCACCCTTCAGATGAACAAAGAACTAGAGACCTTGTGCTATGTCCATGGTTTATTAGAGGGTGAGCTATGACAAGGACAGAGGGTTCTCATGTGCACTTTTCATGGCATGCACACTCCCTGGACACTGTCATGACTTGCATGTGTAAGAGGCATGGATCTCAGCAACAGTTTGGGGAGATGTGACTTCTAAGCTTATTTGCTCACCCATGTACTATGAGAAAGGCAAATATCTCCAGTCTAGCACTTAGCCAGGCTTGGGGTTACACACCTAAAAACCCAGGACTCAGGAGTGTAAGGCAGGGTATTGTGAGTTTAAAGCCAATACAACTGATATTTCAAAAATCCAAAAACCAAACTAAACTAAACCCAAACAAGTAATCCTAAATTTCCAACCTTCATTCTCAGAAGACCAGGCCAGACTGTAGCTCAATAGGAGCATGAGCTCCTGACTTTGGTCCCAACATACACACACACACACACACACACACACACACACACACACACACACACACACACACGAGTAAAAAAATCATTTCTTGGAAACAGAATCTTGACATTCTCCTTGCACTATTAACAATAAGCTATTTTTTAAAATCACAATTAGTATTTTGATATTTTCTCTTATCACAACTATTAACCACCTTTACCCCAAAAAGCAGTGAAGGACTTCACTCGAAGATCAATAAGATTAAAGAAGAATTCCAATTTTTCACAATGAATATAGACAAAGACCATCAAACACATAAGCAAATAAAAAAATTAATTTCATTTAAAAAAATCCTTTACAAGGAGAAGGAAAGAATGCAGTCAAAACTCCAATGTGTACAACATTAAGAAGAGTGAGGGAAGGGTAGATAGGAGAGGAATGGGCAAGAATGTTGAAAGGAGTGACATTGACCAGGATATAATGTAGCCATTATATAATGTATTCAGGATATAATGTAGCCATTACTGCTTTGTTAAATGGCAACTTCTTTTTACAAGTAGTTAAAAAATAATAAATAAATAAGGAAACAAAACTACTTCTTCAATCTGGCATAAGAGAAATTGTGCCTATAGCCTGAGCAAATGCAGGGAAACTTGGACATCTGGTTACAATGACATCTTAGAGTTACATTTAGACCCATGAGTTTTTATTTTAATTATTTTTAAATCTAAGATAATATCAATGAACTATATAGCTGATGACCATTGCATTTATGTATTTCTACACTGATTTACTTATAAGTTAGATATAAAATACATATTTTATCGATATAGCACGTAAACCAGAAGAATCGAACAAGAAGACTTTCCTATATTTTTCAAATTGTTGCAATTTGTTTCACAATGATAATGATGAATGAGTTTATTTGAGATATGTGTTAATTTTAAAAACTGTTTCATATAGATTAAATTGGCTATGGAGAAGAGAAAAACTCAAAATGACTCACATGAATTGGATCCAGAATTTTGACTGCTGCTTTTTGGCCGTTTTTCTTATTCAATACTTTAAAAACTTTCCCATAAGTTCCTTTTCCAATTGTTTCAATGATTTCCCATGTATCAGAAGGATCAGGAAAGTTATCAAACAAAATTGTTTTTCCAAACATCTCAAAGGTTTAAATCACTGGAAAGAAAAGGCACAGTTCCATCTATATTTAATTGGGGAAATTAAACAGCTCATGTAATCTCATGGGAAATTATCTAGTCTTTTCACTAATACAATGGAAAATGTACAACTGTACCTAAAGGTTCTTCAGAGTCACAGAAAAATTTAATATTATCTTTGTAAACAGATTTTATGAGTTTAATTATGATCCGTAAGCAGGGCTTTGTTTCTTTAAGGAAATGGTCTTGTATTAATTGCTAATAATTCTCTTCAGATGAAAAGCCATATATTTATATCATTTTGATTTATTACATCATAGTCAGGTATCTCAATGAATAAAAGAATTTCACAATAACCTAAGATTTGGGTATGGTGGTAAGTGCCTGTAAAACCAACTCATTGAGAGACAGATGTAGGAGGATTGCATGTTCACAAGTTCAAGGCTAGCCAGGGCAAATCGTAAGTCTAAAACATAATAAAAAATGAAAAGGTAAATGCATTGTTCAGGTGAGCTGAACAACAGGCAGGCCCTGGGTTCAACCTGCAGTACCAAAATTTAAAAAAACATCAATTTCCTCATTTAAGATAATCATATACTTTCTAAATAATGGGGAGTTATATTATTTTTCTATTTAATACCCTTCCCAGAATAGATCCTATGGCTGGTATTATTGCTAGCACCCTCAACTTTCTTTATTTCTCACTTTCAGAACCACAACCTACTGGGAGGGAACCCCTGGTCTCCTTCATACCTGTACTTGTAGCTGGACGAATCCTACACAATTATATTGACTAATAAACCTACATAAGGCCTACCAGGATTCCTTAACATTTCCTTGGCCTGTCCCTTCCTTTTTCGACTTCATTATCATCCATCCTCAATTTTGTTTCTCTCCTCAAAAATGCTCCCTCTCTGTTGTCCTCCTCCCACATACTTCCTGAAAAAAATGGAAAAATAAACATTCCTTATTCTTATGTCAAAAACCATACCCCTATGTGTATAGGGGCAAAATGAGTTTATCCCTATTTTTACTATTGCTGTCTGGAATCAGTTCTTTCTCTTTATTTGTTCTCAACCTTTAGGCTTCACTATGAACACTTTGCTAGAAAGGCTCTCAGATCAATGTTCATGAAGACAGGCCTTCTCCACTTATTCTGGTGTTCTCCCATTAACATGTAAGCTACGAGGGAATGAACTTTGTTAATTTTACTACTGTCCCCACAATTTCTAGAACAATGACAAACACATGGTAGATAGTAGATATTAAATGAGGAAATACTGACTTATCTTTTAATTACGACAGCAAAGATCTTTTTTAATATATATTTTATTGTAAAGATACTGTACAGAGGGGTTACAGTTACAGGAGTAAGGTAATAAGTACATTTCCTATTGAGCATTGCTACTCCTCCTTTGTTTTACTCTACCATCCCTTCCCTCCCCACCTCCCCAACTCATCCCTCCCCACCCCAAGAAATTATGAAGTTTGTTTTCAACATAGTGTCTTGTACATCTCATTGTTACAATGGGTCAACTTGTATCCTTATTTTAGCATTTTATTATTTCCCGTTCCCTTCCCAAATTAGAAAAAAATGTATATACAAGATGCAGAGCATGGGCTGGGAAGTTGGCTCAGTGGTAGAGCGCTTGCCTTGCATGCCTGAGGCCCTGGGTTCGATTCCTCAGCACCACATAAGCAAAAAGAAAAAAGCCGGAAGTGACGCTGTGACTCAAGTGGTAGAGCACTAGCCTTGAGCTGAAGAGCTGAGGGACAGCGCCCAGGCCCAGAGTTCAGGCCCCATGACCGGACCCCCAAAAAAAAAAAAGATGCAGAGCATGGGAATCAAATACAGTAAAAACAGGGGTTATACCATGGGGGAAGAAAATACAAAAGAAATTTAAAAAATCACATAGTACAAGTACATTAAAAACAACAGAAATAAAGATAAAACCTCTTGTGTCCCTATCTTGGGGTTCATTTTGCTTAGCATCATCTTATATGATCATATGTACATAGCTTTTGACCTTTTCTGCTTGTCTGGTAAGATTATCCTAGACATATACTAGTTATTGCAAATAAGGGAAACCATGGCACCTATGTTTCTTTGGATCTGGCTTACTTCACTTCATTCAATTTTTTCCAATTCTTGACAATAAATATCTTACTTTTATTGTGTACTCATATATCTCATAATGTCTAACTCTGGGACAGGCACAGAAGTAGATGTTGAAAAGCTTACTATGTGTTGGTGGCTCACATTTGTAATCCTAGCTACTCAACAGGCTAAGATGTGAGCATTGAATTTGTAGCCCAGCTCCAGCAGACAAATCCTCCAGAGTCATAAGTGGTGGTGTTGCTCAAGTGGTAAAAGTGCCAGCCTTAAGCAAAATGCTAGGCAAGAGCGAGAAACCTTGAGTTCAAACTCCAGGTTGGGCACACACACAGAAGAAAAAAACCACACAGACACCTATAAATTGCTGTTGAGTAAATGAATAAACCTGGTTCATCCAAAAAAATTAAGTGAGAGAGAAATAAGGATTAGGGAAAACTGAAAAGAATATGATAATCCAAAGCAAAATAAAAATCACGCTCTGATTAACTATACTTAAGAGCACATCATTTAGTAAATGGTTATAAATGCCTGCTAAATATTATATCAGGGCATAAAAAGATACTTCTGAATGGTTCTTAGAACACTTGATCTTTATGAAATTTGTGCCTTTGATCCAACAGGCAAAGAAGTAATTAGTAATAATCATCCTCTTTAACGATTTCATAATCAGTAACAAAGTAACCACCTCTTACCTCTATCTGCTTGAATCACACAAATATGCATCTTTGCTATCTAGGTAACATGAATGCAGATCAAGAGACCAATTATATACTGTTAAATTTTTAAAATAGAAGCTCCCAACTAGGACAAACATTCATTACATGGAATACTGCCTTCCAACCAGTAGTGTTATTGAACAGGACTTGAACAGGACTTTCATTTCTGAGCTATTCAACTATTAAGGTTTAACTGCTTGTTTTTTAATATCTAGGTATTAAAAATTCACTAAAAATGGCTGAACACCATAGGACTGCAATATATTTCAATGAGTTCAGAGGAAACAAATATAGGCAACTTATGGTTAGGTCAATAAATATGTAACTATGACACTATAAAAAGTGACCATAGAGCCAGGTAATGATGGCTCATACCCATAATTCTAGCTACTCAGGAGGCTGAGCTCTGGAGGATCATGATTTGATGCTAGCCTGGGAAGAAAAGTCCACAAAACTTTTTCTCCAAAATAATATAGCTCAAGAGGCCCTGAGTTCAAATACTAGTAAAAAATTTCTGAAAAATCCTAGACCCAAAAATAGTGATATAGAAAAATCCATAAAGTAAGACAGTAGATTAGGTGATGAAGCAGTTAAATCTGAAATGACCAGTAAAAGACACAGGAAATAAATAATATTTGAGTTGGACAATGAAAATGAGTAAGCTTGTCTAAAATATTACTTTTCCTAGTTGCTCAGATAAATGTTTCAAGCAGTGTAATGAATGACATTGCCCCATTCATAAGGAAATGGAGACTTGAGAAAAATCATATTAGTGAAGCAAGCCAGACTCAAAGAAACAGGCTCCATGGTTTCCCTCATATGTAATAATTAGATATAATAATTAGATATGTCCTGGAAAGTCCTAGCAGAGGATCACAATGGCTCAATAGCTATATATGTATGACCATATAAAATGATGCTAATTGAAATGAACAAGCGGGTTTTTTGTTTTGTTTTGGTATTTTTTGTTTGTTTGTTTGTTTGTTTTTGTCAGTTGTGGGGCTTGAACTCTGGGTCTGGATGCTGTCCCTCAGCAGTTCAGCTCAAGGCTAGCTCTCTACCATTTGAGCCACAGTGCCACTTCCAGTTTTGTGATGGTTTTTATTGGAGATAAGAGTTTCACAGACTTTCCTGCCCAGGCTGGCTTTGAACCACGATCCTCAGAACTCAGCTTCCTGAGTAGCTAGGATTACAGGCACTAGCCATGGCTCCCAGCTTTGTTGTTGCTTTTAATGTACTGTGTGAAGCTATTTATTTTTTCTTTCATTTTTTTCTTTGGTTTATCCCTTGTTGTCACTGGTTTTGATTTTGGTACCCTGTGTCATGTATATACATTTATCCACTTTCAGGATGAGAAGGGGAACAATAAAATGGTAAGGCAAGGACGAAGGGTAAACCAATGCAACAGTGATACTCACAAGACACTATGTTGGACATGAACTTTACAACTCGGGGGGGAGGGGAGTGGAAGGAAGGGAGGGAAGGTAGGAGTAAATGAGGGAGGAAGTAACATTGTTCAGCAAGAAATATATTCATTACTTTGTTTATGTGACTGTAACTCCTCTGTGCATAACCTTTACAATAAAATAAAGTTAGAAATATAATTATGTGCATTAAAAAAGAATGCCACAAACACAGGAATTTTGGAAACAGAAAACTAGTCAAATGGAGTCTAATATCCCATTTTAAACCTATTAAAAACCACTTCCAGGTAAAGCAAAGTCATTTAAGATAAATTCTTGAAAATCATTCCTTAAGAAGTGTCCATAACTAACCTCATAAGAATTCTTCTGGCTCCTAAACTCTACTTTTTACACTAAATGGCACATTCCTTAAAAAGAAAACAAAACAGCAGTTTGTTAACAACTAGTTACTTAATGACTACAGGATGTTGAATTCTACATAACAGGGAATGTTCATATGTTTTGTCTAATACCTTAGCCCTTGAGGAATAAAAAATACTTCTCTGACTCATGAAATTAAATACATACAATTATGTTTTAATTGCATAATAAAGTCCTTAATTATGGATCATGTAAACCAAGGAAATGTTTTTGCCATATGTATTATATATAAATGTTAAATATATACATATATGCAATATTATGCTATTTAAGTCTGAAAGTTGCTAATAGCATGACTTCTTAAACATAAAATCTCATTTTTTTTTCTTTGAAACTGCTGGGGACAGAATCCAGGCCCTTAAGTATATTAGGCCTGGACTTTGCTATGGAGCTACATTCCATCCTGAGGTTCATCTTTTTAAACTGTGTTATGCATTGAACTTTGGTAATTTCTTTTTTTTTCTTCAAGATAGAAGACCATAACACAGTGCGAAAAGTATGAGTTTGCAGGATTTTAACATTTATCTCAACAAGTATTTTTTATTTTTAATTATTTAAAACATAATCTTTAAGTGGTTGTCAAAAGAGGTTTTGATTCACCATAACAATTTATGAGTATAATGCACCTTGCAACTGCTCTGATTGCTTTTGTAAGCTTGCACTTGATTCTTCCTATTAAACAACGAACCTACCTTCCTGGTAATGGGAATCAGCCCTGCTACATTTTACAATGAACATGAAGGCAGATCAGAGAGGATAATGAATCTAAGCCAGCCCAGGCAGGAAAGTTTTCAAGATTCTATCTCCAAAAAGGCAAAGGAACGGCACCTTGGCTGTGAATTAATACCCCTTGGTACAACTACTTAAAGGTAATAAAAAATTTTGTATCTTATGATATGTATAGCAAAAAAACCCCACAAAAGTTGAAGCCAACTTTTTTTTCTTGAAATATATATTTTTTTTCTTGAAATATATTACTGGTCCTTGCTACTCATTGGAACATCAAACATTTAATTCTTAGCTTATATAGACTAAGAAGATTATATAAATTAAGCACTAGGCTCAGTTTTTCCAACTATTTCATAATACTGTGTATTTGATGACCAGAGATTTATCAGTGTGAGGACCTAGATACTCAATGTGTAGATAATTGCTTCATAAATCAACATAAGCAATTTTCTTTCTTATAAGTGCAAGTATCAACAAGTTAATCATTAACTTCTGCATAATGCATGCAGAGAACAATTTCTCAATGAAAAACTAAGTTGCTTCATGATATGTAACATATTTAAGAAAGGAGCAACTAATTTTACTCAGAATCAAGCAATATTTGCACAGCATGGTTCTCCCTTTCATAAACACTCATCATGCATTTTTGTAGAATTTTATTTGAGACTCTTCACCTTGTGCACCTATTTCTGCTTGGCTGCGTAATCCCATCAAAATTTAAATTTACATTCAGAAGTTGCTGTCTGTGATGAAAAAGAAAGACTAGAATACCAGCTACTGGCTTTGTCTTTCTTCATACAGCAGCCAAAATGATCTCAATTCAGAATTGTATCACCTTATTTTCTGTCTAAAATCCTTCTGAACACATTCTCAAAGATGACCTAAGTATCATGCATGAGTTTTATGAGGAAATGCTTTGTAAAATATAGAATTAGTCTCTCTCCTCTCTGTCTCTCTGTCTCTGTCTCTCTCTCTCTCTTTCTCTTCCTCTTAAAGAGTGGAAGTTGAGTTATAGTTTGGGGCTAAACGACAACTGTTTAATTTAGTAAGGGATATTTCTAGTCAGAAATCACATACTCAGTTGGGCACCTGTAGGTCATACCTAAGATCCTAGTTATTCAGGAGGGTGAGATCTTAGTATCACAGTTCAAAGCCAGCCTGGGCTTGAGATTCTTATCTCCATTAACCAGCAAAATGCCAGAATTGGAGGTGTGGCTTACGTGGTAGAGCATGAGTATTAAAGCTGAGAGCATGAGGCTCAGAGTAAATCACAAACTCAAATGCAGATATGAGAGAGATAACATAAATGAGCAAAGCAGGTCTTGATGAAATAAAACACAGAGTATAGTGGTTGCATATGCCCCATCCAGGGAGACAGACCCATCCTGGTTTACAAGAAAGGCTAGGACTTTCAGAATATATGCAAAATATAATAATTTGAAAATGTTAGTAAATAGATCAATTATTTTAAATAATTGAGCTAAACAAGCTATCTGCAGGCCATATTCAGTTTTAAACCATCAGACATGATTTCTACATGGGGCTTTACATTGTTTATCAAGTAATGGCCAATAAGCATAAACTTGTACATTTCTAATTATCCTCCGATAGAGGAGCAATCCATGATGACAATGGCTAGCATTCTTCTGTCTGCTTATCATGCCTGCCATTTTATGCTCATAAGAAACATCTGTATTTCTCTAACCCTTAATTTCAAAAAAGACTGAAGACGAAAAAGTTGGAATGATCATAATGCTTGTAAAGTGAAAAATCACAAATGAAGTCAAAGTGCATGATAGAAATTAGGAGTTGAATGATAAATGATTTCAGCTTGAAAGAGTAATGCTTCTCAACCTGAGGTCCCTTTCTCTCAATTGGTCCCCAAATTAATAACTTTTCTTTGTGAATTAGTTCAAAAGACTAGTGGAAATCTTGTACCTACCTTCATATGGATAACTGTTTGTAAATATTAGTAAAAGGGAGTTTGATGTTTGATATCACCTTTCCAACTAAATTCATAAGCAAAACTAAAAAGGGATTGGAAATAACATCACAGAAATTGTTAAAATGATAGACATTTTGTCTGAAAGCTTACTTAAAAACTATACATTCCTGGGTATATTTGAGCTTTCAAATATGTATTTATTAGACCTATTAGCAGCAACTAATGGACATTAAGCTACTTTCAATTTGACAGATAAAAGTTATTTCTCAAAGACTAAGAACCCCAAAATAGTAGGCTGTAAGAAACAGTTTACAAAGGAAGTGAAAAATGACATTATTACAGGATGTGACCAAAATCTCTGCGAATAGACATGTATTCTCAGTTCATATTCAACATCACCAACAATAATAAAGAAAAGGACCAAGACAGATGGGAATAATATTTCACAGGCTAGATATCACATCAATATACTCATAAACAACAAGTTATCTTTGAAAGCTTATACATCTTGGAATTTTCCCATTTTCCCATAATTGTCTTTTATAATGTAATAAAAATCAATATGGCATGAATAACACTCACTCTCACTCATCTGTCAACACTTGGCACGTTATCTCTGGCAAAGGCAGAAAACATGTCATCTCTATAACCTGCCTTTATCAAAGCTTGAAAATAATGCATACTAATGTTCAGACAGATACACAGAATACATGTCCAGACCAGAAGCTGTGGCCCTAGGCCTCTAACACAACAATAACAAATCCATGGCATTGTAATGGGTAAGCATTCCTGAGCTGGAGAAAGAAATCAAACATCAAACTTCGACACATTTTAGGCAGGATGACAAAACCATATAGTTCATCCCTCAAGTTTAACAAAACATTTCCTGGGCTGGCATAAAAACACCTGCAGAACTAACCAAATCGGTGTGAATGATACAAGTTCTGCAGAGTTTAAGAGCAGCCCAGCAATGAAGTAAGTCACCAAAGCAAAGGCAGGGACCTATGAAGATGTTCTGGATGTTCAAACGCCTCCATTCCCCCATGTACCCCTTTATTACAACAGCTATTTGGAGACACACGATCATTTCCCATCCTACTAGAAGTATCCCCCACCCCCAAAAGCTTCTCAAAGTGGGCATTTTAGGAGGTGCGCAAAGCCAGTAGTCCTGGCAAACAGGGCCGTGGATGAACCAAAGGAAATGGCATCTTTCTCTCAGTAAAGATCTCACTTCTCTGTTTTCTCCTCAGAAGGAAAACTCCTTTACAGGTGTGATTGGGGTTGCGGAGACACGGGGTGCACAGACCTGCTGGAGAAATCACCTCTTGGCACCTCTCAGGGGCTCCGGCTGGCGGGCAGGATGGGCACGGGGTGGGAGGCGTCCGGGAACCTGGAGCCACAGGTCGTCCTGGGCTGGATCCTAAACTGCGTCCCAGTTCCCCATCGCCCCCCTTAGGCCCTCCCCCCAGCTTCCCTCCCCCCCCCCCCCCCCGCCCGGTGCCCTCGCTCTCTCTAGTCGCATAATAAATAGAAAAGAATAAATAAAACAGCTCTCCGGGCCCGCCTGTGCTCTGGAAGCCCGGGGGCGCACGCCCCTTACTCGCCCCAGTGCCCCAGGTCCAGCGCTGTCCCACCTCTACCTGGGCAGGGAGGGGCCGCTTCCAGGCTCCCCAGTGCGCGGGCGATGGTGCTCCCCGGGCCTGGAGGGGTCCGGGGGCTCTCGGGTGGGAAGGGGCGGTGGCCGAGTCGGGGGCGGGCCGGAGGCCGGCGGGAGCTGCTGGACCGGGTCACGGCCTGGGCGGCACAGGTGGCCTCGGGCGATCACGGTCCCGGCCCGGGGTCGCCGTCCAGCGCCTCCTGCCGCGCGCGCCACCGCCCTGGACAAGCGAGCGCCATCTGCGCAGCAGCTGGGCAGCTCTCTCTGGCCTGAGGACCAAGGGGCTTCTCTGAGGAAAGAGGGGTGTGCCCCAAGCCCAGTGCTTGAATCAATCTCCTTCCTAGGCTGCACCCCAACTCCCAAGGAACTTCACCCCAAATAGTTGGGGCAGCTAAGCTCTAGCTCTGGCCTACTGCCAGCCTGGGTGCCAGGAGAGCCCAAAGGAGACTAAGATGGCCCCAGGGACTTGCTCACCTTGGCAGTCTGCTGAGGAAGTTGGGGTTCGAGGCTGAAGTCCAGCAGGCCCTTCTGTACCATCCATCCTTAGTCCTCCACCTGTAGGCTTTTAGTTGGGCTAGTCCCACCCTGCTTCATGATCAACAGATCCTTATTGTAAGGAATATTAAGGAGGAGGCAACAATACTCAACAGGAAATGTACTCATTACCTTACACATGTAACTGTAACCCCCCTGTACAATATTTTTTTACAATAAAAAACGTACAAAAAAGGGGTATTGAACAAATGTCTTAACATCTGAGTTGCTCAAAAATGTCAAGTTATTTCCCCTTCAAAAAAGTAGAATAAGGGAAACCATGGGACCTATGTTTCTTTGGGCCTGGCTTACTTCACTTAATATGATTTTTTCCCCAAGTCTTTCCATTTCCTAACAAATGTCATTCTTTCTGATGGAGGCATAGAATTCCATTGTGTCTATATACTACATTTTCTTGATCCATTCGTCTACTGAAGGGCATCTGGGTTGGTTCCATATCTTAGCTATGGTAAATAATGCTGCAAATAAACATAGTTGTGCTGGTAGCTTTAGTATGGTCTTGTTTGTCATCATTTGGGTAAATGTCCAAAAGTGGGATTGCTGGTATATGTCCGAGACAAGCAGAAACGGTCAGATAAGTTGATGTTAGGCAAAATGAACCCCAAGATAAGGACTCAAATGTTTTTTTCTTTCCTGCTATTGTTTCTAACATATTTATAAGGTGATTTCTTTGTTGCTTTGTATGTCCCTTCCCCACGGTATAACCCATTTTCACTGTATTTGATATTGGTATAATTTGTGGAGGGGAAGGGAAAAAACAAATTGTTTAAATAGGGATACAGGTGGACCCCTGCAACAATGAGGTGTACAAGACATTATGTCGAAAAAAGAACTTTACAGCTTTGGTGGGGTGAGGGGGGGCGGCAGGGATGGTACGGGGAAACAAAGGAGGAGGCAACAATGCTTGATAAGAAATGTACTTATTTCCTTGCTTCTGTAATTGTAACTTCTCTGTATGGTATTTTCACATTAAAAACCTTATTAATACAAAAAGAAAACTATAAATAGTACACTAAATAGGAGGCTGAGATCTGAAGGTCGTGATTCAAAGCTAGCCAGGACAGGAAAGTCTGTGAGACCTTTATCTCCAATTAATCACAGACAAAGCTGGAAGTGGTGCTGTGGCTCAAGTGGTAGAGCTAGCCTTGAGCACAAAGGAGCTCAGAGACAGTGCTCAGGACCTGAGTTCAAGCCCCAGGACTGATCAGCAAAAAATAAATAAATAATGATAAAAGGAAGAGTACAATAAATATATATTTAATGTAATTAAGAAAACAACCTGATACAAACAAAATAAAACAGCAATTTAAATACAGAAAAACAATACTTAATCAATAATATTAAGGAAAAAAACCTATCCCTTTACAAGAGTAATGAAGAACTGTATAAAACAAAAATGATAAAAAAAATAAAATATACAAAAAAATTCCTCAAATAACTTTTGTGTTCCCACAGTAGCAATGGGATTACAGAATTACAGTATATGTTATAATTTTAAAAATATAGTTATGATTTAATATACATCCCTATCTTTGTTTATATTTTCTCAAATTCAAATATTTTGTAGGGTCTTCAATGTTGTGCCCCAGGGTGGGCACAAAAATATTTTTATTTTATTTTTTTTTTCTTTTTCTTTTCTTTTCTTTTCTTTTTATTGTGAGAATGCCATACAGAGGAGTTACAATTACATGGCAAGATAACAAGTACATTTCTTTTTTTTAAATTTTAATTTTGATTTTTTTGTGAACATACTGTACAGAGGGGTTACAATTACATGGGCAAGATAATGAGTACATTTCTTATCAAGCATTGCAGCCTCCTCCTTGTTTACCCTTCACATCCCTTCCCAGCAGCCCCCGGCTCCCCCACCCTAAGAAAATGAACCCTTAGATATGTATTTAAATGTTTTTTTCTTTCATGCATTTGTTTCTAACTCATTTATAAGATTATTTCTTTGTTGCTTTGTATGTCTCTCCCCCACACTATAACCTCCGCTTTCACTATATTTGATGTCGGTATAATTTGTGGAGGAGATGGGGAAAAACAAGTCGTTTAAGGATACAGGTGGACCCGTTGCAACTATGAGAAGTACAAGTTGTCATATCAAAAACTTTACAAAAATATTTTAAAAGGTTGTTTTTTTAAAAAAAAATGAAGCTAATCAACAATAATAATGTACATATTTTGTAGATAGAAAAACATGGGCCAAAAGTGAGGACATGCACTAGGGTGTGGAAACTTTTTTTTTAAAAGAGGTCAGTAAATATCTTACAACCTTCCTTCAAACTATTATGGCTAACATGGCTTTTTAAAAATGTAGAATATATCACAAGGTTTTTATCTTAAAAATTCACGTTTTTATGTCCTTTCTGTATTGGACTTACAGAATGTAATGGGTACTTAACATTCTGTGCATTTTCAGCCTGGCATGGTGGCACATGCCTGTAATATTTGCACTTGGGAGACTGAGGTAAGAGGATAATAATTTCAAGTCCAGCCTGGGCTACACATAGATCCTGCCTAAAAACATAATAATAACAATGCATTTTCTTCCATGTTGCATTGGAGAGAGGAAGAGTAAGAGGAGTGAGAGGTTATTTATACATTGCTTACTTGAACTCTGTGCTTCATGGAGTCACTTGACTCTAGTCAATTTCCCAGCTAAGGTTAGAGGTCTAGCATGCATTCTTTGAGCTCAGATTCTTGTTAGGACATTCTATCACAACATGAGTAAATTTTGGGTAGCTTTTGAGCTACCATGCTTATTTGCAGGTACACACAAATTGTACCATTCTTTTGCTTGTGGACCTAACTTCAGTTATGTCAGAAAGCAAGAACAGTTAGGTTTCTTTATACCAACAATACGGAGTCCTACTGGTCAAAGCCTGTACACAAAGAATTTTTTTAAGTTATGTCTTATTTATGTAAATTAAGAGTTGTTTGAAGTGTAGAGGATGCAAAAACCTTGGAATAGTTTTTTTTTTTTAAATCTGTCCTGTGGAGACTGTCTTGTATGTGTGGGAACGAAATAATGTCATCATTCAGGAAATTTAAGGGTGAATTCAGGAAAGTGGCAATTTGCATGCTTGCTTCTGTAGTTGGACACAGTATTGTAGAATAGGAGAGATGATGGACAGTTTTGGGTGGAGATGACCTGAAAACATACAACAAAGATCCTTGTCCATTCGGGTACTAGAAATACTTCTTAATTTTTTTTGGTGTATATATTTTTATTGTAAAAATACTCTACAGGGGGTTACAGTTACATGAGTAAGGTAGTGAGTACATTTCCTATAGAGTATTGTTACCTCCTCCTTTGTTTTTCCCCTACCATCCCTTCTCTCCCCACATTCCCACCTCTTCTCCCTTATCCCTCCCTCCCCAAGTTGTAAAGTTAGTTTTCAACAGTGTCTTGTACATCTCATTGTTACAATGGGTCAACCTGTATCCCTGTTTCAGCAGTTCGTTATCTCCCTTCCCCTCCTCAAATTAGAAAAATGTATATACAAGATGCAGGGCACCAGAATCAAATACAGTGAAAACAGGGGTTTTACTATGGGGGAAGAACATACAAAAAAGCACATGGTACATTATAAATACATTAAAAACAACAGCAATAAAGATAAAACCACTTGTGTCTCTATCTTAGTGTTCACTTTGCTTAGCATCACCTTATATGGTCATATGTCCATAGCTTTTGACCTTTTCTGCTTGTCCTAGACATATACCAGTTATTGCAAATAAGGGAAACTATGGAACCTATGTTTCTTTGGGCTGGCTTACTTCACTTAATATAATTTTTTCCAAATCTTTCTATTTCCTAACAAGTAGGGTGGTGCCATTCTTTCTGATGGAGGCATAGAATTCCATTGTGTATATATAACATGTTTTCTTGGCCCATTCATCTACTAAGGACATCTGGGTTGGTTCCATATCTTATAGTTTTTTTTTTTTACTGTGAAAATACCGTACAGAGGGGTTACAATTACATGGGCAAAGTACATATCTTATCAAGCATTGTTGCCTCCTTTTTTTCCCTTTCCCATCCCTTCCCATCTCCCCCTCCCCCACGCCAAAGTTGTAAAGTTCGTTTTTTGACATAACGTCTTGTACATCTCATTGTTGCAATGGGTCCACCTGTATCCCTATTTAAACAATTTGTTTTTTCCCTTCCCCTCCCCAAATTATACCAACATCAAATACAGGGAAAACAGGGGTTATACTGTGGGGGAAGGACATAAAAGCAACAAAGAAATAGCTTATAAATGTTAGAAATAATAGCAAGAAAGAAAAATCATTTGAGTCCTTATTTTAGGGTTCATTTTGCCTAACATCAACTTATCTGACCGTATCTGCTTGTCTCAGACATATTTCAAATAAGGGAAACCATGGGACCTATATTTCTTTGGGCCTGGCTTACTTCACTTAATATAATTTTTCCCCTTACTAGATGAGTGGATCAAGAAAATGAGGTATATATACAAAATGGAATTCTATGCCTCCATCAAAATGGAATTCTATGCCTTCCATTTGTTAGGAAATGGAAAGACTTGGAAAAAATTATATTAAGTGAAGCTATGGTTTTTTTAAAAAATATTTTTTGTTTGTTCTTTTGTACACCACTGGTATGGGTTGGTTCTTAATTGTTCCCCCAAACTCATATATCTGAGGCTTGCATGTCAATTGGTGTCAGTATTAGGAGCTGATGGAATCTTTAGGAAGTTAGACCTAGTGGAAAGAAGTTAGGTCAGGATGGAGTTGTGCCCTTGAACGGAACCATTCTCTTTGGTTTCTGGTTGCCATGAGAATAGCTGCATTCTAACACATATTTTCTGCCATCATGTACTGCCTCCACACAAGTCCAAGAGCAAGAAGGCCAGACAACCATGGGCTGAGCCCCCGATGAGCCAAAATAAACCTTCCATCCTTATAAGTTGATTTTTGTCATAGGCACAGAAAGCTGAGTAATACAAAACTGACTTATATATATATATATATATATGGAGTTAACAAAGCATTCTCTGCCTTTGGGTAGTAAGATGCTGGGATAAAAGGAAATGCCCAATCAAATTGCACCTGGGTTCTTAAGTCCTATTGGTAGCATGGTACTATAGATAATCTCTAGAGTTCTGAATGTATATGTGCAATATCAGGAAGCAAATATTCAGGATGCTACGATGTAGAAAGTCTTCAGCAGTAGTATAGCAGAGAATAAGTAGGAGAAAGATAATTTTAAAAAATAAGCAAAATATCTTAGAATTGTAAATGTACTGTAGCTTTATCAGGGTATTTCCAAAATGTTTTCTGCACTGCCATCCTCATTATGTTTTAATTACCTACTCCATTCGGCATCATTTACACTTCAGTATTTAATTTACTTGGACTCATTTCCCTTCTATGAAACTTGTATTAGGAAAGGTGGATAGATAGATGATAGATAGGCATATATATATATGGATAGATATGATAGATAGAAAGGTTGGTAGATAGAAGATTAAAATGGATTATTATGAAGTTTTTTTTCATGAAATTAAGATGCTGAGAAGTTCTAACTTAGCCAGCTACAACCAGTCAACCTAGGAAAACCAATAATACATTTCTAGTCTAAGCCCAAAGACCAGAAAATTAGGAGAGCCAATGGTGTATATTCTAGCCCAAGGCCCAAGGCCTCAAGAAGCAGGAAATTTGATATTTGGGGACAAGAGAAGATGTATGTCCTAGCCCAAGGAGACTGTGAATCTTTTTCAGATAGACCTGCACAGGTGTACCGAGAAACAGTGTTTTATGAGATATCTGGGCATCCCTTATCAAGTTGACCCACAAAAATCATCATAAAACTCAACTCTATTTTAAACTGGCAGTAAAAGGGGGGGAAAAGTTATACAATTTGTATCTTTCAATTGCACTTTCATTTCCACTGCTTATTTGCTATGTTACGAGTATGTCTTTAAACACCTGTGCTTCAATTTACTCTTCCAGAAAATAATAAGAATATTGTGAATAATAAGAATATTGTCTATACCACAGAGTTATTTTGAGCCTTAAATAAAATTACCATCATGGGCTCAGGTGTTAAATGACATATAATTAACATATATTAGCTATAATTGTTACTATTGGGTCATCATTATTATTATAATTATCATTCTCTCACAAAAGGTTTCGGAGGTCTTGTTATAGAACTCTTTCTCTTGTTTTGAATATACCTCATGGAACGTGAGTGACCTTTATCAGTACTGAGATTCTTTCTATATCTAGGTATGTGAATTTTGCCAATTATTATAATTTCTCTAAACCTCGATTTTTCTTATTTATAAGATAACATGTGTGTGTGTGTGTGTGTGTGTGTGTGTGTGTGTGTGTGTGTGTGTGTGCTGGTCCTGGGACTTAAACTCAGGGCCTTGTGTTCTTTGCTTGGCTTTTTGCTCAAGGCTGGTGCTCTACCACTTGTGCCACATCTCCACTTCTTGCTTTTTGCTGGCTAATTATACATAAGAGCCTCATGGACTTGTCTACCCTGATTGCTTTAAACCCTGATCATCAGATCTCAGCTTTCTGAGTAGCTAGGATTACAGGTGTGAGCCACCAGTGTTCAGCAAGATACGTATTGATAATATCTTGACAGGTATATAAATACTCGAATTCATGAATACTGCAAATACTGAAGAAGATTATATGTAAAGTGCTGGTACTTTGTTGATGCCACAAACAATAACTTCCTTTCACAAAAATCCCCATACTAAGCTTCTTCAAATAAAAGCAGCCAAAATCAATACTAATAGAAAGTTCTCCCTGAGAAAAATATCAATTAAAATAGAATGTTAAGACCCTGTACTGTAGCTCAAGATAAAGTACTAGCCTAGACTGCATATGGCTCTGGGTTCAATGCTCAGCACCAAAAGGAAATTAGAAAAATAGAATTAATTTGGGAAGGTCTCAGGATAAGTACAGGTGCCATTCCTTGAGAGCAGCCTGGGTCACAGGACCACAGGTCCCCACACTGGATTCTGAAGCAATGATGCTGGGGTCACTCACGTCTGCAAAGAGTGAATTAATACCCACTTCTTACCTAGATTTTCAATAGGAGTTCCATTGACTCTACCTACAACCTCACTTAATGGAAATGAGATCACTTTCACTTACAGATGACTTACCTCCTATTCAGTGCTCCCAGCTCAGAAAGATGAAAGTGGAGCCTTGAAGTTAGAAGTGTATGTGATGTCATTTCTAGTCCAAAATTACCACCTTTAACTTCAAGAACAAAGACCAGGCAAGGTATTGGTGGCTCATACTGGCAATCCTAGCTTCTCAGGAGGCTGAGATCCAAAGATCATCATTTGAAACCAGCCTGAGTAGGCAAATCTGAGACTCTTATCTCCCATGAATCAGCAAAAGCTGAAAGTGGAGATGTGGCTCAAGTGATACAGCAGCTTTGAGTAAAAAAGCCAAGCAAGAGCTCAAGGTCCTCAAGTCAAACCCTAGAACACACACATGCACACACACACATGCATACACACAGATGCACACACGCGCACACACACACACACACACACACTCACCTCAAAGGCAAATATTTCAGTAGTACAAAGTCCTCTTGGAGTTAGGAAACCACTATTGGAACAGGGCAAAGTGTATTTAATCCAGCTGATCTTGGTCAATGAGGAAAGACAAAATTATAATTTGTCAAGTTTTATCATTTGATACTCAAAGAGATTTTCTGATTTCTATGACTTTGGGTGACTGTTGTTCGGTTTCTACAAGGATCTGTTTCCTATATTTTATAATTAGCACAATATGGATATACCTTAAAGCACGTGCTAACACAGGAAATTGGATGCATGTTTATTATGTGCGCAAACTAGAGGGCCAGAAAGGTTTGAAGATGGGAGAGTTTTTAGAGAATCCATGATGATGTATAAAATTATATATAGATAAATATGTTTTGAAAAACAGTGACAGGTGTGATTTGCTTTCTCTAGCCTTTGTTCCACCAATGAAAACCTTGGCCCTACCAAACCAGTCTAGAAGGGTTCCTAGGATTTTTTACTACTGTACTCAAAACTTCTACCATTGGCTATCAGGTGATTTTTCACACATACACACACACACACACACACACACACACACACACACACGGAAGTATCCAAGGCAATAGAGTACATAACTTGGCTGGTCACATAATAAGAGCTAAAAACTCAACTGCTAAGGAAGAAGTTGCACTAAACTAAAGTTAATGGCATGCCACTGAACACACTTAACAGTATTTCAGGTAGTATTGCACGCATTTTTTAGAAACCTTTTCCTTATGAATAAGGCATATTTGTAGCTTATTTTGGGGAAGATTCTTGTGGGGGCTAGTGGGAAGGGAGTGAATTAAAAAAAGATGTTTGATATACATTTTGAAAACCACTAAAAACCTGTTAATAGCATTTTGGGTGTTCCACATTAGTGCATGCTTAAGTGCAAAAACACTCAGCATTGATTACTTACTACAAATCAAATAATGGAATTGGTGCTGAGGCTCTGTAGTCTCCTTGACAAGGTAAGGGAATTTCATAAAGGAAAACTGCAGCTGTTTCTACCCAGAAGCGCAGATTATAATTAGCAATTTGAATTATGGTCCTTTAATTTAGCTAATATTTGTCCATTTAGCTGCCTTTGCCTATTTTTAGTGATCTAAAACCAAGCATCCTTAAAAAAACACAACACCGAAGTTTCTGGATTTAAAAAACTAGCAATTATATGTACTGGAAAATACAGTGTTTCCTGTTCTAATTGGCCAGAATTAAGTATTCTGTGGAGACCTAAAGACACATCCCTAGCTTCTGAGAACATCCAACTTCCTTGATTGAAGGCTCAGTGTTATATAGATGATGTCTACCTTTTTCTAGGATAGAGGATCAAATGTCCCAAAGGAAAGGAACCACAGAGCAACTACCTGGCACCTTGTCATTGCTAACAGATCTCTAGAGCTGGTCCTATCACCAGACAGTGCTTCAGGCTCAAGTTCATTTGCAGCCAATCACGGGGCTGCCACTCTAGGTAGGATGTGGGCACAGTGGCTGCCTCAGTTTCCTATGTTTGATCTCATCAGAACCCAATGGCAGACTGGAGACTCAGACCACGAGCCCCAGATCCTAAACCCGATCCATTTCTTGTTACGAGGAAACCCTTAATCACCTACAAATGATTGCGACCATGAAATGAAAGTAACCATGGTTCGGAAGCAATTGTGGCCAAAAGTAATCTCTAGATTACAATGTAATTAGCCTTCTCAATGATTATAATAGTTAATTAATAGGCCAAGAGTTTAGAGCATGTTCATTTGCGGGAGAGTTTTATTCCCTTTGGTTTCAACAAATACCAATAAAATTCTTAATGCTCATTTTTGCTGGAAGTATGGAATGCAGGCATTGCCCTTAACCTGTGCAGTGCAAGCTAATTTCTGATTTTCAAATTTGGCAAAATTCTTCACCATGTAATTAATTCATTGGGTACTGAGAGGCATCAGGTGATATGGTGATAGAAGTTGTCTTGGTGGTGTTAAATTACATTTACCTAAAGCCTAGGTAAAGTAATCCCACAGACTTTCTTAAAATATTTACATTTCCAATTAATGTAATGGGGACAGTAGATTCTGTACAAGATAGTTTTGAAAAGCAGGAAAACCAACTAAGTAAATGTAGCAAGGGACAAGATAGACCTTTGTAGAGAAGTTAGGAAACTTAGAACATGTTCATATATAGAACATGTTTATATTTATATGTATAAATATATATTTCTTCTGCCTGTCATATATATGTATATATGCATATATGTACATATGTATATATACATATATATATGTGTGTGTGTGTATATATATATACATATATATATATGTCAAGCAGAAGAAATCAGAGCAGATAATTTTAGTACCATTTTCAGGGACTTTCCCAATTGTTGGTATAGGCAGAATCCAGATTTGATCGGAGGATAAGTAAAAGGAGTGAATGCTGAGAACTACTTCTTCTGATACCAAAATGTAGTGTTGAACTGCATTCCTATATGTGGCACAACCATAAAATGTCCTCCATAAAATGAATGGGACCCTCCTGCTGCCTTTAGATCATGCTTTCCCTCTGATTTGGTTTGACGGTGACACTCAAGGGCAAGGTACAATTAACTGTCATCTCAATGAGTTTATGTGTGGAAGGAAATAAATATAGTAAGCATTGGTGTCATGTAAAGGACTTACTAGATTCTTTACCTGAATTATTATTGCATTTAATCCTTACAAGACTCTGCTAGAATGAGAGCTTCCTTGCAATTTAATAATGGAAAAACCAAGGCTAAGGAAAGGTAAGTAACTAATCCAATTAAATATCATTAATCCCACGGTGAATCTAGGCAGTAAGAGTATGCAATATGCTTTGCAGAATATGGTGTGTGTGTGGATGTGTGTGTGTGTGTGTGTGTGTGTGTGTGTGTCTGTGTGTGTAAGACTTGCCTTATTACAAGTTTTTGGAAAGAATACATTTTAATAGCATGGCTTTTTAATGTATGGAAAATAGTTCATATAAAAATGGAGGATGTGCCAGATTGGTTGGTTGCCTTTAAAAATTGTGGGAAATACATAGAACATAAAATTTACCATTATAACTATTTTTTTTGCCTTTACTGTTCAATGTCACTTAAGTACACTTACTTTGAGCGACTGTCAACAACATTCAACTCAGGACTCTTCATCTTGAAGGGCACTCTATCTAATCAGTCATTCATTTATGCATTCATTTTTGAATTTATAAATTTATAAATTCAGTACACAGTAACTTCCATTCTCTTTTCCACCCTTGTCCTTGGCAATCATATTCTCCTCTCTGTGTCTATGAATTTCGCCCCTCTAAGTTACATATGTGAGTGGAACCATATATTTGTCCTTTTGGTTTGTTTCACTTCGCACCATGTCCTCAAAGTTTATCCATATGATAGTACGTTGTAGAATTTTCTTTCTTTTCAAGGTTGAGTAATATTCAGTGGGGTGCGCACATTTCAAATGCAATAACAAACAATCTGAACATACGTCGATCATTTCACAGACATGGAGGCTGCTTCTCATTTTTGCCTATTGTGATTAAAGTTGCTATATGCTGGAAGTACTAATAATTCATCAAGCCTTTGCTTTTGGTTCTTTTGGGTGTATGCTCAGGCATGAATTGCTAGTGCAAACAGTAATTCCATTTTTAAGTTTCTGAAGAACCATACTAGTATTTTATTTAATTCTTATATCTTTAAGTAGTTGTACAAAGGGGTTTGAATTTAACAGGCCATTGATGATTAGGCTGCAACTTGATCAATGTCACCCCTTCAATTATTTTCCCCCATTTTTTCTTCCAAGTTACTCAGTTCCATTTTCACATATATACATTGAATATCATAATACTAATTTCCATAGTGATTGTGCCATTTTACTTTCCCAACAACTGTGTACAATTATTAGAATTTCTCCACATCATCATCAACATTAATTATTTTTTTAAAAGCATTTTTATTCTAGGAAAACTCATGGATATGAGGTAGGGTACATACAGGTTTTATTCTACATTGAGAACCAGGACACTGAAACTATTGTAAAGTATCTGCTGGTTTACTCATTACTATATCTAAAATGCTTCACAATAAACAGGTGAATCATTCCAAGCCCTTCAGAAAAACATGAATTTGTCTTTACTAAGTACCAGAACGTATGCATTTCTTATCAAATATATTTATTCCCTACAGTATCTCTATGATCTTCACCAAGATATTCTGTATCACTTCGGTTCCAATAGAACCAACTGACAATAGGCTGAACTGGAGACAGGCCGATAGTGTAGCATCCTTAGTTGGCCAGAGGAAATACCTTTAGTATGATCTAATATAACCAGATGTCTTTATTTTTTTCCCACTGTTTCAGTGATTTCCTTGAACTCAGGGCCTTGGTGCTGTCCCTGAGCTCTTTATTTTTATTTTTTTATTGTGAAAATACTTTACAGAGGGGTTACAATTACATGGGCAAGATAATGAGTACATTTCTTATCAAGCATTGTAGCCTCCTCCTTTGTTTCCCCTTCCAGTCCCTTTCCTTCCTCTCCCCACTCCCCCCACCCAAACCTCCCCCCCCCAACCAAAGTTGTAAAGTTTGTTTTTCCACATAACGACTTGTACATCTCATTGTTGCAATGGATCCACCAGATGTCTTTAATGAAAATATTTCCTGCTTGGTGTCTGTGGCTCATGCCTGTAATCCTAGCTACTTAGGAGGCTGAGATCTGAGGATTGCAGTTCAAAGCCAGCCCGGCCAGCAAAGTCCATGAGGCTCTTATTTCCAATAAACTGACAGGAAACCGGAAGTGGCACTGTGGCTCAAGTGATAGAACACTAGCCTTGAGCTGAAGAGGTGAGGGACAGCGCCCAGGCCCAGAGTTCAAGCCCCACAACCTACCGAAAAAAGTTTTTCCTTTAAAGTGCCTTACCCATTTAAAGTATTTTATAGTTGATACTAAAGGATTTAATGACATGTCATCTTAAAATATGCCAAATTGCTATGAGTGGAAAGCACTTGAGAAACTGGAACTCCAGAAAGAATCCTTTTTTGTTGGGGGCAGGGAAGAAGGGGAAAGTATCTTTCCCTATATACAGTTGACGCTCAGGATTTTCTTAGAATCTTTACTATACCAAGACTGGAAAACAGTTTTGATCACCAGAAACTAGTAATAAACCTGACTAAGCAAGCTCATTGAAGTAACTTATCTTAGGTTTTAAATCTTAACCCTTTACATATCTTTTAGTAACATCCCTAGAATTTCCTACCCTAGATCAAATATTTACCTTGTCATTCATTCATAAATTTATTTTTGTCTCAAAAGTATAAAAGCATCATGCTTTGATTATTTCTTCATACTTCACTCTCTTGTCAAGAGCCTGATGTATAAGTAAATTTAGTAAAACATTTATGTTTTATTTTCTTGTTATTTGTTCTTATCTATAGGGTCCCTGATCTCTCCCCATAGCTACAATGAAGTGTGAAATGATTAATTTATTTCACAGTCAACATGCTTGTAAAGTTTAAAACCAAACCAATTTTTTTTCATGCAGTTTCTCAGGGAATCAGGATTTTCTTCATAGGGATAACACATCTTCAGTTAGATTTATATATTTGTTCTAAAAAGTATTGTGAATTAGGTGATACAATACTTCAAGAACAAATTTCTGGGCACTGATGGTGCACACTATCAGTCATCCTAGCTTCTTAGGAAGCTGAGATCTGAGGATCATGATTCAAAGCCAGCCTGGGGGGCTGGGGGTTTAGCCCAGCGGTAGGGTGCCCGCCCAGTGCGCGCAAAGCCCTGGGTTCGGTCCTCAGCCCTGGAAAAAAAAAAAGCTACAAAGCCAGCCTGGGCAGAAAGTCTGTGAGACTCACCTCCAATAATCTACTAAAAGAAGCCTTGAAGAAGAGCTGTGGCTCAAGTGGTAGAGTGGTAGAAAAAAACAAAACTAAACAAAATAAAAAACCTTCCAGAACAGAGTGCTGGGGATGTAACTGAGTGATAGAGCACTTGCCTGGTATGAGCAAGGTCACAGAAAGAAATGGTAGCAAAAAAGAACAATTAGTCTTCTTCGTCTTCTTCTTCTTTTCTCTCTCAGTTGAACTCTGGCTTGGGCACTGTCCCTCAGCTCTTCAGCTCAAGGTGAGTGCTCTACCCCTTGAGCCACTGCACAACTTCTGGTTTTCTAGTGTTTTTTTTTGGGGGGGGGGGGTCGGGTCGTGGGGCCTGAACTCTGGGCCTGGGCGCTGTCCCTCAGCATTTCAGCTCAAGGCTAGCACTCTACCACTTGAGCCACAGAGCCAGTTCTGGCTTTTTTTCTTTTTGCTTATGTGGTGCTGAGGAATCGAACCCAGGGCCTCAGGCATGCAAGGCAAGCGCTCTACCACTTTCCCAGCCCTTTGCTAGTGGTTTATTGGAGATAAAAGTCTCACAGACTTTCTTGCCCGGACTGACTTTGAACTGGATCCTCATATCTCAGCCTCCTGAGTAGCTAGGATTACAGGCATGAGCCACCAGCACCCGGCTGAAACAACTATTCTTAACCCACACCATAGGCTCCACAGAGTCACAGCAAATCTAGCAGGGAGAGGGAGACTGAGTCACAGAATGTACATGGCCAAGAGTGAACCCCATCATCAAGTCACTATTGCTTGTCTGTCACCATCGATTTGTGAGCCCCAGGTTTCTTTTTGTATGAATTAAGAAAAGTTTACAGTCAGAAAATGTCTAGCCTGTTTGTGGAGTGAACTACAAAGAAAAATAAAAGAAACATAAAGTTTGAGCACAACTGCTTAGCTAAATCTATTACTATTTCCCTTAGAATATATGAACTGCCACATCAGTACATTCCCAGGGAGGGATGACTGGAGATTTTACTATCCACCATGAATGCCTCACATATATTGATATAAGATAGAACATTCATTTGTTTGGGGGTGATTATTATTTATTTAATTTATGATTATGAAGTATCTTCCTGATTTTTCAACACTTTATGTAGTTAACATCTAATTGCCTGAGTCTTTCTGGAACTAAGTATTAGAAACTGCAATACTTGCTACATCAATCTAAGGCATTGCATATCATTTTTTTTCAAACCATTTTTATACTAGTAGCTGCCTGACTCCAAGGTGCTTGATACTATTGCTAGTGGTGTGTTACCATCAGAGAAAATCAAAATGAGATGAATCTGAGGCCAGACAGTTTTTCATTAGCAATTGACCCTGTGAATCCTTAATATATACTTTCCTTTTCCCTTTAATTTGTATCAATACTTTTTCCTAAAATATCTTGCCATTAATATAATGATTGATCTCCCTGAGCAAGTATATTTCTACTTAGGCCCTATAAATATTACTCGTTTGTATTCAGCACTATGCTGTAGAATATAAGTCAATGAGCTGGCTACTGCCTTCAAGTAGTTCATATTTATTTATCACAATCAATAATATAACAGAAAAATTGAATAGCTGTTGTGTGTTGTCATTTATAAATCAATGATTTCACATATGATTTTTTATGTTCTTTCTTCTAATAGTCTGATGGGGAGTTCTTGGTAAAACTAGGGTTTAAAGATCAGGTTAGCTACAAATATTCTTTAGAAAAGATGTCAAATACTTTTCTTTACCTCCCCAAAAGGTTTTACATTCTACTTCATGTCTTTTTTCCTTCATGTCTTTAAATCTTTAAATTTTTCTTTTTTTTAAAACATGTTCTTGATTATTAGGGTTTTGTTTTTGTTTTTGTTTTGGGTCCAGTCATAAGGCCTGAACTCTGGGCCTGGGCGCTGTCCCTCAGCTCTTCAGCTCAAGGCTAGCACTCTACCACTTGAGCCACAGCACCACTTCCAGCTGTTTTCTTTTTGCTTATGTGGTGCTGAGGAATCGAACCCAGGGCCTCAGGCATGCAAGGCAAGCGCTCTACCACTGAGCCACCTTCCCAGCCCATGTTGTTGATTATTAAAGAGAAGTTGGAGCTGGGCATCAGTAACTCATGCCTGTATATAATATTAGCTACACAGGAGGCTGAGAATCAGAGGATTGCAGTTTGAAGCCAGCCTGCGCAGAAAAGTCCATGAGACTCTATTTCCAAAATAGCCAGTAAAAAGCTGGGCTGGAGGTATGACCCAAGTGGTAGAACCTTAACTGAGCAAGCAAGCTGAGCTAACACAAGACCCTGAGTTCAAAGCCTGATAACTAAGAAAAAAAAGAAAAGAAAAGTTTATGGAATTTTTAAGATCCAGAGGTTCTTTCTGGATTTACCTCTCAGTGGCTGTGAAACATGGATACAACAGACAAGCCTCTTTATCTGTAAAATGGGAACACCCAAACCACTCCTACTTTGGTTCTGTAGAAGATTTTTGGAACCTCAATAAAATAGTGCCAAGGACCATGTGGCTGTTTATAGCATCATTCACTAGACCATAAAAAAAGATCACTGACCCGTTGCAACAATGAGAAGTACAAGTTGTCACGTCGAAAACGAACTTTACAACTTTGATGGGGGGGGGGGAGGGGGGCACGGAGAATTGGGTGGGGGAGAGGGGGGAGGCTGGGAAGGGATGTGAAGGGTAAATAAAGGAGGAGGCTGCAATGCTTGATAAGAAATGTACTCATTATCTTGCCCATGTAATTGTAACCCCTCTGTACAGTATGTTCACGAAAAAAAAAAAAAAAAAAAGAAATGTACTTGTTATCTTGCCCATGTAATTGTAACTCCTCTGTATGGTATTCTCACAATAAAAAATATTTAAAAATTATAATTAAAAAGGCAAGAGAAACAAAAAAGATGCAAAGTTTTAGACAGAGGAATAAGTTTTATTGCTCAGCAATTAATCAATTTTATTTACTATAATAATAGTGATAATAATATGTGTTAAGACCTCAAAATTGCTATATTTGTAGATATTAAATGCCTTCACCACAATTAAAAATTGTATGTAAGATGATAGATGATGTTAATAGCTTAATCATTCTACAATATATACAAGTGGCAAAGTATCATCTTGCACCCTACAAATTAATATTTGTCAACGTAAACCATGATATAATATAAAATTACCTGACACTTAGTAATGGACAACACCACTGAATCTGTACTGGTACTGAGATGTAGGACAATGTTTTATAGATTTGCTCCCAGAATTGGTACATGAACTTTGTATTTCTAAGTCTTTAGTCTGTGTTTTCTCTCATTACTTCTGCCTCTTTCCCATCCCCTACCAGGGATTAAAAACCACTTGAGAACTTCCTGTTTGAGTGTTTACACTTACCAAATCCAGATTTTTTACCCGATTATTTTATGGTATTTCTGAAATTTTCAAAGCTGTTTTAGAAATAAAATATCTTGATGTTCACAAAAAAAAAAAAAAAAAGATCACTGCAGGAAAAGGCTGTGGGAAGCCAACAAGAAACATATGAAAAGCATACATGTCTGTTCTGCCAAGTGATTTCACTTGGTCCCATAATGTAAGTGTGAACTATTTCTATGCAGTGTAGGTTCCTTGAGGCAAAAAAAGGGGAAATTGAAAAGTTGCTTAGAATATAGCAATAAAATGGAAACTTGAAATATCATCTTTTAGTTTATAGATCTCCTGCTTCACTGTTTACTTAATAAAGTCTTCAGATAAGTTGGAAATTGCAATTTCAAGTCTTCCAATTATCAGTCTAATCCTTTATGGGCTATTGTTCATGTATTTTATGAAATCTTTCTGTGTACCATATGCAATAAGAAGGGAGATTTGTGGGCAAGGATAGAGTAAATGCTCTGCCAAAATGGGGCCATAATCAATACAAGTTACTGAAAATCCACTCTTTTTGCATAACTTATTTTATGAGGTACTTGTGTAAATGGCACCTACCCATACCCTTACATGTCAATTTCTTCTTAAAGTATGTTAGCAACAATTGCTATCATAAAAAAATGGAGGATTAGAAGGAAGAATGTAAGCTAAGAAGAATAATGGCAGTGTTTGAATGTAGGCTGACTGAGTTAAGATTATTTTCCTGGTCATCATAAATATATGTATATTTATATTCAGCCATCAGTTATTTGTGTGTATTTTTTAAACCTACAAAGTGAATGCTCTGCAAGGGACATAAGAGAGGAACCCATTTTTCTGGTCTTTTGTCAGGTTTGTACTGTTTATGTCCTCATGTATACCTGATCCCTTGTCTTTTACTCCAATCCCATGAAGGAATTAATTATTATAGTAATTAGTATGCTGCACAGAAAATATCCCCTAAACAAACCTAGATTCTAATGGTATTCACCAGGCATACATACTTCTCAGTGGAATAAAGGCATAATGAAAAAAGCCAAGGCTATTGCTTTACATCAAATAGAATTGATTTTTTCTACCTTTCCTTCTGCTTTCCACTTAACCTAAGTCTTTATGAAATATGGATTTACAGTTTGATGGTGCATGCTTATAATCCTAGTCCTTAGAGGCAGAGGCAAGAGGATTAAATTCAAAGGTAGCCTTGGCTACAGAGTGAGACTCAGTCTCAAAAACAAAAATTAAGCTCATGCCTGTAATCCTAGCTATCTCAGGAGGCTGAGATCTGAGGATCCTGGTTCAAGGCCAGCCTGGGCAGGAAGGTCCATGAAACTCTTAGCTTCAATTAACCACTAGAAAACCAGAATTGGTGCTATGGCTCAAAGTGGTAGGGCACTAACCTTGAGGAAAGAGCTTAGGGACAATGCCAGGCCTGGAGTTCAAGCCCCACAGCTGAACCCTTGAAAAAAGCAAAACCTGCAAAAGACATAGCTAGCAAGATAAACAGAAAAGTCCACAGACTGGTAGAAGATCTTCATTAGCCATAAAACAGACAAGGGCCCCATATCTAAAATATATTTAGAGATAAAAAAATTAAATCGCCCCCAAAATAAATCCCTCCAAAAGCAACCACCATATTAAAAAGTAGGCTAAAGACTTAAAGAGAGACTTCTGAAGAGGAAATGAGAATGGCCAATAGATACATGAAGAAATGCTCAACATCTCTGGCCATAAAAGAAATGCAAATCAAAACAGCATTGTGATTCCACCTTACTCCAGTTAGAATAGCCATTATCATCAAATCTAATAATAACAGAAGCTGGTAGGGATGTAGCCAAAAGGGAATACTACTACACTGTTGATGGGAATATAAACTTGTTCAGCCACTCTGGAAAGTAGTAAGGAGGGTCCTCAAAAGACTAAACATAGAGCTTCCTATGACCCAAGAATCTCATTCCTGGGCATTTACCCAAATGACTACAAACAAGTCCATACTAAAGCTACCAGCACAACCATGTTCACTACAGCATTATTTACCATAGTAGCTAAGATACAGAATCAAACCAGATGCCCCTCAGAAGATGAATGGCTTAAAAAGATGTGGTATATATGCACAATAGAGTTCTATGCTTCCATCAGAAAGAATGACATTGCCCCATTTATAAGGAAATGGAAAAATTATATTAAGTGAAATAAGCCAGGCCCAAAGAAAAGTAGGTTGCATGGTTTCCCTCATTTGTAATAACTAGAATATGTATGATATTCTTTTTTTAATTGTGAAAATACCTTACAGAGGGGTTACAATTACATGGGCAAAGTAATGAGTGCATTTCTTATCAAGCATTGTTGCCTCCTCCTTTGTTTCCCTTTACCATCCCTTCCCATCTCCCCCCCCAACTCACCCCTCCCCCACTCCTAGGTTGTAAAGTTCATTTTCGACATAACATCTTGTACATCTCATTGTTGCAATGTGTATGATATTCTTAACAGAGGATCACAATAGCCCAGTTGCTAAGTACATCGAACCATATATAATGAAGCGTATTAACAAGAACAAGAATTGGAAAAAAGGGGTTCTTATATGTTGTATATGCAGTTATTTCTTTTTTTCTGTTTTAGTTTTGTGTACCCTTTGTCTTGTTTGTAAGTTTATCTGATTTGTGAAAGGGAAAGGGAAATAGAAAGGAAAAGGACAAAGGATGAACTAATGCAACAATGATATTCACTTGACACTATTTTGGAAATAAACTATATAGCTTGGGGAAGGAGGGGAAGAGGAAAGGGTAGTGAGAGAAAATGAAGGAGAGGGTAACAGTGTTTAAAAAGAAATGTGGTCATTACCTTACTTATGTAACTGTAACCCCTGCTCATCACCTTTACAATAAAGATTTTTATTTTATTTTAATTTTAATTTTTTGTGAACATACTGTACAGAGGGGTTACAATTACATGGGCAAGATAATGAGTATAACAATAAAGATTTTTAAAGAAGTAAAATTCTATTTTTTTTTTTTTGGCCCGGTCGTGGGGCCTGAACTCTGGGCCTGGGCGCTGTCCTTCAGCTCTTCAGCTCAAGGCTAGCGCTCTACCACTTGAGCCACAGCGCCACTTCCGGCTTTTTTCTTTTTGCTTATGTGGTGCTGAGGAATTGAACTCAGGGCCTCAGGCATGCAAGGCAAGCGCTCTACCACTGAGCCACCTTCCCAGCCCTAAAGAAGTAAAATTCTAAAACTTAAACTTCATACTAGCCATTGAACCCCATTCCACCTTAGTTCTAATGTATGGTTTCAATAGCAGCAACATTTCGGATTTACAATCAAGTAAGAAATGGAAAATATAGAAAGTAGAATAAATTTCAAGAAATGTTTTATTTCATAGTCAATTCTGTTCAGCAGGTGGTCCAATGTAAGATATTTAAAGGATCAAGTGATACCTACCTCTTGAATTATCCTATATTTACATTATGCTCTATTCAGTCCAAAAGATAATGTCACCCTACATGTACTTTTATTTAATCAAGTTCTATATGAAATCAGATGTGAGATTTAGAGCTATAGCACTCAGGAATGTTCACCTCCTATTTAGGCTCTGAGCAGGAAGAGACCATTGATACCATGAGAGCCCCCAAACTCCTCCTAACCTCAAGATTCATTGAGTAAATTCAGGAGTGCATTCAGAACACAGCATCATGGCTTGTGCCAGGCATACTCAGCTGCTAGGAATCTACAGGCCTGGAGCATTTAGGTGACAGAATTAGGATGGACTATGGCAATTCTCTGGTAAAGAAATGGAAAAGTATCATTCATAATAATGAGCATGCAGATGTTTTATTTCCCAAATCAGACCTGACAATAAGAACACAGCAACGTCAAACATCCAGAGGAAGATAAAGTCAGCATTTCTAGCTTCTCCCCTAAAAGAATAACCACATGTTTTAAAAGAATACTTCTATAGCTCATTTTTTTAATACACACGTGTGGAAGTAGATGCAGGGAGGTGCTAGAGCCTGACATCCCTGGCTTGGCTTGAAGCTGACATTCAGCTCTCTGAGTGGGCACATTTGAAGAGCTAGCAAGAACTAAGGAGTGTAGTAGGAGAATGCTTCCCTCAGGGGAAAAGTGAGTCGTGATAAGCTTGACCCAGAAACAAAGCCTTCCTCATCAGAAGAGAGTACGGAGCAGAACTTGTCAATCAGTCATGGCCCTGAGTCTGCGTGATCCAAGGACTAAAGATAGTAAGGGAATCAATGAAATAGCAGTCACACTAGGACCTGCATGTTTTGGGATGGGTGGCACTTTTTTTCTTTTTCTAGTGGTCCTAGGGACTGTACCCAGGGTCTGGCTCTGGCTAGACAAGTGCTCTACCCTGTGACCTTCATCTTCCAGACCTTTTGTATTTTGTTTCTAAGACAGGATCTCCCAAACTTTGCCTGGACTGGCCTCAAATTTATGATCCTTCTGCTACTGCCTCCTAAGTAGCTTGGCTCACAGGCATGTACCACTATACCCAGCTTGGAGTTGATACTCTTTAACTATAATCATGTAAAAAAGGAACACTAGCAAATTTAGTCTGCCATTAATTGCAGCACAGTCCAGGCCTCTCTGGGGCTCCTGTGTCCCTGGGGTGGTCGAAGTATGAAGTAGTGGAAGTGTGAGTGAGCCCAGGGGGACATCATCAGAATGATGAGATAAAGGCTTTAAAGAGTTACTGGAACAGTGAGATTGTCAGACCAGAATGATGTTCTGTCCTTGGAAAAGAACTCAGATTCATGAAATCTTTGAAAATATGCTTTCAAATTTAATTTACATGTATATTAACAATGTATTTCTTTAATTAAATATTTTTTATGCATTACAGTCAAATACCTACATGTCTGGAGCATGAGGCCACCCAGTAAGGTCTATTTCTTAACTATCTAGATGGGCTAAATGAATGTGATGAATTCCCAGTGGATAACTCAGACCCTCTAAGTTCCAGGTGGCTCTTGTAGGATCTGAGTCTACGTGCTCTTTCTGAGGGCTACATTAATGTAGTCTGGGCAGGACGGCACTCCTGGGGTTTGGTGATTGGGATGTGTGACAATGAATCAGCTTCACAGTAGCATAAATGAAGACAGAAAGGCAAAGTTGAAGCTGGAGAAAATACTCTAAAACTTAAAGGTCAACTCAGGGTCTCCACACTGAGCAGAAATGTAGATAAGGAAACCATGGTGTGGATAGAAGCCAGGACATGGGAGTTTAGCAGAAGCTGCCTAGACATCTTCTGGAGCCCTGGGACAGATGATTCCCTGCCTTCTTAGTAAGGATCTGAGCTTCACGGGCCTTGTAGAAAATTCATAGGTTTTATGGCTACAGGTAACAATTTTGTGGGACTGCCAAAACCTCTATCACAAACTGGCTGCCTTCATCAACAGAAATTTATTTCTTACAGTTCTAGGGTCCTGAAGAACATGATCAAGGTATCAGGTGTAGGTAGTTCTTTTTCTCTCCCCTGAGGCCTTTCTTCTTGGCTTGTGGATGGCTGATTGGCTATCTTCTTGTAGTCAAGTGTGTTCATAACCCAGTCTCTTATTTTTATATAGACACCATTGTATTGGATCAAGGATCACCCATGTGACCTCATTTTAGCTTTCCCACCACAATAGACTCTGTCTTCCAACATTCTAAGCAACTGGAAACTAGGATTTTAACATATGAATTTGATGTGTGAGTAAGGAGACAAACCATTTATCTCATAATTCATTTTGAAATAATAATGCCAATGTTTATGTTTCTGGTTAGTCTCTTATAAAGAAGACACCATTATTTAGGGCAGAGATGAAGAGTAGTTTAGGTTTCTGTATAGACTGGTGGGAAACTGGGCATCACCATGTCCCAAATGGTCATCCAATTCTCATTGTCGGAAGTTATTTGTACAGGAGATTATCTTCCTTTCCCTTAAATGGTTCCTTCCAAACCAAACTAAGTGTGGAGTGTTAGCACAACACAGAAGTGACTCAGCTCAGTGTCTTCAGAAGGAGGCATTACCTCCATCACAGTATGAAAACTTGGTTAACTGTAGGGAAGGAAAGGAAGTGGAATTGGACGGAGAGAGGAGCTGACTCAATGCGGTCAATATCATCCAACAAAGGCCTTCAATATCCCACAGAGTTCTGGAACTGAAACAGCCTCTTAAGAGTTGTCTCTCTCATTAATAAGCAAGAGGGCTAGACTGGCCATCTACATATACCAGTAGCTGGATGAGCACCATCTCCTGGAATGAAACATGATCTTGAACAAGGCAGTACTCTCTCTGTCTCTCTCTGACTCTCTCTGTCTCTGTCTCTCTCTGTCTCTCTGTCTCTCTGTCTCTGTCTCTGTCTCTCTGTCTCTGTCTCTGTCTCTGTCTCTGTCTCTCTCTCTCTCCAACAGCATCCTAGCTGCTGAGAATGACAGCCTCAGATGCCAGGGGTTGAGACACCTTTATATATTGGCCAAGTTATCAAGCAAAAAGACTAATGAAAGCCTCCCCCATGCAAAGATGACATGCTTTCAGATGACAAATACCTACTTCAAAAGAAATAAACTTTGATTTTCCTTGGTAAAAAGATAGTGGTTCCTATGAAACATGTGATTATAGTATTATTTGCAAACAAACATATTCTGAAAAGTCAGGAAGAGAGTCTTAAACTAATGTGCTCATTGTGCTTCATTCAGAATTGATTTTTGCACAGGATGATAGAAAAAGCCTCTAGTTTTCTGTAAGTAGATAGCCAGTTTTCCCAGGAACATTTGTTGAAGAAGCTATCTTTTCTCCAGGAAATATCCTTTGTCAAAAATGAGATGGTTGTAGCCATGTGTTTGATTTTGGATCTTCTATTCTGTTCCTTTGGACTTTGTGTCTGTTTTTGTGCCACCATCATACTGTTCTGTTATTTCAAATAAAAAACTAGAACATTTCTGTAGTGTAATTTGAAGTCTGGTATTGTGATACTTTCTGAGTTGTCCTGTTACCCCCCCCCACCCCCAGAATTACTTTTGCTATTTGTGGCATTTTATGCTTCTGTGTCAATTTGAAGATTAAGTTCTTTATTTCTGCAAAAAATGATATTAGGATTTTTGACAAGTATCACATTGAGTCTGTGCATTGCTTTAAGTAACACGCCCAATGTCACAGCATTAATGTTGCCAATCTGTGAACATGAGTGGTCTTTCCATCTTCCCATGTCTTCTTCAATTTCTATCTTCAAGTGTTTTTAGTTGTCATTGTGGATGTCTTTTGCTCTCTTGGTTGAGTTTTCACTAGACTTTTTTTTTAATGCTATTTTAAATGAAATTATTTCCCTGATTTATGTAAGATCTGAAACTGAAACTACTGGAAAACATATGGAAAACTATGTAAAAAGCTATTTTCTAAATAGTATTCCAAGTGCCCAAAACCCCGGATATTTAACAAATAAGACTGAATCAACTTATAAAATGCATGCAGAGCAAAATAAACCATTACCAGAACCACAAGACAACCCAGAAAATATGACAAAATCATCACCAGCTATTTAACAGATAAAGTTTTAATATTCCAATAGCTCAAAAAGTTAAATAGTAACAGTACAAATATCCCAATTAGTAAATGAGCAAGCTAATCAAATAGATAATTATCAGAAGAAATCTAGACACATGAAGAATTGTTCAAAGTTTTAGCCATTAAGGAAATTCAAATAAAAACTAAATTAAGATTCAATCTCACCCTAGTCAGAATGGAAATTATCAAGCAAACTACAAATGCTGGTGAAGATACAAGGAAAAAATGCAACCTTCACGTGTCATTGGTTGTAATGTCACTACTATAACCTTTGGAAAATGATATGGAGGTTTCTCAAAAAAAAATCTAAAAACAAACATACCTTTCCTAGCTACTTAGGAGGCTGAGATCTGAGGATCATGGTTCAAAGCCAGCCCAGGCAGAAAAGTCCGTGAGACTCTTATCTCCAATAAAACCACTCAGAAAATCAGAAGTGGCATTGTGGTTCAGGTGGTAGAGTGCTAGCCTTGAGCTGAAGATCTGAGGGACAGCACCCAGGCCCAGAGTTCAAGCCCCATGACCGGCCAAAAAACCCCAAAAAACCAAAAACCAAAAAAACATACCTTATAAGCCTGCCACACCACTAAGGAACATATAGCCAAAGGATTCTAAATTAATTCTAAATTAACATTCAAAATCAATAGCTGCACAGCCATGTTTATTTCAGCTCTATTCACAAACCAATCTATGGAGTCAATCAAATTACCTAACAATGAATGAATGGACAAAGTTCCATTCTGTGCTGGATGCTATCCATACATTATCTCATTGAATTTTCAATGTAATTTTCAGAGACTAAGGTCATTTTTTTATGTAAAGAAACCAAAAGTCTGTAGTGTTGAAGTCCCATTATGTATTTGCCTTTGAGATTATTGAGATTTCAACACAAGCCTTGTGGCTGACTTCAAAGCTGATAGTTTTTTTCTATGTACTGAATTTAAGTCTTTTGCAATGTTAATTTTTTACTGTTTATATGACACATTCAAATATTATTTTCTGCATAGAAACTTATTTTTTTCATACTCTCATATGGCAGTTTTAGCTCACACTTCTTACCATCTGTCATATGTCTGGATTAGCATCAGTAGATTAAAGTCTGCAAATGTTTCATATCAACAGAAGCATCATAGTTGATTTCAAATATGTCAAAGCCAAGCCTAGTGAAGACAGCACAATAAGCATCAAATCCATGATGTCCGGTGTTCCAGAGGATTTCTGCATGTGCTTTCTAGTCACTTGAAAGGCAATTAGATACACTGAGAATGGTGCTGTCTTTTGGGGAACTGAATATTTGGATTTTGTGAATTACTGATAATGCCTGTTGTCCCTCTCTTTGTAGTCTGAGTCTAGCCATCGGCCCGTAGCTTCCTGAGGAGGGTCACGCAAGAGATCCATGAGCATTAGTGCAGGCTGTGAGGACTAGCTTCCAATGGAGCTACTCCAAACACTTCGCACTATTTAGCTTTCCCAAACCAACGAAAGTTTGGCCTGGGCATTATGTGGCTCCTGTAACACTGGGCATCAGCCACAGTCCTGGAGGCTTCATATCTAATTTCTGCCCTCCATAGCAGGGGATGGCCACTCTCTACTCCAAGTGTCTTCTGCCATCTTTCCTCACCTTTACCTCTTAGAAACTTGAGGATTAAAGCCTCATCCTGAACAAAAGCCACAGAGATAAGCTGTAGGATCACAGCAGAAGGTCTCTTCCTTGGGCAAAATACTGTGTTGCCAGGCTTGCCCTAATGCCTTCCTTGTCAGGTTGCCCACTTTATTATAACTATCAGAGTTCCATAGCCTCAGACTTCCTCCTGACTCTACCACTTTCTCTTATTTCTCTCACAACCTCTCATATGATTACTCTGGCTTCAATTTGATTATTACAAACAATAGTTACTGCAAGAAACTAAGAATAAAATAAAATAAAAATAATAAATCATCCATATCCGCATTGTCCAGCTGTAACTGTGTTTTACTGCTGTTAAGTCATATATGTATTTGCAGATTTAGGTATTATTTTTGCATTGACATTGGGGCTTGAACTCAGGACCATGCACTCTTGTTCAGATTTCTCACTTAAGGCTGACACTTTGCCACTTGAGTCACACTTTCACTTCTGATTTTTTACTGGTTAATTGGAGCCAAGAGCCAAGAGTCTAAGACTGATGGATCCTTAGATCTCAGTCTTGTGTGTAGTTAGGATTGCAAGCATGAGCCACTAACCCCTGGCTGAGATTAATTTTACATACTAGTTTACTGAACTCCTATTTTCAAACAGTATGATACCATGAGCATCTTCTCATGTTTCCACCTATTTGTCAAACCAGAAACTCTTAAAAATATTGACAAATGCCAGGCGCCAGTGGCTCACACTGTAATCTTAGCGACTCAGGAGGATGAGAGCTGTGTATCATGATTTGAAGCCTGGGGCAGGAAAGTTTGTAAGGCTTTTGTCTCCAATTAACTACCAGAAAATTGGAAGTGGAATTGTGGCTCAAGGTGGTGGCGTGCTATCCTTGAGTGAAAAAGTTCAGGGACCAAGCCCTGAGTTCAAGCCCCATGACCATTATATAATATATTATAGTATATATAATATACATAAAGAGAGATATATGGACAGTAATTCCTTTAATGTTTGACTCCTAAACTCAAAAATAGAATTATTAAACTGCTGCAACAAATACACGAAAATACGTGTATGATATGAATAGGACATTTGGATGTATCTACCTAGTGAAAGGCAAAAAAGAATTTGGAAGAGTTCTCATTTATTTGTTCACATTGCTATTTTTTGAAACAATCTTAAATTTCTTCAAAAACTTGCAAGAATGTTTTTGTATTCATCAACCATTTATGACTAAGTTGCTCACTTGATTTATTTCTCCTTCCAGAATACTTTAGTGTCTATTTCCTACAAGCAAATATAGTCTAGTACATAATTACATTGCCACTATCCAGTTCAGGAAATGAACACTGATACATAATTACTATCTAATCTCCAGACCCCATCCAGTTTCTCCAGCTGTTCCCAATTCTTTATATAAACCAGAGTTCCATTTATCCATTTGCCAATCTTTATCTTGTTACTTCAGTCTCCATAAATCTAGAACAATCTAGAACAATATACTTGTCTTTGTTTTTTTACAAGCGTGTGTGTGTGTGTGTGTGTGTGTGTGTGAGAGAGAGAGAGAGAGAGAGAGAGAGAGAGAGAGAGAGAGAGAGAGAGAGACAGAGAGAGAGATTGTGTACCAGTAGTACTGGGGCTTGAACTCACAGAAACAAGGTACTGTCCCTTAATGTTATTAGCTCAAGACTGATACTCTTCCATTTGGCTCCTCTTTTGGCTTTTTTTTTCTGATTAATTGAAGATAAGAGTCTCATAGACTTTTCCGCCTGCACTGGCTTCAAATGTTGATCCTCAGATGTTAGCCTCTTGAATATCTAGGATTAAAGATGTAAGATACTCATGTCTGGATTTTTACACTCTTGATACTTATGAAGATTATAGGTTAGTTATTTTGTGCCTCTCTTGACTTTGCTTGTTTTTCAACTTGGTGATTTTTCAGTCTATGTCTCTTTGTCAGGAATCCCACAGCCTTCATATTATATCCTATCGGACAGAACACTGCTCACATATGACTAGTAGTTTTCATATCAAGCACTCAATTCAAATGGCACCTGTCTGGTTTCTTTACTTATAAGTTACTCTTTGGGATGGGAAGGTGACTCAATGGTAGAAGCGCTTGCCTTGCATGGATGAGGCCCTGGGTTTGATTCCTCAGCACCACATAAGCAGAAAAATCTGGAAGTGGCACTGTGGTTCAAGTGATAGAGTGCTAGCCTTAAGCTGAAGAACTGAGGGACAGCGCCCAGACCAAGAGTTCAGGCCACACAACCAACAAAAAAAAGTTACTCTTCTTGCCAGATACTGGTGGCTCATACCTATAAATCTAGCTATTCAGGTATCTGAGATCTGAAGGTACCAGTTCAAAGCCAGCCTAAGCAGGAAAGTCTGTGAGCCCTTATCTTCAATTAACCATCAAAAAGGCCAGAAGTGGAGTTATGGCTCAAGTGGTAGAGTGGTAGCCTTGAGCAAAAAAACTCAGGGACAGTACTCAGAGTTTAAGCCCCAGGACCAGGACACACACACACACACACACACACACACACACACACACACACACACACACACACAACACACACAGAGTTATTTTTGTTTTTCTCATGAATGAGTTTGATGTTGTGTTATCCCACTTTGCCTTAAAATGTCAGCTTATTCATTATTAATTTATTATTATTAATTATTGGGTATAATATAGGGTATAATAATTTTTTACCTGTATTGGTCTTGAACCATGATCCTTCCAATCTCTGCATCGAAGTAGCTAGGATGAAAAACTTACATCATGGGCACCAGGTTCAAGCAGGGTCTCTTAATTTATATCAAATTCCTGTTTTATCCAGTGAGTTATAATCTATTATTAGCATTTATTTGGGGGTTCACATTGTTGAATATTTGGCTTGTGGGAGTTCTATTGTCCTTTTGTCCTCTCCTTATATTCCAATATTCCTTATATTCCTTAAGTGCCTTCTTATTTTCAGGAACAATGTTATAGCTGCATCTTTACTACCTCAACCCTGAACCTAGCCATTTCTCCAGAGACTTGGCTTTCAAATGAAACTAGCTGCTCTTGTATCTGTTCCAGATCTCCTCCATAAACAGACCTGCAGGGGGGCGTGGAATCCACCAATCTTCATATCACTGTTTATTTCCATAACTTTTAATTTACACTAAAACCATCAGAATCTATGTATGTATGTATGTATGCATATGACTTGTATTTTAAACTTTATACTGTCTTTTCTTTTCTTTTCCCAGCAAACTGATTATTTTGTATTTTCTTCTCATCTTCTAGAGGGCTGGAATTTGTCTTGGGGTATGTATTTAGTCTGAAACTCTTATTGGCTTATTATTTCAAGTAGTGTCCAATATGATTTATGAAAGAATATACCTCTTTTCCAATCTTTTTTTTTATTGTGAAAATACCGTACAGAGGGGTTACAATTACATGGGCAAGGTAATGAGTACATTTCTTATCAAGCATTGTTGCCTCCTCCTTTGTTTCCCCTTCCCATCCTTTCCCTCCTCCACCTCCCCACCAAAGTTGTAAAGTTTGTTTTTCGACATAACGACTTGTACATCTCATTGTTGCAATGGGTCCACCTGCATCCCTATTTAAACGGTTAGTAAATTCTAATGCTAGGGAATACTAACAAATTTCTAAATAGATCTTCAGAGCTGTTTATATGTCTGTTTATTCTTGTGCCACTGCAGTCTAGTTTTTACTACTGTAGCATTTTATTATGTTTTAGACTCTGCCAAGAGAATTTTCTGATACGTCAAAGCTTACATGCCAGTGGATTAATATTTTCTGTTCACAGAACATTTGAGAGCACAGCAAATTACTGAGTGGATTATTTAGTTGTCAAGGACTTTGTGTCATTGCAGAGACTTTGTTACATATCTAACTATTTCCTCTCCTTGCCCTGGATCCTTGGAGGGAGGAAGGGAGTGCCACAACACATTGGCAGAGATCAGACACAATAGTGGCTCTGAATTACTAGATAGTTACCTGGAGCATCCTCAGGGATGGTGTAATTAACTAGAAAGGCGAATTTGGTCCTTCCAAACAAAAACTAAGATAGGCAGTTGTAATGTTACTCAGTGTGTGTGTGCGTGTGTGTGTGTGTGTGTGTGTGTGTGTGTGTGTGTGTGTGTGTGTGACACTGGAGTTTGAATTCATGGCTTTGCATATGCTACTTGAGCCACTCCTCTAATCATTTTTTGCCCCAGATATTTTTGAGATTGCATCTCAACTTTTGCCCTGGAAGCTCAAACTTAATATTAACCTCCTGTTTGTGCTTCCTTCTGGGCTGACAGGCAAATGCCACCATGCCAGCTTCTTCTGTTGAGCTGAGGCTCTAGCAAAGTTTTACTTGTATTGGTCTTGAACCATGATCCTCCCAGTCTCTGCCTCCAGCCTAGCTAGGATGAAAAACTTACATCATGAGCACTAGGTTCAACAACTTTATTTTTTCAACCCTGCTATTATTTTCTAATTATCAGGTGTCATTTGGGTAGAATAATTTACACTTTAAAGCAAGGGAACTACCATAGATAGTAGAAAAGTAAAAATCTAGTTACTTTAGCGTTAAAACATAAAAACAAAGCATTTACAACAGACCTTCAGCCAGGCAGGCATGAGTGGCTCCTATCTTTAATCATAGCTTCTCAGGAGGCTGAGATCTGAAGATTGTGGTTCAAGGCTAACTCAGGCAGGAACATCTGTGAAATTCTTGTCTCCAATTAATCATCAAGAAGTTGGAAATAAAATGGCAAAAACTCCCATGCTCCTGGGTTGGAAAGATTAACATCATGAAAATGGCAATACTTCCCAAGGCTACCTACAAATTCAATGCGATACCTATCAAAATTCCAACCTCATTCTTCAAGGAAACAGAAGAGGCAATCCAAAAATTCATATGGAACAATAAAAGACCCCGAATAGCAAAAACGCTCCTCAATGGAAAGAACACTGCTGGAGGAATATCAATACCAAATTTCAAACTCTATTATAAAGCCATAGTAATCAAAACAGCTTGGTACTGGCACAAGAACAGACCTCAGGACCAATGGAATAGAATTGAAAACCCAGAAATGAACCTACAGACCTATAGCCATCTAATCTTCGATAAGGGAGCTAAAAAATAGAATGGAAGAAAGACAGCCTCTTCAGCAAATGGTGCTGGCAAAATTGGTTAACTACTTGTAGAAAACTAAAGCTAGATCCTTATCTATCACCCTGCACCAGAATCAACTCCAAATGGATCAAAGACCTCGGAGTCAAAGCAGACACTCTGAAAACATTACAGGATGAAATAGGAGAAATCCTAGGTCTCCTTGGCGCAGGCCGAAATTTTCTTAAAAGAGACCCAGAAACACAACAAATCAAAGAAAGGTTGGACAAATGAGATTGCATGAAGTTGCAGAGCTTCTGCATGGCAAAGGACATAGCTAGCAAGATCAATAGAAAGCCTACGGATTGGGAAAAGATCTTCACTAGCCATACAACAGACAAGGGTCTCATATCTAAAATATACCTTGAACTCAAAAAATTAAATCACCCAACAACAAATCCTCAAAGAAACAACTGCCCAATAAATAAGTGGGCTAAAGACTTAAAGAGAAACTTCTCTGAAGAAGAAAGAAGGATGGCCAATAGACACATGAAGAAATGCTCAACCTCCCGAGCCATAAAAGAAATGCAAATCAAAACAACATTAAGATACACCTCACCCCAATTAGAATGGCAAAAATCAAGAACTCTAATAACAACAGATGCTGGAGGGGATGTGGACAGAAGGGAACCTTACTGCATTGTTGGTGGGAGTATAAACTTCTTCAACCACTTTGGAAAGTAGTATGGAGGTTCCTCAAAAGACTCCACCTAGAGCTCCCCTATGCCCCAGCAATCCCACTTTTGGGCATTTACCCAAATGTTTACAAACAAGACCACACTAAAGCTACCAGCACAACTATGTTTATTGCAGCACTATTTACTATAGCTCAGATATGGAACCAACCCAGATGCCCCTCAGTAGATGAGTGGATCAAGAAAATGTGGTATATATACACAATGGAATTCTATGCCTCCATCAGAAAGAATGACATTGCCCCATTTGTTAGGAAATGGAAAGACTTGGAAAAATTATATTAAGTGAAGTAAGCCAAGCCCAAAGAAACATAGTGTTAGGTTTTTAAAAAGAGGTAGCCGAGTAAGAACTGCACCACGCACATGGTATTCAGGTAAGGGTAGGTTTATTCAGTAGACCTGCTGGGACCAGGCAAGGTTGGCACTCCATGCGGCTGGCAAAAGAAAGATAGCTGGGAAAGAGAGAAAAAAGAGCTAGAAAAGAGCAGAGAGAGAGCAGGAAAGAACAGCTAGAGAGAGAGAATAGAACAGAGAGCGCAGAGAGCTAGAAAAGAGCATTGAGAGAGAGAGCAGAAAAGAACAGAGAGAGAGGTACAGAGAGGGAGATAGGTAGCAGAGAGAGCTAGAATAGAACAGAGAGGGAGAGAGAGTCTGGGCCTGGGCTAGGCCTTATCTAGGGTATGGACGGAGAAAGGTGTGGCCACATCAAATTCAGATGTGACCTCAGCGGATGCAGATGTGACCTCTTCCAGGTGTCCCAGTTGCCTAGGTAACGCAGGTACTGGGTGGAGACTTTGCTGTGAGGAGGGTGGAGTCTGCTTGCCATCCAGGAGCGGACCTTACACATAGGTCCCATGGCTTCCCTTATTTGCAAAATCTAGTATATGTATGAGTCAAGCAGAAAAGGTCAGATAAGGTGATGTTAGGAAAATGACCCCTAAGATATGTATTTAAATGTTTTTTTTCTTTCATGCATTTGTTTCTAACGCATTTATAAGATTATTTCTTTGTTGCTTTGTATGTCCCTCCCCATAGTATAACCCCTGCTTTTACTGTATTTGATGTAGGTATAATTTGTGGAGGGGAAGGGGAAAAATAAGTCGTTTAAATAAGGATACAGGTGGACCCATTGCAACAATGAGAAGTACAAGTTGTCATGTTGAAAATGAACTTTACAACTTTGATGTGGGGGGGAGGATTGGGTGGGGGGGGGGTGGGGGGAGGCTGGGAAGGGATGGGAAGGGGAAACAAAGGAGGAGGCTGCAATGCTTGATAAGAAATGTACTCATTATCTTGCCCATGTAATTGTAACCCCTCTGTACAGTATTTTCACAACAAAAAATAAAAAAAGAAATGTACTCATTATCAAAACAACATAGAAACCCCTCTATATGGTATTTTCACAATAAAGAAAAATAAAGAAATGTACTCATTACCTGAAAAAAAAAAAGAAGTTGGAAATAGAGCTGTGGCTCAAGTGGTAGAGCTCTAGCCTAAGTGATAAGGCTGAAGGACAGTACCCAGGCCCTGGGTTTAAGTCCCAGTACTTTACTGGCATAAAAAAATGACAAAGGAAGGAAGGAAGGAAGGAAGGTGAGGGAGGGAAGGAGGGAAGGAAGAAACAGGTTTTTGCATAATAAAATCTAGGAGTTTTATTTCATATATCCTAATCTGATTACTACTCTGCTCTTTTCATTTTCCCTGGTGATGACTTGTGTTGGAAGTAGCTGGACAGCAATGCTGCACCTTTATTGTTATTGGGTCCCCACTGGCAGAGTGGCCAGCACACCCTTAATTTCTTGCTCCACTGATTTACAAATGGCAACTGTATAGTTGGAAACAACACAGTCATAGACTGAAGGGTGGGGGATGCCCCTAATCTTTTAAATAGCTCATAGGCAAGCATCCAGAATGCCTGGACACCTGAAACAGGAGAGTGACAATGGAAACATTGAGGTTGGAGGATAAGAGCTCTCGAAGCCAGATGAGAATGCAGGATCATTGGTGCTTAGCTGCTCCATATTGTTTTCAAAGGCACAACTTTTCTTAGGCACTTCTGCAATGGTGCTATGGCATAAGAAATGCTAAGTGGCCTGAGATACTACTGCACTAAGCATGACTGGCCAGGAATGGCCCCAGAGTACAGGTCATATATCAGTTAGGATGAAATCTCCATAGGTGCTACCATACTCATAATACATTGTCTTTATTTTCTTTTGTCCACATCTAAAAAAAAGTAGCCATGCTGGGTGCTGGTGGCTCGTGGCTATCGTCTTTGCTACTCAGGAGGCTGAGAGCTAAAGATTGCAGTTTGAAGTCAGCCAGGGCAGAAAAGTCCATGAGATTCTTATCTCTAATTCACTACCAAAAAGCTGGAAGTGGAGCTGTGACTCAAATGACAGTGTTAGACTTTGCAAAAAAGGTAATGGATGGTGCCCAGGCCCTGAATTTAAGCCTCATGACTGGCACATGCATACACACACACACACACACACAAACTAGCCATATGTGCATTGTACTTAAGGCTTCACAAAGTATATATACAAACACATATACATATAAACACAGATTTTACATATATCTGTCTCTATATATGCATAAATATATATACACACACACATACACACACACAAACTAGCCACATGTGCATTATACTTAAGGTTTTATAAAGTATATATACAAACCTATATAAACATAGATTTACATATATCTGTCTCTCTCTATATATATCAGGTTTTTTTAAGTCAAACATGCGGCAAGGCCTTTTTAACACTAACTATTGGGAACAGAGAATGATCGCATTAAATCCTTCCCAAAGCAATAAAGAGTGACTTTCAGGTGAGCTCTGTTATTTAGATGAGAGGACAAGAAATGCACTGCCCGGGCTGGGAAGGTGGCTCAGTGGTAGAGCACTTGCCTTGCATGCATGAGGCCCTGGGTTCGATTCCCCAGCACCACATAAGCAAAAAGAAAAATGCCGGAAGTGGCGCTGTGGCTCAAGTGGTAGAGCACTAGTCTTGAGCTGAAGAGCTGAGGGACAGTGCCCAGGCCCAGAGTTCAGGCCCCACGACTGGACCCACTCCCCTCCAAAAAAAAAATAGAAATGCACTGCCCACCTCTTCTTCACTTCTAGTACTTGCTAAACAAAGAGGCTTTTCCTCCGGTGGTGTTGATCCTGGTAAAGCTGGTGAGGGAGCTTCTTGATACGATGTTTTGTTGTTGTTGTTGTTTTTTCCAGTATTAGATTTCCTCTGATGTCTGTTTCTGTCTCCTAACTTGTTTCTGTAGATCTTCAAATCTCTCTGGTGCAGCCAGGAAAAAAGAGTTTAATATGAACCTGATAGATAGAGCATCCTCTTATCTGGGTCAGTGAGAAGGCGGAGATGAGACAGCATTCAGAACAGTAGGGTCCTACAATGTGCATTTACAATAATTTGTACCCTGAGACATGCTAAATATGAACAGTCACTCTTTGGTAGCATCATGGAATAAAGCTATATATTTTGTCTTTGCAAGTGAAAATAAAGTACTTGATTCTTCCCCTTTGCTCAGGATATGGAGAAAGAAAAAGTCTCTGTTTCATGATCTGCAGTCATGGCTAGACCCCTGGCCTGGATTTGAATCTTGACATTGGATGACCTAATGATATCCCTAAGGAAATTATTTACCCTCCCTCAGCTTCCAATGTCTTAGTGCTTACATGGCTATTAGTGATTCCTTTTATGGGTCAGAAAGATCAGCCAGATAGATTCAGACACAGAATAAACACCAAATAGTGTCAGTTATTATTGTTTTGGGTTGCTTTTACAGTCTTGGGTGTGAACTAAGGGCCTTGTGCTTGTCAGTCACTCTACCACTTGAACCATGCCCCAGCCCAGCTGTGGCCTTTTTTTTTATTGTAAAGATACTATATAGAGGGGTACAGTTACATGAGTGAGGTAATGAGTACAATTCCTCTTGAACATTGTTACCCCCTCCATTGTTTTCCCCCTACCATCTCCTCCCTCCCTACCTTCCCCGAGGTTCTTTTTTTTTTTATTGTGATTAAGTGATTACATAATTTCCGGAATTTCACAGTATTGTGGAATAATGATGCTCATTTAAAGTCACAAGTTCATTCTAACTTTCCTGGAGCAAATTGTCTATCACAGTGTGTAACATATAACAGTGTTCACATGTTATATACCATATATGTGATCAGCAGCCTGGGGATATTTAGTAGTGGTTCAACCAGATGAGTGGGAGTTCTTTGTTTCTTAAGTCTTGTTAGTTTTGTCGTATCACCTAACCTTTTGGATTTAGCATCCACTTATCAGGGAGACCATGTACCGTTTGTCTCTTCGTTCTTGGCTTACCTCGCTCAACATGATTCCTTCTAGCTCCATCCATTTCCCTGCAAATGCCATTATTTTGTCATTTCTAATGGCTGCATAATATTCCATTGTGTATAGATACCACAATTTTTGGATCCATTCATCTGTGGTGGGGCATCTGGGTTGTTTCCATATCCTAGCTATTGTGAACAGTGCTGCAAGAAACATGGAGGTACACGTGTCCTTGTATATTGGTTCCTGTTGTTCAGGGTAGATGCCTAGAAGTGGTATGACTGGGTCGTAAGGGAGGTCAATCTTTAGCTTTCTAAGGACCCTCCAGACTGCTTTCCAAAGTGGTTGTATAAGTGTGCATTCCCACCAGCAGTGTAATAGGGTTCCTCTTTCTCCACATCCCCTCCAGCATTTGTCGTTGGCTGATTTGTGGATGTGGGACATTCTGACTGGGGTAAGGTGGTAGCTCAGGGTTGTCTTTATTTGCATTTCCTTCACCACCAGAGATGATGAACATTTCCTCATGTGTTTCTTTGCCATTTTTATTTCTTCATTTGAGAAGTCCCTCTTTAGTTCCCTTGCCCATTTAGTAATTGGTTTGTTAGGTTTGGGAGGGATTAGTTTCTTGAGTTCCCTGTATATACAGGATGTTAACCCCTTGTCTGATATATTGCTGATAAATATTTTTTCCCAATTAGTTGGTTGTCTTTTTAGCTTAGTTGCAATAGATTTAGCTGTGCAGAAGCTTTTTATTTTAAGGTAGTCCCATTTGTCGAGTCTCTCTTCAACTTGTGACCCTGGGACTCTGTTCAGGAAGTTCCTTCCTGTGCCTATTAGTTCAAGTGTCTCTCCTACTCTGTCCTGCAGTAGTTTCAGAGATTCAGGTTTAATGTTAAAGTCTTTAATCCATTTTGAGTTGATGTTGGTGCATGGTGATAGGCTGGGGTCCACTTTTAGTTTTCTGCATGTGGCTGCCCAGTTTTCCCAGCACCAGCGGTTGAAGAGGCTGTGTTTCTTCCATTGTATGTCTTTGGCTCCTTTGTCGAATATCAGCTGGCTGTAGGCCTGTGGATTTATTTCTGGATCTTCTATTCTGTTCCATTGGTCTCCGGGTCTGTTTTTGTGCCAGTACCATGCTGTCTTTGTTATTATAGCTCTGTAGTAGAGTTTGAAGTTCGGCATGGATAGCTCTCCCATATTGTCTTTATTCCCTAGAATTGTTTTGGCTATTCTAGGTCTTTTGTGGTTCCATATGAATTTTTGGACTGTTTTCTGTATTTCAGTGATGTACGTCATTGGGATTTTAATAGGAATTGCATTGAATTTGTATATTAGTTTTGGAAGTATTACCATCTTTACTATATTAAGTCGGCCTATCCAGGAGCATGGGAGGTCTTTCCATATCCTAGTGTCTTCTGCAATTTCTTTCTTTAACTTTTTATAGTTTTCATTAAATAGTTCTTTTACATCTTTGGTTAGGTTAATTCCTAAATATTTTATTTTTTGGGAGGTTATTGTGAATGGGGTTGCTCCCTTTATTTCCCTCTCTTCTTGTACATTGTCAGTGTACAGGAAGGCAACTGATTTTTGTGGGTTTATTTTGTATCCTGCTATTTTGCAGAAGTGATTTATGATTTCTAAGAGTTTGGGGATGGAGTTTTTGGGATCGTGAAGGTATAGTAGCATGTTGTCTGCAAAAAGGGATAGTTTAACTTCTTCTTTCCCTATGCGGATCCCTTTAATGTCTTTTTCTTGCCTTATTGCCCTGGCTAAGGGTTCCAGGACTATATTGAAGAGGAGTGGAGACAGTGGGCATCCTTGCCTTGTTCCTGATTTTAGGAGAATTGGTTGTAGCTTTTCCCCATTAAGTATAATATTGGCTATTGGTCTGTCATAAATGGCTTTTATTGTTTTTAGAAATGTTCCTTCTAGTCCTATTTTCTCCAGAGCTTTTAGCATGAATGAATGTTGAATTTTATCAAAGGCCTTTTCTGCATCTGTGGCGATAATCATGTGATTCTTGACCTTGGCTCTGTTGATATGTTGGATTACATTTATTGACTTACGTATGGTAAACCATCCCTGTGTCTCTGGGATGAAGCCTACCTGGTCACAGTGTATAATTTTTTTTATGTGTTTCTGGATTCTGTTAGTTAGAATCTTGTTAAGGATCTTTGCATCTGTGTTCATCAAGGAAATTGGCCTGTAATTCTCCTTTTTGGTTGGGTCTTTGCCTGGTTTGGGGATGAGTGTGATATTGGCTTCGTAGAATGAGTTTGGGATAGCTCCCTCCTTCTCCAACTGTGGCCTTTAACTGATCATTAGATCCCAGGCTCCAGATGCTGCTGCCTATGTTGTTTGGGGGCTGGCCATCACCTCTCCTTTCCTTCCAGGCCACAGGGTAGTTCAAGACATGATATAGACCAAAGATCATTCCTGGCTTTCTAGGACTTATGACGGACACTTGACCTACCTCCCCATAAGAATTATTCTTGATTCTTTCCTTTTGTTATATATGGAAGCTAAGTCAGCGAAAGTGTTAGCCCTCATATGGTACCTGGAGGTTGCTTGACCATCTGTGAGGGGATAGAGAGACATCTTCCTGCTGCTCCTTTCATTCTTAGGCAAGCTCTTTGACACATTCTAGAGACCCAATTGATACAGCAGTATACCTTTCCTTTTTTTGTTTTTACTATTGTTATTATAATGGTGTTATAAGAGGTTATTATATATTATTATATAATATATTATTATACTTTTATTATAATAATATATTATTATAATGTTATTATAAGGGGTTACAGTTACATAAGTCCATTAATGAGTACATTTTTTTAACAATGTTACCCCTTTCCTAGCTTTCTCCCAGTTTTTCCCTTCCATCCCCACATACAAGTGAACAAGAATATATTTTTATATTTGTATATTTTATATACTTTTCCTATGCCCAGGGATCTTTTGTTCTTTTTATAATTTTTTAAAAGTATTTTTAGTCATTTAATGGAGCATTTTATGAATACAACGCATCTTGATCAATGTCATCCCCTTTAATATTCTCACCTCCTTTTGACGCACCCATTCCCTTAGTTTTTTTAAAAAATTTGTGGTAAATAGAATGAATTCTTGACTGCATTCTCTCCCTACTTTTCCTCTTCATTACTCCTCTCCCCTTGCCCTGCCCCCCCCCCCCCCCACCGTGTATCCGTTTCCTGGTGTTGATTTTGTTAGGCTTTGACCTAGTCTTTCTAAAAACATACTATTTGAGCTCTCCATAGAGTCTAATATACTTCAGTTAATTCATTTGTAACCACTTGCATACCATCCAATGGTTTTGCTTATGGATTTAAAGGTACAGTCTATTTACTACAAATGGTTTACTTCACTTAATAGATTTTTTCCAAGTCTTTCATATTTTTACAAATTGTACAATATCATTCTTTCTAATGGATTAGTAAAATTCAATTATGAATATATACCATAATTTCTTGATCCATTGAATGGCATCTGGGCTGACTCCATGTCTTGGCTATGGTGAGTGGTACTGCAGCTAACATGGTTGTACTGGTGGCTTTACTGTAACATTGTTTGTGTTCTGTTGGATAAATTCCCAGGAGTAGTATTGCTGAGTCATAGAGAAGTACTATGTTGGAAAAAAGAACTATGGACCTATCTCTCTGATGAACACAGATGCCAAACTTCTCAACAAAATACTGGCCAATTGAATCGAACAACTAATCAAAGAAATCATACACTATGATAAGATGGGATCTTTTGTTTGAGACAAAATTTCAATATGTAACTCACATTGACCTTAAATTCACAATCCTCCTGTTTTAGTCTTCCAAGTGCTGGGATGAAAGGCAAACACCTCCATATATGGCTATATATAGGGATCTTCAGAAAAGTTTAAAATCTGAACAAATGACCAAATATGGCATTTGAATGCTTTTTAAACAAAGCATATCCCATTTGTGGATTGATGAGACAAGTGCATCTCTGACTCATGGTAGTATGTTACTCAGTGAGTGAGGTGTAAAAGCTACTGGAAAATAAGGGTTACCTAGAATTGATCTATTCAGGTTCATTGTATTTCCAATTACCAGTCTCTGGCAATCAAGGCTGTCTCCCTGCCTTGGCATGTGAAGGATATCTCTCCCAAAGGAATCTTTATGGCTTGTGCATGTAGGAAAAGACAGCCCAAATGGTCCTTTCTGAAGTTAACATTCTTCAAGTGATTTCAGTGTGAAATGATCAGTATACACATTGGTCTTATTTTGAGAAGGCACATGTTGTAATTCCATCTGGTTTAATTATTGTATCCCTAGTACCCACCACAATCCCTTAAGGAAATGGCACATAAGCACCATGGGTGACCACTGATCTGTTCTGCGTAGTATCTCATTTTTGCCCCATTTCTGTTTCCCCATTCCCAATGACACCTGTTCTAAAACAAACATCAACATCTGTCATTTGGAGTTTGAAAGACCTTCCTGTAAGAATATTTTGACAAATCTCTGAGATTGTTAGGCTTGTTTATTTTTTCCTATTTCTAAGATGGAGGTGATAAAATATCTATGGGATTGGATGGAAGAGGAAATAATATATTTTAAATGCTTTGGACGTTTCTAGCCCACGGTGAATTCTGAATGCATGTTTGCTAAAAAAAAAAAAAAAAAAAAGGAAATACAAAATGAGGGTCATCAAAGACAAATTTCACTCTGATTTGCAATGTGTAGAAGATTACCTCTCCTGAATTCTGTTTTCTTTAATTCCCTTTTAAATATAAAGGTCTGAAATCATTCCCTCAGGACCCTACTCTCACTGTTTGAGATTAATAACTAATTTGATAAACTACACTAATGGCTTGTGTCTAGGGGGCTTAATGTGTATATTCTCTCATAATATTTTTCATCCTAACAGATTATCAAGAGGTCCCAAACAATGATTCTAAAATGAGACATTTAAGCCTAGAGCAGGTAGGGTGGTGATGTGATTTGGGAATCTGTAAGGATTCATACCCAGTGTCCTCCTTTCCCTTCACCTGTCTCTCTATAGCTTTATAAAAGCCTGCATGATCTGCAGGAGTTCTTACCTGATGTTCTGAGATTATGAATGGGTTGGGGTTTTTTGTTTTTTGTTGTTGTTGTTTGGGTTTTTTTTTGGTTGTGGGGCTTGAACTCTGGGCCTGGGCACTGTCCCTCAGCTCTTCAGCTCAAGGCTAGCGTTCTACCTCTTGAGCCACAGTGCCAGTTCTGGCTTTGTCTGTTTATATGGTGCTGAGGAATGGAACCTAGGGTCTCATGCATGCTAGGCAAGCATTCACCACCAAGTCACCAAGTCACCTTCCCAAACCCTGGGAAAGGTTTTTTGTTTTTTTTTTTTTTAAGCATCTTTCAACGGGGCCAACTCAGGTTGGGCACTGGTGGTTCACACCTGTAATCCTAGCTACTCAGGAGGCTGAGATCTGAAGATTGCAGTTCAAAGCAAGCCCTAGCAGCAAAGTTTGTTAGACTCTTTTTTCCAAGTAGCTGCTGAAAAATCCAGGCCCTAACTTCAAGCCGCAGAACCAAAAGAAGAGAACTCTCCTAGCTTATATCTTTTTTTTCCCCCATTGCCTTTCTACTTTTTGCTCACTGAAATCCAAATGCGATAAAGAATATAAAGTAACAACCATGGGGCTAGGAAGGTGGCTCAGTGGTAGAGTGCTTGCCTTGTATTCATGAGGCCCTAGGTTCGATTCCTCAGCACCACATAAGCAGAAAAAGCCAGAAGTGGCCTTGTAGCTCAACTGGCAGAACACTAACCTTGACAAAGGAAGCTCAGGGACAGTGTCCAGGCCAGAGGTCAAGCCCCATGATCAACAACAACAAAAAATAAATAAATAAAAGTAACAACTGCCTTGGGACCACAAATTGGCCTGTGTGAGAATTAAGGCTCTCTCTGAGAATGACTAAGAGGAAATGTACAGGACTCGTTTTCTCTTAAAAGCATACTGGCACTATTGTCCTGGTCCTTAACTGTCTACCTCTAGACTTGATTTAAGGTAATTGTTGAGAAAGATAAAATCCTCAGAGTTTAAAAATCTATATTAGTTTTATTTCATTTAATAGCTCCAAACCATTACTCTTCTTTTTGGGAGACATGGCTACTTTCAGTTGTTTGTTTCTTAACACAAAATTGAATTTTTTTCAATTGAGACATGAAGAGATAATCTTATATGTAGTTTGATTGAAATCCCTTTAGTTTAAAGGATTGGACACCATCAAATTTAAGCTCTATAACCAGATTGCCTGGGTTTGAATCCTGATTATGAGTCTTTATAACCCATTCCTGGGCTCCTTAATCTCTATGTGCATCTACTTTTCACTCGCATAAAGGGTTATATAGGGCTTAAATGAGTCCATATATAGAAAGCAGTTAAAACAGAATCTGAACTGGGTGCTGGTAGCTCATGTCTAGAATTCTAGCTACTCAGCAGGCTGATACTTGAGTCATGCAGTTGGAAGCTAGATCAGGAAGGAAAATCTGTGAGTTTCTGAGACTCTTATTTGCAGCTGAGCACCAAAAAACTGGAAGCAGAGCTGTCGCTCAAATGGTAAAAAACACTAGCCTTTAGCAAAAAAGGCTAGGCCCTGAGTTTAAGTCCCAGGACTGGCACACAAAACCAAACCCAAACAATCTCAAACTCAGAATGATAATACTTATTTAGTACTGAATGCTATTGTTTTGAAGAGCACTATGTTATTGAGCCTTGTAATATCAGGCAATTATGCTTTTATTATGTAAATTACATATTTATTGAAATTTCTTTTTGTAAGACTTTAGTGTTTTAAATACTTCCTTAAACACATAAGCTTCTCTTTTTAAGACTTTTAAGTCTTCAGTTCAATGAAAGACCATTTATTCTTTCCATCCTCAAATTAAATACTTTCTGGATACAAAAAGGTAGCAAAGTAGACTGACAAATTGAATAATTCTGTTCTCTTACTTCAGTTATATTTCAAAATGTAGCTTTTTTGATGTAAGAGTGAAATTACAAAATAATCAACAATCTAGTAAAAACCCATTGACTTAATAATCAATTTTCACCAGTTCTGGAAGGTAGCAGTCTTGGTCATTTACATTTTACTATGGTTTTCTTTTAAGCACAAAGTTGGTCATTTACATTGTACTATGGTTTTCTTTTAAGCACAAAGTATCATTTTTTGTGGAAAGAAATGTAATAAAAAAAAGGTACATCTTACTAAAATTGGTGATGTTGGCTGCTTTCATTCCCAATAAACAAACATAATCCAAATTAAAACATATATGGATGCCAAGGAAAAAGTACTATTAATAATGAGTGTGTCCAAAGGTCAAAACCGAGCAGAATTTGTAGTTTGGGGAAATGTGCTCAAAATCCAAATGTCATAAAACCTTCAAGTGACCTTTGTGTTCCAAACAGTAACCAAATGGCTGGATCTGGCTTCGTTGCCATGGTGACACACTGTGATGGAAAGGCGGCTGATGAGGTTGAGCAGCGTGAATGACTGGGAGGCAGTGTTGTGATAAATAAGAACGTGAGTTAGTGTAGTGCTCTCTGTTAGAGATTAAGAGCGTGTACGTGATGTCAATAACATTGTTAACACCAACAGCTGATTGGGATGGTGCCTAGAAGTGATGAACAAGTCAGAATTGTGTGCAATCGTCTCTGTGGGGGTTCCTCCTAGAAAAAAAAAAGTGGGATATGAAAAAGACATCAATTTGTGGACAAAAGTTAATCACTAGCATAATTTATTTTATTATACTTTTCAAAGAATACTTGGTGCTTTAAATTTAAAAAAAAAATCTACCATATAATGAGGTGATTAAAATTGATCGTAGTACTGTCAGCCCAAATCCATCTGTCACTTTCTGGATGAATTTTCTCTTATTGATAGGAACTTGCCACACATTGAAATTAATTCAGTTTCAATCAAACACGTATTTGTGTCTTCTCTGTGAGAGGCATTGTTAGGTGCAACAGGTATGCAGAGATAAAGAAGAAAGCACATTCTGTTCTAATTTCTGCTACAACCTACTGTAATAGATTCAAATTCAAGACCATAGTGATTCACAGGTATAACATGTTTATATTAGAAAATGACCTGAAGAGGGCTGGGAAGGTGGCTCAGTGGTAGAGCGCTTGCCTTGCATGCATGAGGCCCTGGGTTTGATTCCTCAGCACCATATAAGCAAAAAGAAAAAAAGCCAGAAGTGGCACTGTGGCTCAAGTGGTAGAGCGCTAGCCTTGAGGATGAAGAGCTGAAGGACAGCACCCAGGCCCAGAGTTCAGGCCCCATGACCGGACCCCCCCCACCCAAAAAAAAAGGAAAGAAAATGACCAGAAGAGTAATTCTTCATGGAACAGAAATCCCTCATGACGGGCAAAGAAATCAGGGGAAAAATAAAGCAAGAGTGCCACTAGACTAGGCAAGGCTTGAAGGAAGGTAGTTGAAATCATGGTGTCTCTGCGTAATGACAATCCATCAAAATGGACAGTAGCAATACCTTCCTTCCATCACAATAATTATCTTAAGAAAAATATGGTGTTAATTGAAAACCAAAAGACATAGTGATGTGAAAGTAAAGGAGTTTAGCAAAGATGTTAGAGAATGTAAAGAATCTTTGATATGAAATTGGTCGGGGTCAGGTGCCTGAAGAAATGTGACTTGGGGAAACAACAGATCAGCGAATATGCCATCTAGCAGGAAGAATTCAGGGGGCTACAGCCTGAGACAAAGAGTCTAAGGAATTGCAGGCAAATGTAATGGTACTTATTTAGTTATTTATGTTGGTCCTGGGGCTTGAACTCAGTGCCTGGGCACTGTCCTTGGGTTATTTTATTTTATTTTATTATTTTATTTTTGCTTTTGCTCAAGATACGGACTGTACCACTTGAGCCACAGCTCCACTTCTGTTGTTGTTGTTGTTGTTTTGGTGGTTAATTGGAGATAAGAATCTGACAGACTTTCCTGCTTTGACAGCTTTGAACTATGATCCTTGGATATCAGCCTCCTATGTAGCTTGGATTACAGATGTGAACAACTAGCCCTTGGCTTGTTATGGTATTCTTGAAGGCAGTTGAATCTTGAACAAGAACATTAAGAGTCTTCCCTCTTCCCACTCAAATATGGATGACAAAGCCATTTGCCTATAATTTTGTGCTTTAGGATAGGGCTGAGCTTGAGGTAAGGGAATTTGCCTATAATCTTGTGCTTTAGGATAGGGCTGAGCTTGAGGTAAGGGAAAGGGGCTCAGACAAGCTACAACTATGAGAGATGCAGTAAGTCCTTGAGCTTAGAAAACAAGCTATAGCTGGAGGGAGGTAAAAACTAGGCAGATAGTCCTGATCTGCACCTGGAGAAGTACTGAAAATTTAGAAAATGATATATAGGTTAGAAAAATACATTTGTTAGAAATGTAAAGCATCTAGGAGGAAGGACTTCTCAGTAAAAGGAGAAAAAAATGTAATTAAAGTTGCCTCATCAGTCTAGCAATAGACAGAAACCTAAAGACACAATTAGAGAATGGGATGGAGAGGGAGGAAGAGAAAGAGAGAGAGAGAGAGAGAGAGAGAGAGAGAGGAGTGACATTGTTAGAAAAGCAATGTACTCATTACCTGACTTATAAAACCATAACCACTCTGTATATCACCTTTATAATAACAATAAAAAACAGTAAGAAAAAAGAAACAACCAGAACAGATCCCAAAAGAAAACATGTAAATATGACATTCATAAGTCTGAGTGTATCAGTAATGGCATGACATTAATTGATTATGTTTCCTTAATAAAGCACAGGCATGTGATTAGAATGTAGTTATTGGCTATTTCAAAAGATGCACCTGCAAACATGACCAAAAAGGTATAGACTAAAAGGGTGGACAACAAATCTCAGATAAGCATTAGGAGGAAAAACAGGCAGGAGTAGCAATAATAGCACTGTATAGCACAGAATTAAGTGTGAAATATATTTGATGGGGAAAAATTGATTTTATAATGGGATAAAATACCAGTCAAGTATATAGCTACTGTAAGTGTGTAACTAACCATATATTGTTAAAATAAAAATAGATATAAAAGATGGACATATCTAGAGTTACAACTGGAAACCTAAGAAATGACCTAATAAAGAGAAGAAAATTAAATACAAATGTAAAAAGCTTACCACAATTAATGAAATTGCTCTTTTAAGCCTAAACAGAAACTCAAGTGAATAATTAAGAAATATTCCTTTCAAACATTGATAGAACATAGAACACCAGACTGAATTATGCCACATATAAAACTGTAATGAGCCGGGTACTGGTGGCTCATGCCTGTAATTGTAGCTACTCATGAGGCTGAGATATGAGGATCCCAGTTCAAAGCCAGCTTGGGCAAGAAAGTCCATAAGACTGTTATCTCCAATTAATCACAGAAAAAGCTGGAAGTCGCACTATGGCTCAAGTGGAAGAATGCTAGCCTTGAGCAAAAGAGCTCAGGGACAGCACCCAAGCCTAGAGTTCCAGCCCCAAGACTGGCAAAAAAGAAAAAAAAATTGCAATGAATTTCTAAAAGGTTAGATCCTATAGAGAAGTAATTGACTAACATGTAATGCTATTAATTGCAAATGTAATTCTTTTGTTTTTGTTTTTGTTGGTCTTAGAGCTTAAAGTAGAGGCCCTGGAGCTGTCCCTGAGCTCTTTATGCTTAAGGCTAGTGCTCTACCACTTTGAACCATAGTGCCACTTCCAACATGTAATTCTTGAACAAACGAGGAAAACACAAAATTAAAATTGTAAATGATCAAGAAATGCATAAGGATGAGAACATTGTATAACAACCCTTGAGATAATACATATTAAAGGAAAATACATATTAAAACAAATTAAAAATCAGTGCTCTAAATTGCTTAAAGAAATTAAACATTTTGAGGCCAGGTTCAATAGCTCATGCCTGTAATCCTAGTTACATAGGGGAGAGAGATATAAAGATGATAATGGTTCAAGGCCAGCTCTGGACAATAATAATGGTTCAAGGCCAGCTCTGGACAAAAAGGTACTGAGACCCCATCTCAACCAATAGTTGACAGTGGTGGTGTATACCTTTCATCCCAGCTACATTGGAGCAAAATAGATTGTGGGCCAGACTAGCTGGAACAAAAACACAAAACCCTATCACCAAAATAAAGTAAAAGGAGTGGAGATATGGCTAAGTAGTAGAGTTACTTCCTAACCATGCACTAGGCCCTGAGTTTAATCCCAGTTCTACCAATTTAAAAACAAATCTGACATTTAGAAAAGCTTAATAAAAATAGTTAAGTGTGACCCATCTGGTTAAAGGTATAAAGGAAGCAGGCAATTTAATTTACTGTGGGCTTGGTAGGGCGAGCCCAAGAGTTCTGATCACACAAAAATATGGGAAATTTCCTTTTTTTAAAAAATTCTGGGGCTGGGAAGGTGGCTCAGTGGTAGAGCGCTTGCCTTGCATGCCTGATGCCCTGGGTTCGATTCCTCAGCACCACATAAGGAAAAAAAAAAGCCGGAAGTGGCGCTGTGGCTCAAGTGGTAGAGCGCTAGCCTTGAGCTGAAGAGCTGAGGGACAGAGCCCAGGCCCAGAGTTCAGGCCCCACGACCGGACCAAAAAAAAAAAAAAAAAATTCTGAAAATACCATACAGAGGGGTTACAATTACATGAGCAAGGTAATGAGTGCATTTTTTATCAAGCATTGTTGCCTCCTCCTTTGTTTCCCTTTCCCATCCCTTCCCATCTCCCCCTCTCAAAGTTGTAAAGTTGGTTTTTCAACAGAAGGACTTGTACATCTCACTCTATCTAAACAATTTGTTTTTTCCCTTCCCTTCCACAAATTATAGGAAAATTTCCTTTATTCATGAAGTTTTCGGAGAGAACCAGAGCTAATAGAATTTGGTTTATGGATTATGAAGGCTGATAGAGAAGAGTTTTAGTATGGTTTGCAAGCTACCTTCTGGCAGAAGAATTCTTGGTTCTTGTGGAAGCCAATCTTCTGTTATTAGAGTATTCATTGATTGGATGAACCCCAGCCATATTATGGAAGACAATCAAATTTACTCAAAGTCTGTTGATTAAAATATAATTGTCCTTTTAAGGTATTTGGTCAAATATCTGGTTACTTTTGTCCAGCTAGACTGATACATAAAGGAAACTATCACAAGTTCACCTCATGTCAGTTTGTTTTTGTTTGTTTTTGTTTTTTTGTCATGGGACTTGAACTCTGGGCCTGGGCACTGTCCCTCAGCTCTTCAGCTCAAGGTTAGCGCTCTACCACTTGAGCCACAGCACCACTTCCAGTTTTCTGGTGGTTTTTATTGGAAATTAGTTTCACAGACTTTCCTGCCCACATTGGCTTTGAACCACAATCCTCAGAACTCAGCCTCCTGAGTAGCTAAGATAATAGGTGTGAGCTACCAGTGCCCGGCTTCAATTTAGACCCTAGTATCTTAAACCAAGTTTAATTCCCAAATAAAGACAGTAACAAGGTCATACTTCCTCCTAGCAGGACAAAACTGGGTGCAACAGAAAGTACTTTAACCTATCCAGAAAAGGATGCAAAAATCTTTGGGTGAAAAAAAAAATCTTTGTGTGATGTTTATTCCTCTCCTTTACACTCCTCAATAACATGTTAAAATAACAAGATTATCATAATACTATAATATAAAGACAAATTTGTTATATAACAAGAAGATATAAAAGAAGTGGTTATTTGCTTAGTACGCTGAAACATATTCATAGCACAAGAAAGAAAAAGAAATCCAAACAAAAGTTATCACCACTCATTCAAGCAACTCATAATGTTTGTTGCCTATTTGTATTAGTTGTTTTTCCATCACTGTGACCAAAATCCTTGACATAAACTGCATAAAGGAGGAGGATTTGTTCTGGTTTGTGGCTTCCAAGGTGCCAGTGCCTCATGATAAGGTAGGAAGTCAGTGGGGCAGAGCACTTCACATCATGAAGGCCAGGAAGCAGAATTAAAGCACACAGGAAGGAGCCAGCACAAGACAGTGCATAACACATGCCTCATTTACCAGCTTCTTCAAACTTGGCCTCACCTCCTACTCTTCCATATCCTAATACTGCCATAATTTATGAATCACCAAGAGATTAATCCATAGATTAGGTCAGAATAAAATCATGTACCTCAGGTCCAATCAGCTAGCAACCAAGCTCCTAATACATGAGGCCATGGAAAAGTATTTTGTATTTAAATTATAACACTGTTCCATATACCTTTGTCCTCAGTAGTACCTTATCAAGGCTTAGTTGGTTGTGTGTGTGTGTGTGTGTGTGTGTGTGTGTGTGTGTGTGTGTGTGTGTGTGTGCGTGCATGCATGTACCCACTGCTCCTGTCCTTGGGCTTGAACTCAGGCACTGATTGCTATCCCTGAGCTTTTGTGCTCAAGGTTAGAGCTTTATCACTTGAGCCACAGCTCCACTTCTACCTTTTGGTGATTCATTGGAAATAAGACTCTCAAGAACTTTCCTGTCCTGCCTGGCTTTGAATCCTGATTCTTAGATCTCAGCCTCCTGAGTAACTAGGATTGCAGTTGTGAGCCACCAGAACCCATGGCATACTTGTTTTAAACAATTTGGTTTAATGAACCAACCCATTATTCCCAAAGGATCAGGGATATTTCCATTGATTTTAATAACAAGGCATGATTTGTATTAAGAGATATTATAGCCAGGTACAGGTGGCTCATGCCTGTAATTCTAGCTACTCAGGAGGCTGAGATCTGAGGATCATGGTTCAAAGCCAGCTTAGGCAGGAAAATCCATGAGATGCTTGTTTCCAACTAACCTCAGAAAGCTGGAAGTGGTTCTGTGGCTCAAAGTGGTAGAGTGCTAGCTTCAAGACAATGCCCAGACCTTAAATTCAAGCCGAGAGAGAGAGAGAGAGAGAGAGAGAGAGAGAGAGAGAGAGAGAGAGAGAGAGAGAGAGAGAGATCATACAAGATTTCCTGTATTCTGGCATTCTCTTCCTTACCTCGAATTTCCTTGGATAATCAGGATCAGTTACTCAGACAGCAACAGCGTCACCCTTGTTTGCCTGTTGATTCAGAGGCATGAAGAGTCTAAAGTGGCAGGTGACAATCTTAACTTTCAGTTAAATAGAATCACTGCTGTGTTTCCTGGTGGAACTATTCTTTGCTCTGACTCAAATACCTCTAGTTGAGCAGTGTATAATGTGGGGACAGGAAGCAATGCTTTTCTAGTGAGTCATGATTGGTCATTGTAAGGGTGACACTTCCATTTCCACCGCCACGTTCCTAAAACTGGAAATCTGAGTATGGAAAAAAAAATACATCATATCCGGACACTCGCAAAAATTATGTAGTCTTGTGTCCTTATAAGTAATTGCTCCTTAGCTGGCATTGTTGTTGAGTGTTCAAAAGGCTGTTCTATAGCTCTGGAAAACCAGCTGTTTGGAGCTGATGGGAAATAGAAAAAGCCGTGAATTCCACGACCTGTGCCTTTGCTTCATGTGTTTGTTGTGAGCGGAGTTCTTCCATCAGAAACTGATGTATCCATCTTACAAAGTAGCTACCTGGAGGAAGGGCGTTAGACAATGAAACAATGGTTATAGAAAGGACAGATGCAGTCTGAGACAAATAACTCACACAGCAGTGAGGATGAGTAACAACTACCACAGTGTGAACATGGATGAATTTAGCAAACATAATGTGGAACAGAAAGATCAAACACAAGACAGTGGATACGTTCATGATTTCAGTTCTTGAAGTTCAAAAGACAGAAAACTTTCAGTGAGCCTCATTTTCTGACCTTGACATTGCACGCAATGGGAGATTCAAAGGTCATCCTAGCAAGGGATGCAAGATGCATATACTCATTCATTCAGTCAGTCATTTCCTCATTCATCCATCTCTCCTCTGTTCAGCACACACTCAATTGGGAAAATTATCCATGGTGTTGGAGAACTAATGATGGATATGAAATAGCTCCTGTCCTCAAAGGTTTAGTTTAGGGCAGAAAGCAAGAGGACATAATTGTAAGCGAAAGAGACCATTGTTCCTTGAATGTTAATTGTGAATCCAATAGCAATAATAATAATCATCATCAGTTATATGTGTAGTTATATTAATAACATTATTCTACTTCAATACTATGCTAAATTCATATTCTTAGGAAGAAAGGGCTTATGAAATAATGTGATCCTATAAATCTATTATGTTTTCAGAAATTTCCAGTAACAATTGCAACTCTTGGGAAGCAAACTTTTTTGCACGTCATTTCTACTCATTTCCCAAGGTCAAAAGCACAAAAGAATAAGATATTTAGAAGAGGCATGAAGGGAAAGAAAATGGAGAAGAAAGAGCACTCAGCATGGGGTTCAACAAATTCATTATTAGAATTCAGCTGAGCCATGTTTCTAGCTTCTAGATGAAATTAAGGATGGCAAGCTGGAAAAAAATAGAGTGGATTCACCCTCTGAAACAGCTTCACTTAGCCTTATTAAACAATATCTACCTGATTCAAAATGATATAAATTAACAAAGAAAGACTCAAAATTTAGTTACAAAAATCAACTAACTGTGTTTGAAATGCACAAAATTATACCTTACAGTAAAACTCCAGAGGACATGCAATGATTGGTCTATTTTAATCAATTTTGACCATTATCCCTGGATCAAACAAGACGCCCTAATCAGACAGTTATGGAAATTAATCCTTTGACAAGAGAACTTTTCCCTCGAAAAACACTGTGATTAAAAAGACTCTTCTCTCAGAATGATTTTGAGACCTAGGACAGAGTAATGCATTGTTTATTGAAAGGATGGATTCAAAAGATAGGCCTTAGGGCTGGGGATGTAGCTCAGTTTTAGAGTACTAAGATAGCGTGCATGAGGCTCTGAGTCCAATTCTCAACACTGAAACAGACAAACAATAACCACTTTAGACTGTGTCATAGCAACAAAGGTGCTTAACTGCATTATCTTAGTCTAATGTTTCGTTTCCCATTCTTATGGAATTTGGTGGGTTATAAGGTAGAGTTGAGATAGGAATAAAGGCTTATGTATTCAGCTAATGTGTTCTCTACTGACCCATTCCTACCAGGATCTTACACATGATCAGATGTCAAAAGTTTCGATTTTTCGCTAAGTTTAACACCAAATCCAGATCAGTTCTGCCACCTTTGAGCATCTTATTATGAGTAACTGCTTTGGTTTATTAATATTAATTAGAAGTGCCATTTCAATTCTATGAAATCAGAAATGCAATTTAAATAAATTAACTAAGGATAATGTGATAGCGTGGATCAAAATCTAGAATAATTTGACTCTTGTGTGCTTTCATTGATCCAATATTCTGCCTCCTCTCCCCGCCCCTCCCCAAAAAGAGAGAGAAGATAAAAACTTAAATGAAAGGCTATTTGGAGATTACTACATGCACTTCAACACTGTATTCAATTCCTTCCAGTTTCCATTACCAAAGATACAAACAACCAATAAAAGTAGCCTATAACACACCTCAATTCCAAAGGCATTATCTTCAAGCTGAGAAAATAAGTAACAACAATTATCCATAGTATATCTAGTGATGCATAACCTGTTACACTAATGCTAATTCTCTGATGAGTAGAGCTTCTGTGTTGGGTGATGGATTAATCAGCATATTTACTTATGGTTTCAGATAGGAAATAGCTTATGGGTCTGTTACCTGAGACCCTAAAGACGCTCTCAAGCTTGCTTAGTTGTCCCCTTTGATGTTGAAATGACAAGTCAATTAATAACATAATCTCATTTGTAGATGTTAGCATAATAAACAGTTAAAATATCAGCCAAGACCATTTTATTTTGCATTAGGTCATCCAATTAACAACCAAGCCAATTAGCAGACCCCTCCCAGGAAGTGGAGATCAATAATTATTGATATTTGAGGGAAGAACTCATATACATTGAAGCACCTGAGAAACTTTGGTTGGATTCTAGATTGAAATAAAGTTGTAGGCTTTAAAGATGGAGCTCAGTGATAGAACAGTTGGTATGTTCTTTTAGGCTCTGGGTTTGTTCCCCAACATCTAAAATAGTTAAGTAAATTAATTTTAAAAATCAGTTTTGTGAGGGTTCACGTTGCACAGAAGGAATGTCAATTAGAATGAATTGCTAGAATTTGAAATACAAAAGCAGGCAAATTAAAAACTCCCACTCAATTCCTTGGGTACATTGTTCCAGCCAAAGGTTATCATGACTGTAGCTAAACTCCACGCGCCCTCTAGCGTATCCCTCTGGAAGTGCACCTGCCGTCCCTTGCTTATGTAACCTTATCAGAGGGGAATTTCCAGAGCAACTGAGCTTAAAATCTACCTGCACAAGCAATTGATAGTAATGTGTTTCCCAGGGCTCATACAAATCCTTTTACTTTAAAATACTTATTTTTTTTCAGCTAGACTCAAAAGAGCCTCATACACATCTTAATAAAACAATAAGATTATATTAAAAAGAACTGTCTTATAAGAATGCACGAAATACGACAGGATTGGAAACCTTAGTCTGCGATGACAGATAAAAGCAAAACAAGAGTGAGACAAAGTGATCAAGAAACTAAGCCGAAATATATAAAATAGCAACCGGCCGGCCACTTTTCTGCTGATGAGCTGTGTAGTTATCCATTTCCACGTTAGTCGAGGTAGCTCGGGTTGGGCTATGGAAAAAACCAATTCCAAAATCTCTGAAGCTTCTGACTAGAATGCTTTAATTTCCCTTCAGAGCAAGATTTCTCTCTGCTTTCTATGCTAATGGGGGCACACACCGTCACTCAAGCTGCCTGTCATTGAATAAGACATTGAATAATAAGCTTTGAAAGGTCTTGCATTAGTGATTAAATTCTGGGGCACTTGCATTCTCTACTCCTTCTCATTGGCCAGAACCAGCCTCATGACTCCACCCACAAGGTAAGTCCTCCCTATGAGAACAGACGAGACAGACAATGGTGGGCAGCAGTACCCACTACTGAGTTTTCAGACAGGGTGGAAGAGAAAATCAGGCCAGCTCTGATGCATAGTGCTCTGAGATTAAAACAAACCCGAGAGCTCAGGAAAATTACTAGTTTTGATTCTTGCTTCAGATAGAGATCCCTCCAAGATTCCTCACAGAAAGGAAAATGTCTAACTTAAACGATCTCGTTACAATGCATCTTCAGGTTTCCTCTGGGTTCATGATATCTAACATCTCACAATTTGCTTACACAAAGTCCAGAGACGTCTAATTGCGGTGGTTAGGTATCTACTTCTTTGCCAAATGCTTGGATCCTTCTAACATAATTATTTGTGATGTAACAGGCATCATCTGAAGTACAAGGAACAAAAGATTGGGTTCTCACAAGCTGAGAACTAACCTTCGTTAACAACTATCAAACATGGGTGGTTAACTTTCAGATATGGCAACCGAAGAGCCAAAAAAGGGCTTTGCTTAACCACAAGTCTATCGTACTGTTCTGCTAAGTTGGAAAAAGAAAAACCTAATGGTTGGGCTAAAATTCTCCTTAGATAGTTCTAAATTTTCCTCATTGTGCAGATAAATGGTCCATTGATGAATTTCCTGAAGTTGTGTTTTATTGCTAAGAGAAAAATAGTTTTAGACTGAAACTTGTAAGAGAAATGTAACCAGACCTATAATCCTAGCTCCCCAGAGGGCTGAGATCTGAGGGTTACAGTTCAGAGCCATCTCCGGAAGAAAAGTCCAAGAGACTGCATCTCCAATCAATGAGACAAAAGCTGGAGTAGAGACATGAATCAAGTGGTACAGTGCCAGCCAGGAGCAAAAAAACTTTGATCAAGAGTCCAAAGCCCCAAGTTCAAGCTGCAGTACTAACTTACAAGAAAAAAAATACATCATTTGATCCACAAAGGTTAGACCTAAAACAAGGGCCAAAGGTAAAAAGGAAATCATTTTATTTTAAAAAAGGAGGTAAAGGTAACATAAATAAATTTGGGTACATGTGGTAACAAACTCTTACTCATTTTCATGTAAATACCTCAAATTCTCTAGGGGAATGAAGCAGGGTTTTTAATCAAACATCCCCCTACACTGAATATTAAAAAAATAAAAATTTAAGTGACACCTATGCTACTCTTTCTGAAAGCTGCTTTTTCATTTTACTGGCTTCTTGGTATTTTTAAGCGTTGATTGACACTTTCTCCTTGGATCATGAAGGCTAAATTTTCCATCACTTCTACCCAGAAGTTCACCCCCTGGCCACTCACTGTCAACACTGCTATTATTTTCTGAATTCAGAATCTTATTCTTGAGTCATCATTGACTCATTCTTTACATTTTCTGATTTTAGTCACCATGAAATCCTATATAATTGTTTGGCAAAATAACTCTGGATTCCCTCTGCCTATGATTTCTTAACCTTACCACCTTGTCCTTGTCTAGCCCAGAGATGCATTATTTCCTGGATCTTTTGCACGGTATCCTGTGTGAAAAGTAAGACTGATGGCAACTCAGGTCTTTGCTCATTCTCTTAAAAACTTTGCAGTATAAACAGGTGTTTTAAAAGGAGAGGCTGGGCCAGTCATGGGTAGCTCACATCTGCAATCCTAGCTACTCAGGAGGCTGTAAACTGAAGATCAAGGTTTCAAACCAGCAAAAAGCTGGAATTGGAGCTGTGGCTCAAGTGGTAGAGCACTATTCTTGAGCAAAAAAGTTCAGGGATAGCTCTTGGGCCCTGAGTTCAGGCCCCAGGACTGACACACACAAAAAAGAAGAGGTTTGGGCTGGGAAGGTGGCTCAGTGGTAGAGTGCTTGCCTTGCATGCATGAGGCCCTGGGTTTGATTCCACCACATAAGCAGAAAAAAAAAAAAGCCGGAAGTGGCACTGTGGCTCAAGTGGTAGAGTGCTAGCCTTGAGCTGAAGAGCTGAGGGACAGTGGCCAGGCCCAGAGTTCAGGCCCCATGACTGGACCCAAATTTTTTTCTTTTTTTTTTTTTTTTTTAAGGAAGAGGTTGGAAAATAGGCTGTGTGAGTTGAAATTGGCTCTGATGACTTATAATAGTACCTTAGCAACTTCATCTGATACACGAATAATAATGACACCTTCACCACAAGATCATTACAAGAATAAAATACCCTATGTAAATCATTACATCAATGTCTGGTACAAGGAAAGTTATTATTTTCATCATTTTTCAAGATCCTTTTTAGTCTCTGTCACTTTCAAATCACATAGCAATTGTTTTTGCCTATTATTTTTTACCCATACTCCATTCACTACTTCATTTAACTTTCTGGACACTTTTTTTCAGGGACAGATAACAGGGGACAGACACATTACAATACAGAGAATTTTGAGAAAAAAATGAATCAGATGAAATGTCAATCTTCTTAAAATCATTGTTTCAGTGATTTCAATCTAAGGAATACATCAAGAAAATAATGATGATGATCATTGAATGGTTATTACCGTTCAATGGTCTAGAGAACTCCATCCTATAGAACAGAGGCTGCTAAAAATGCTTTCTTTCAAACATCCTCTTATAAGCTTTCTCCCAGTCTTCTGACCTCTGTGACACAGAGCACACAGCCTTTTGGGAACTGGGCTTGGGAAATCTGGGAAAACCCATATCCACTTAAATGCTCTTGTCTTGCTTTCATGGATTCCTGCCTCAGCCCCTTAGATAACCTTGCTGCCCTGGAGTCTGAGGCTCTGGTGGTCTTTCAATCTTTCAACTCCTTTGCTTGGTCCCAGGTTGGTGCATCATCTCTAAACCTCTCTGCTTGGCTCTCAAGGCCACAGTTACTGTGTGGCTACCTCCTATTTCATTTAGAAATAAACAGAGATCGTGTTACTGTATTATGAACATCCTGCATGCTGAAAGCATGCCCAAAACATTGATATGAATGATATCAATGGGAGACATCATAATGATCAACTTATCAGTTGTTGCTACTAATTCAATCTTTTGTGTTGGAGGGAAGAGTTTAGAACTGTCATGTGTGTATCACAATGCTTAATCCAGAGATAAGAGACAAAGTGGCACTGGAAGTTTCTCTTCGTATTTCCCATAGGGATGCAAAATTCCATTCGACCTTCCTCTGTCTTCCATACAAAGCTTAATCTGTGGGCTGTCTCTAAAACTTAAATTTCCCCAGTGTTTTTATTCAGCTATTATTCACAAGGAAATGAGAAACATATCACCTAACCCAGTGTGTCAAGAGAGAATATGCTGTATATCTAGATCAAGTACCCATTAATTTTAATTTTGGATTCTACCTCAGTCCTGCAATGCATATTTTCCTGCACTCAGATTTGGATCATGTCTTTCTCTTTTAGCTTTTTTCCCCATTACGTTCCTCCTTTCCTTTTCCTTAGGCGTTCACACCCTATCATTAAGTTTTCCATTCTCCTAATTATGAGATCAATTTTATTAAAAGCTACTTTTGCCTTGAAAATATTATTTCTTACAGACTTCTGTTTGTAGTCTCTGGTACCAGTGGCTCTCTAGTCTTCTGATAGTCATTATTGTAGAGTTGTGTTCATTAATTTAAAGAAGTCATTTAAATCATTTTGCTAATGTAAGAAGTGCCCCAGTTTTAGAAAAAATACTGTTAATTGTTAAAATAATACTCTCTTTCATTTGTCTCTCCAAAAGGAACTTTGTTTCCCCCCAAAGAATTCTCAGTATATTATCTCAACATCTTAATTTTTTCTTAATATGTCCTTGTTAGTATCTTCTTCCTTGTTGGAAAAATTTTGTAATTACATATCAGGGCTTCATTCCTTGTAGTTGATTCTCTGGACTTTCAGTCAGAAACTTAGAGCCTTTACTTAGAAAAACTTTCTTCAATTATTTCCTCTTAGTTTAAAATTTTAATTGATTAATTACATTGTTTGTTAATTTGTGGTGCTAGCAATGGAACCTAGGGCCTTGTACATGCTAAGCAAGTGCTGTATCACTAAGCTATTCCCCAGATAATTTTCCCCTTCTTTTCATTCTTTTTGGAATACATATTAGAGAGATGTTGGACACCTTTGTCTTTTTCTCTCATTGGTCTTATCCATCTTTTGTCTTACAGGGTTACTTCCTAGACTTGATCTCCTTTTTCTTTAGAAAACGTATAATATTCTGATCTGAAGCATTTCTGAGGCTTATCAAATGGGGATTTTAGACGTCCTAATCCTATACACTTCTCTCATTCTCCAGTTTCTTTTTTTTTGGGGGGGGGTCCAGTCGTGGGGCCTGAACTCTAGGCCTGGGCACTGTCCCTCAACTCTTCAGCTCAAGGCTAGCGCTCTACCACTTGAGCCACAGCGCCACTTCTGGCTTTTTTCTTTTTGCTTATGTGGTACTGAGGAATCGAACCCAGGGCCTCAGGCATACAAGGCAAGTGCTCTACCGCTGAGCCACCTTCCCAGCCCCTCATTCTCAAGTTTCTTTACTAATGGTCTTTTTTGTTTTATGTTGAAAGGTTACGTTCCACATTTGCTGGTATTAAAGCAAGGTGTGGGGAGCAGACTGGGTGTCTGTGGCATATTATAAATGTTGCAGTGTTCTGTGAACTGTGATTTCATAGGGAAGGATTGCAGGAGCATCACCCCCTCTCCACCCCAGCCCCTTGGTTATTGGTCTGGAGGCATGCTCTAGTCACAGAAACAGTATGTGTGTTTTGGGAGGTGGGGGATGTGAATTCTTTTGCTCACAGAATTTCCTTTGTCCCGTTTCTGGCCATGTGTTTCATCATTCTGCATTGGATGCTACTTGGGACCTTCCTCTCATGCTTTAACCTCCTCTAGGAGGGGTGTTTTGGCTTGATGAGTTTTGTCAAGGAGGGGTAAGTTCTTTGGCTTGATGAGTTTTCACATCTCCCAGAAGGTAGTTCTACCAAGTTATTTCTTCTGCCCTGCTACATCTGTTTTCTGGCTTTGATCTATTTTATTCTTCCGGAAGTATTTCAAACCTTTTGTCCGCTACTGACCTCTTTCTTCCAGTTCTCATCATTGTTGGTCTGTTCATTTTAAATTTCTGAGCTTTCCTTTCATTGATGTTGGCTGGGAGAAGAGGTCTAAAATAGAGTTTCTTTACCCAACATTCTAGAAGAGCTTTTCATTGCACCCCTAGGTGCCCTGGAGATGAGTGAGTTCAACCCCTGTGTGTCAGAGCACGTGTCTATTTGTCCCTCACACTGGATGTGAGTGACTCACATCACAGTCATTTCCTCTCACAATCCAAGGCATTCCTCCCTCATCCACAGCTCAGTTCTTGCTGATGAAAAAGTCTGATGTCAGAATAGCCCTCGCTTGTTGGCTAAGATTTCTTTATTCTCTTCTGGAACTTTCACTGACCTTTTTCTTTTCATTTCATTTTTTTTTTCCAAGGTAGGGGCTCATTATACAGCCCAGGTTGAACTCAGATGCTCTTGATAGCCCTGGCTGGCCTAGAACTTCTGATCATCTTGCCTCAGCCTTCCCAGTGCCCGGATTACAAGTGTGAACTCTCATGTCTGTCTCCATCTGTTTTCTTTTTCTTTTTTATCCAAGATGATTCTGGTATGATTATTTTTTTAAATCAATCTACTGAGACACTCACTGTTTTCAGTCTGAAAAATGGCTTTCTTCAGATCTAAGCATCTTTACCATATATAGTCTCACATTTAATTTTTAACTTTTTTTCTGAAATTTAATAAAGCTTCTAAGATAAATGAAAAACTGATGACAAATCAGAAGGATCTTAATGAAAGGAATAACCAATTCGTTAGTATGTTTGTTTTAAAAAATATTTCCAACTGGTTGCTGGCTCATGACTATAATTCTAGCCACTCAGGAGGCTGAGAGGATTGTGGTTCAAAGCCAGCTGGGCAATTAACCACCAAAAAGCCAGAAGTGGAGTTGTGGTTCAAGTGGTAGAGTAATGTCCTTGAGCACAAAAGCTCAGGCAGGAGTAGCACCCAGGCCCTGTTCAAGCCCCAGGACTAGTACACACACACACACACACACACACACACACACACACACACACACACACACACACACACACACACACACACACACACACACACACACACACACTTTCCAATAATCTTTAAAATGCTTAAACCCAAAAAGTAATGAACAGAACTACTTGGAAAAAACACCATTTGGGGAAAAATGTTTTAAAATAACACTTAACTTACTGGAATTGAATATGGTATCTGTAAGTGGGAGCGTTCATTATTATAAAGGCATTTTTATTAACTTAACAAATGTAATAAGTCTTTTTAAAATTTATCTGGAATTGCATTTACATAAAGATGGGAAATATACCAAAAGCGAGTTATCCTGACATGACAGAAACAATGCAGCCCTAATGTTGTAAAAATATAAAAGCAGTTCATTAAAATAGAATCATGAATTAAGAAATGAATGGAAATGAAATTATAAATTTTTGGTAGGATAAAGATAGTTTTCTAAATTGATACAACAATATATTCTTAACAGGTTTAATGAGAAAAAAGTCTATGGCCTTTCAGAAGAGTCTTATCCCGCATATAAATCCATGATCAAAAAACCTAAAGGTTGAAAATTTAAATCACATTACAAAAAAAATAAAGGTGAGTGTTTTTAGAATCTTGAAAAGAAATCTCGAAAATATTTCATCTTCCTTCTTTCCTTCCTTCCTTCCTTCCTTCCTTCCTTCCTTCCTTCCTTCCTTCCTTCCTTCCTTCCTTCCTTCCTTCCTTCCTTCCTTCCTTCCTTCCTTCCTTTCTTTCTTTTTTGTTTGTGGAGCTTGAACTCTGGACCTGGGCACTGTCCCTCAGCTCTTGAGCTCAAGGCTAATGCTCTACCACTTGAGCCACAGTGGCACTTCTGGTTTTCTGATTTTTTTTTGTTGTTGTTGGAGATAAGAGTCTCACAGATTTTCCTGTCTGGGCTGGCTTTGAACTATGATCCTCAGATCTCAGGCTCTTGAGTAGCTAGTATTACAGGCATGAGCCACCTGTGCCTGGCTATGAAATGAAACAAAAACATAAAGGAAAAAGAGACCAATTTCATGAGATATAAATTTGAAAATTTTTTATTATTAAAATATCACTGTTAACTGGGTGCCAGTGGCTCACACCTGTAATCCTAGATACTCAGGAAGCTGAGATCTGAGCATTGAGGTTCAAAGCCAGCCTGGGCAGGAAAGCCTATGAGACTCTTATCTCCAATAAACCACTAGAAAACCGGAAGTGGTGCTGTGACTCAAGTGGTAGAGCGTTTGCCTTGAGCTGAAGAGCGCAGGGACAGTGCTCAGCCCGAGTTGAAGCCCCATGACTGACGCTCCCCCCCAAATGATATACGCTAAATTAGAGGAACAATTTTAATTTTTTTCGTTTTTCAAACATGTCTTATAAAACAATAAGGAAAACCATAACAAATCCAATAGAAAATGGGCAAATGATTCCAAAATTCTCACAATAAATCTGAAATGTTTAACCTCTAGCTTTTTTCAAAATTTAAAATATTAAAAAATAGGGATAGAATTCACATAACATAAAATTTACTGTCTTATGATTTTCAAATATGTAGTATAGTGTTAAATATTCCTGGAATATAAGGGTGGTTAAAAAATATGAGAAGTGATCAGTGTAACATCCATAAAATAAAGAATAAAAGTCAATGATACAGAAAAACGATTTGATAAAAGCCAATACTGTATCATGATAAACACTCTACAATAGAAATTTAAATGGAAACTACCTTGTCATAATAAAGGCTATACATAATAAGCTCACTTCTAACACTATATTCAACTCTGAAAGACTGATTAGGAACAACACATTTCTATTTGACATAATACTCAAAGTCTTCATCTAAGCAATTGGATAAGAGAAAGAAACCAAAAGATTAACTTTCAACCTTGATCCTCTTGTATAAATACAGACATGAGCCACTGATCTCCCAGCTATTTTTAAACTGAAATTTAAACTAAAAAATTTATTAGTAAAATACATTTATTTAGTTATCTTTCTTTCCACCAAGACAAGCTGGACAAGCCCCTACAACCAGAGATTACCATTTACCCCTTCATTTACATACATTTTTACATTCTTTAGATTAAAATGCTACCATTTCTCTTCTTGATTTTCTCCTTTAGTGTTTTTCATTGTGTTTCTACAGTGGTTTTAGAAGATCTACCTTTGTTGAGTGATGTCTCTTGCAATTTCAACCTTCAGAGTTACTATCAAAGAATGAATTTATTCATCCCACACAATCTTGTAACTCCAATCACACCCATATTATATTCAACAGTATTCTGTATTTTATATCTATCTTATTTTAATTATTTTTCACTCCATAGATAAGATTATAACGTTTGTTTTTCCAGCTTTCCCTGTTGTGATATATCCCATCTAGTTTCTTCTGTGTGTAAGTGGTTTGAATGTTCTATATTTGCTTAAAACATTTTCACTTCTACATTGTTTTTTGAGAGACATTTTTATAGAGAATGCAATTCTTGATGAATAGTGTGTGTGTGTGTGTGTGTGTGTGTGTGTGTGTGTGCGCGCGTGTGCGCGCGCTTTATGCTTTGTTTTGTTTGGTCAGCACTTTAAAGTGTTATTTTTCTCTATTGATGTTAGTCAACCAGTGCTATTTTGGAGACCTTTGTTGTCAATTTAATTTCTGTGTCATTTTGCTGTTGATATTTTTACCCTTTGTACCCCTCATGATCTTTTGTTTGGTGTTCAGCAGTTTCATTAGAATGTTTCCTTCTGATGTGTGAATTGGTGTTTTCCCTCAGTTCAAGAACATTTATAGAGACAGATGTTCTTAGGTTGAACTTGTATCTTTACTGTTACCTAGCTGTTGTATTCTTTCTCCTAGATTTAACCTTTGTTATCTTTCTGGGCACTATAAACAAACTTTCAGTTTGCACATATTATTATTTCTAATGTGTTGTTTAAACATTCCATTTTAAAATTTAAATGTAAAATTCTGGTTTTTTGCCACATGCTATGTGAATTTTAGTTTTAGCATAAAAAGGTTGTAGTTTTCTTTTGTTTCTCTTTTAAACCTTAGATTGCTTTCTGTTTCTGTCTCTCTGTCTCTCTGTCTGTCTGTCTGTCTCTTTCACTGCCTCTTTTCTGTTACTCAGTGCCTCTTATTGGATGGGATTTCTTTCTCACAGCTTCTCCTATACCACTTTAGCCACACTTCCAGTACTGCTTTTCTATGGTTATTTTGAATTTAAAATCTCATAGACTTTTTTTTTGCCTAAGGCTGGCTTTGGACTTAGCTTCCCAAGTAGCTAAGATTAGAGGCAAGTTCTCAGCATCTGGCTAGATTTTTTTTTTTATCTCCCCTTAGTGTCTCCTAGTTTCTGGTTCCTATTTCCTCTTCTTAAAATGTTTTGAGGATGACATAATATGACAAATTTTTTTCTATAAAGGAAAACCTTATTTTTCTGGGCCATCTTCATCATCTTCCCTCACTGTGTTAGTGCAAGTTCTGTTCACGGTGAGGTGGTCTGTACTAGCTGAGAATTTGTCAACACAGCAGATGGGAGTGAAGCGAACACCTTCCTGTGAACACATAGACATGGACTGCTTCCTGATTACTGATAGAGAAATTGAAATGGCTCACAAACATCCATCAGCATTTACTGAATTTCATTAATGAGATCCTGCTTTGCTGCTTTTATTCTTTTTGGTGTTGTTGATAATGGTCAGGGGGAGGTAGTCAAGGGGCTTGAACTCAGGGCCTGGGCATTGTCCCAAAGTTCTCTTGCTCAAGGTTTTCTCTACCACTTGGAGCCACAGCCTCACTTTGAGTTTTCTGGTGGTTAATTGGAGATAAGAATCTCATGGACAGGGCTGGGAAGGTGGCTCAGTGGTAGAGCGCTTGCCTTGCATGCATGAGGCCCTGGGTTCGATTCCTCAGCACCATATAAGCAAAAAGAAAAAAGCCGGAAGTGGCACTGTGGCTCAAGTGGTAGAGCTGAAGAGCTGAGGGACAGTGCCCAGGCCCAGAGTTCAAACCCCACGACCAGACCCCCCCCCCCCCCCAGAAAAAAAGAATCTCATGGACTTTCCTACCTAGGCTGGCTTTGAACTATGCTCCCCAGGTCTCAGCCTTCTGAGTAGCTAGAATTATAGACATGAGCCACCAGTGCCCAGTTTATTGCTTTATTCTATAACTACATCATATATATAATATATATCATATATATAAATATATATATATATATACATACATACAGTATATTTACTGGGAAGTACTGGGGATTGAACTCAAGGCCTCATACTTCCTAGGCCAGTATTACATCCCCAAATTAGTCTGTTTTCTTCTTGTTCCAGGATCTATTGCTAGGACTCCTTTGTCTCTACCTTTGCTTACACTGTTTCTTGGTTACCCATCATGCACTTCAAAGCTGTGTTCTCCAGGAGAAGTTAACAAAAGATAACCATGAGGTGATTGGTGAAAGAAGAAGGTGCAGTTGAAAACCCCAAGATTGATATGTCAAGCACACATCTTTCCAGCCTTGTTTGGAGGCTGACAAGGGATTAATTTAAGACTTCTTACCTTCTTTAATGCTTTCTGTCATATTCTATTTCTGAAGATAAAGTCCACAATGGTGATCAGTGCATTTCTTTTATCCTCTGACAATATGCATTTAATAATAAGTCTCTAAGTTTGTTACTATTTTTTCCTTTTAAGTGTTGTGATAGGTTTTTGTGGTGAATTAGTTCCTTGTATGATGCTTTTTGTGGAAAACTGGATGAAGTGTCTGCCATTATTTCACACTGATAGCCTGGAAATCCATATTTGTTTACCTTCTATATTAACTTCCCCCTTGATTTTAAGGATCTTTGTGTTATTTAGGTAACCTGGACTATATCTCTTCGAATTGCTAATTATATATGTGTGTGTGTCTGTGTGTGCTTGTTTGTGTTTGTGTGTGTATACCTTACTGATTAAATAAGAAAAACCACTCTGATTTCTCCTTTAGTTTTCTTTCTGATTGTTCCATAGAATTTCATCAGCTATATTCTAGGAAATCATTTAATTGCTCAACAAGCAGGATGATGCTAAGTAGCTTTGTTTCACTTCTGTTGGCCCAGAGAGCTAGATGTTTTGAACATAGAGCAGCTACATTATTCACTCTATGCCTTCCTCGGTAAGCATAGCCATTTTTCACTTGGACGTCGAGCTTCATAATTTTCTTTTCTTTTTTCAATCCCGGGAATGGAATCCAGAGTCTTGTGCATGCTAGACAAATGTTCTACTATTGAACCATACTCCCAGCCCTGACTGTATACAAATTGCATAAAAAATTGCTCATTTCCCAGTTTTTTAGTTTGTTCCCCCCCTCCCCACCCCGGTCCTGGGGCTTGAACTCTGGGCCTGGGCACTGTCCCTGAGCAATTCAGCTCAAGGGTAGCATTCTACCCGTGAGCCACAGTACCACTTCTGGTTTTCTGGACTTTCCTGCCCAGGCTGGCTTTGAACTGCAATCCTCAGATTTCAGCCTTCTGAGTAGCTAGGATTACAGGTGTGAGCCACTGGCACCCGGCTCCATTTTTTTAGTTTTAAAATGTAGCAGCCTATAGAAAAAGCCAATTTATCCCTAACAGATTCACCAATTATTAACATTTTGCCATATCTGTGTGTGTGTGTGTGTGTGTGTGTGTGTGTGTGTGTGTGTTACATGTTTTGCTTTTGCTGGACCATTTTCAAAAGCACATAAGTTTCAGACTTCTTGACATTTTATTCCCCAGAGTCACCTCATTCTTGGAATAAGAATAATGCTGTTACACTAAGATTATCTGAGATAACATTATCTTATATATCATCATTTGAGATAACATTAGTTGATAAATATAAATAGTCTCTTGTCTCAATATATATTTATCCCTCTTTCACTCTAGGTTCTAATCAAGATCAGCTGTTGTATTTAGTTTTAATTTTCCTTTGTCTCCTTTAATCTAGAACGGTGACCCCCAAATCCAGATACCAATGCAGCTGTAGACAGACTTATATTTCAGCTTAAGGTAACATATACTTTTCTAAACTGTAATACTAATACAATTATTTATCTTTGAGTTGATTATATTCCAATAAAACTTAATTATACATTTATAAGTCTATGAACTATCTCAAAGGCTAATGTCATGTCTTACTTTATTATATTAACATAAATTGCACAAATTATACTCATTATAAACAGTTATTGCGTGCAAATTATTGTTTAAATTAGAAGTGCTGTAATCCATAAGGCTCATTTCCCCCATCACTAAGATGTATAAATGTAATGTCTTTAACCACCAACCATTTCCTCCTTCTGCCATGTTTGACATTCACTTAATTACTTCTTCTCACTGTTTTCCTTCTAATTGTATCATCTCTTTCTTCCTCATTTTCTGTAGACACAATGAACAATCTCTCCTTATTAGAAGCATTTTGTGGTAGAGAATAAACATCAAACACTTAGTTACAGGAACTAGAACTGAATCTTGGTTTTACTAAATGATGCCTGACTTTCAAGGCTAGTAGAGGTGAGCTGCATCCAGGAATCGAATAAGGCACAAGCAACCTGAGAAACAGAATACCATCTGAGGCACAGAGAAGTCGAATTTCTTGCCCAAGTTTCCACAGCTGGTACTGGTGTCCACAATGGAACTGGGAGGTGATACCAGAGTTCTCAATCCTAATTACTATTTTGTTGCTTTCCCAAGGCCAAGTACCTAAGAGTACTGGGCTTGTGATCCTAACTTTTGTCCCTCAGGTGGCCTTGTACAGATTTTATTTATCTCTTATTTGGTAAAGAGCTTACCAACAGTTTTCCTTGACACTCTTTTTCTCTTTCCTCTCTTTTCTTTTCTTTCTTTCTTTCTCTTCCTTCCTTCCTTCCTTCTTTCTACCTTCTCTCACTTTCTCCCATCCTCCTTTTCATGTCTCCTTCTTTCCTTCTGTTTCTTTCTTCTTTCCTTCTGTTTCTTTCTTCTTTCCTTCCTTCTTTTTGTTCCTTTCCTCTCTCCTTCCTTCCTTCCTTTTCTTTCTTTCTTTCTTTTCCCTCCCTCCTTTCTTCCCACCCTCCCTCCTTTCCTTACTTCTTTTCTATCAGTAATAGGGCTTTAACTCAGGGAAAGGGAACTCTCCCTTGTCTTTCCCTAAAAAGTGGTGCTCTACCACTGGAGCAACACCTTAACTTTTGGCTTTTTACTGGTTCATTGAAGACCAGAGTCTCATGAACTTTTCTGTCTAGTCTGCCCTCACACCCAAATTCTCTTAGGACTACAGGCACTAGCCACCAACACGCAACTTCTCTCCCTGTTCTGGATGGCATTTTGGTTCCTTGGAGTCCTTAGCTGTCCCTTGGGACCTACCTCTCTTTGTCTTCTGCAGAAAGCTGAATATCATAGTTATCGATTGGAGTCATATTTTTTCCATTTATTTCAGCTTCTGCTTGTGACCACGGTAGCAAAGGCCTCTCACTCCTCAGGCTCAAGATGGTTAAGATTATAGCCTCTCAATGTGTGAGAATATCCATCTTTCTGTTAAGATAAATTTATTTCTCTGCTTTGAGCTCCTTCGCCAAAGCCTCCTTCTGTCATTTCTGAGTTCTTAACTATCAGAGCTCTCAATAGGGTGAAGGCAGGATCGGACCCATGCACAAATCAATGGGAAACACTTTTTTTGGCTGAGTTTCCTTACTAGGCTAGTTCTGGAGCAACACATCCTCCAACTAAAGAAGCCAATGCCTATCTTACAAGCAAATATTACATAAACAAATCACACAGAACTCCGAGGGAAAAAATTGTATAGAAATAAAAGTTTAGGGAGTGGTAGCTATTCTTATTTATCTTGACAAAGAATCGTATGGAAATTCAAACAATTTTCTTTGAGCTTGACAGTATTTCTGCATGGTTATTAGTATTCCCAGGATTCTCAAATGCATGTATTTCATTGACACTTGATATGTATCCAAGATCATCAGAAATAGTCCAGAATATATGAATATTATCATTCTGATGTACTTTGTTGGGTTTATTTTTGGTTATGCTGCTTTGAAAGGGATTGAAGCTAACTATAGGATACATCATCATGGTTCTATTTAAATACAATTGAGAAGTTTATTAGAAAATAACATGAGATAACTAGAAACACGTGACTCATAATCTGTTACTGAATATATTTCTCATAAATTTTCAAGAAATTGACATCACAGGTGTTGATTACATCAAAGTTTCTGATTTGGACTTACAAGAAATATGATGCATGTGAACAGTTCAAAAAAACCAGAACCAAAGCCAGGCATTGAGGACTCACACCTATAATCCTAGCTACTCAGGAGGCTGAGCTCTGAGGATCGTGGTTCAAAGCCAGGCAGGCAGGGTAGTCTGTGAGATTCTTATCCCCAATTAATCACCAAAAAGCTGGAAGTGGAGCTGTGGCCCAAGTGGTAGAATGCTGGCCCTGAGGGAAAAAAAAAGCTCAGGGACAGTGCCCAGGCCCTGAGTTCAAGTCCCAGGATGACACAAAAACAGAACAGAACAGAACACCAGAACCAGAGCCGACCTTAAACCAGGGTTCTGAGTCTCAGCATCCCTGACATACAGGATTTCACGATTGTTTGTTGAGTGGAATTAGGAGACCAGTCCTGTGCCCTGTGGAATGCTCAGCAACATCTTGACCTCTATTTTCCAGATGTTTCTACCACTCTCTCAAATGTGACAACCAAAACATATCTCTGGAAATTGCAAGTGTAAGCCCTAGGAATGGTGCAGGTACAATATCACCCTGGTTGAAAATTCACAGTCACCCACTCACACCATACTTATTATACCTGAAGCACTTCACCAAAGAATTGAGTAAACAATTCCTAGCAGGAAGGAAAAATAAGTTTAGGACAATCCATTCGTATTGATTTTGCATTCAGGATGTTCTGGTCAAGATATTTTCCCTCAAAGTTAAAAGAATCCACCCACCAAGCCCACAACTGTCCGTCTGTGCTTCACTGCATGATAGCTCATTCTCAGGCGCATCAAAGAGCTTCTGAAGACTGCAATTTATTTCAGAATCCAATACACCAATTTCCTCCCCACATCTCGAGCTTTTGTTCTCCTTTCAGCAACATGTGACCACATTTACCTCCCACAACTTCACAATGACTATTTCTCCGAGACACTAGGATGTTAAGGACTCAGTATTAGGCAATTAAATAGTCCTTTTAAAGTCTCAGCAAAGCTCCATGGAATCATTTAAATAGTGACTCATCACATTATTCTTCTCAGAAGAAAAACCTACCTTCCATTCCCCATCTACTGATTTCCTACCTAGTATACCTGAAGTTTCAAATCTAAGAAGTCTAGACTGGTGAAACATAAATTTAAAATAGCTTTAAACTCTAAAGGGTGATGTTCAGGGATTATAAAGACATCAGAACTCGCAAGAGGTCATAGATGAAGACAAATTTGCTTACCAAGCAAATTCTTGACTTTACTTAAAGCCTAGGATTACATATCAAATAATCCTAGACATTGGAGGACCAGCCCTATTTGGAGAAAGTCCTTGGTTAGTTCATAAAACAAATTTTGGAGTCATAAGGAAGTGACAGGCTTGATCTCATAACATAAAGCTGGGGTACTGAGATGGATTGGTCAGATTTACCTCTCCATTTTGGCTGAAAGGAATTTTTTAAATGGAAGCTATCTACAATATAATATGATGTTTACAATGTTTTAGATGCAATAGGCATAAAATTGTGTGTAGCTATCACAACGTTCATGTCTGATATCTCTATAGCAAAAGACAGGTAAGTGAGAAAAGTATGACCAACTTATTGATCATTGTAGGAGGGGACATTGGAGTCTTCAGGAAGGAAGACCTCAAAACCTAGGGGAAAATGTACTTTATGCTTGTATTGGATATGTAATGGGTAGTCATGAAGATTGGATGAAAAGAAGACATAATCTAACGGTAATACACTAAACAAGCTTAATAAGGTCGGCTTGTTTAGGTTCTTCTTGGCTTCTCTGAGTGACTGTCCTTCCTTAGAGGACAGGGTAGTTGTCATGTGTGGGGGAGAGGGATGTCTTCAAGAGAAAAAAGAAAAGAAGCCCCTCTGTTGTTGTGGCTTCCTCAATCTCTTCCGGCTTAAAATACTCAGTATGCGAAGGTGTCAGACTTTGGATCAGTGTTTCCTGAAAACTGCTTTAAAACTTTCAAGTGCTAACTTTTCATGCCTTACTGTAGGTGTTTACCCGGGGCAGGGTATATTATTGTATTATAAAGTACTTGAAAACAATACGGAGGCTTCTCAAAAACCTCAAAGTGCTCTGCACTGGTAGCTCATGCCTATAATTCTACCTACTCAGGAGACTGAGATCTGAGGATCGCAGTTTGAAGCCAGCCCAGGTAGGAAACTCTATGAGACTCTTATCACCCATTTGCCACTCAAAAACTAGAAGTAGAGCTGTGGCTCAAAGTGGTAGGGTGCTAGGCTTGAGAAAAGGAGCTCAGGGACAGCACTCAGGCTCTGACTAACAAACAAGCAAGCAAACAAACAAAAAACCCACCTCAGAGTAGAATTTCCATATGATTCATCTAGCTGTCCTACTGCTGGCTATATAGCTCAGAATACTGAGAAGATATCTGGATACCTATGTTTATTGCAGTGTTATTCACAATAGCCAAGTTATGGAATCAATCTAGGTGTCCACCAATAAATAAGTGGATAACAAAAATATTATGTAAATATATGTAATGGAATATTATTTGGCCGTAGAGAAAAATAAATGGAACTAGAGTATATCACATTAAGTGAAAAGAGCCAGACAGACACAGAGGCCATGTTTCTCTCCATGTGGAAGAAAAAGATAACCAGGAAGTAGAAGAAATATGACTATGCAGGACTGGGAAAGGAGTAAGGTATAGAAATGGGAATGGGGGAAGGAAGGTAGATATGATCAAAGCATAATATATGAATATATAGAAATGCTACAGTGAAACAGATTAATTTGTACAACTAGTATGTATTAGTGATTATAATAGTAAGATAAAACAAAGTACTAAGCAAGAGGTGAAACCAAGAGGAGTCAGCCATAGGCAGATGTAGTGGTCTTTCAGGACTGAGCACTGTGTAGTAGAAATAATATTAATGAAACAGTCTTCAGAATAATAGCATCGGAATAATAGCAAGAAACAAAAACAAAACAAACAAAACAAAGAACTTCACTGCAGAATGATTCTGGAATCTACAGTTTGACCACTTAGCTCTTGCTCTGCCTATGTATTATATTCGTAGTTCTATGTGTTAGTATTTCTTATAGCACAATATAGTAGATCTGAGATAAATTCATGAGTTTGGTCCATTGTAGCTCAATCTGGTCCCCAGATTTCTGGGAAGAGCTGTTAAATTGCATTACCCCTGGGATATTACCCAAGCTTTCACACTATTTGGCTTAAGTATTACAAGGAAAGGGTATACCTATGCAGTTTGTTGTACACTACAGATAGTAATGCAAGTATGCATGAGGTCCTAGGAAACCTCAAGGTGATCAACAGTAGCTAAAGTCATCATCAGACAGGAAAACCAACTGCTGGGGTGTAGAGAAGATGGAACTGATGAGTATTGGTTAGAGGGAGAGCATAAGACAATTTAGGAATAAACAAAAAGGCAGCAGGAAATATGAAGATTTATAAATGGGCAGGAGATTAATAGGCAATCATTCTTCCTAGGATAGGTCTTATTACTTAAGGCTTTGTGTATTGTAAAATATGAGGAGTTGAGGGAAATAAGGGCAATGAAAGGAAAGCTCATGTGAATCATTAATCATTGATAAAGAAGAAAAACAAGACCTAGTTGAAGGCTCAGAGTAATAACCTCGAGGATTTCATAAAAACCCGGGAAGATTGTAACTATGAGGCAGAATATAGTGTTTTTCAGTCAGTGTCCTATGAGTCAGGGCAGAAAATAGACTCAGGCCATCCTGGTTTTATTGCTTCAGGCATACTTGGAGCTTTAGTAAGAGGGATGGGGGTGGGAGGTGGGAGGTGGGAAGGATTGACTGCAGATTGTAGAATCCAGAACTCCAGAATTGTTCCTTTCTTTTGATCTTTTCCAATTCAGGTTGACACTCCAGGGAGCTACAAGAAAAAGCCCAGTCAGGTGGGGTCCACATCTCTGGGCCTAGGCTGCTGGCTAGCAGCCAGTTTCACTTTTCCAAGGCCTATCTGTTTGCGAATATCCACAGCCGGTTAGCTACTTAGGAGCAGCTGCTAATTTCAGACTGCATTAATTGTCTGTGCTCTGTTCCCATCAACATGCTTTCCTTTGTCCTTAGCTCTCCATGAATCTGGCATGCAAATTGGCACAATTTACTTATTATATCAGGGATCCTGTAATGGTGCTTGGTGCATTTGAGAAACAAGGATCTATGGTGGTACCAGTGTCTTTGTGCTACCAGGAAATAGCCTCTAGGGAGCATTTCTCATTTCCCAACAATACAGTTAGTCTGATTTAAATGAATTTCAATATTTAAAGGAAGATTAAGCACCAAGTGTCTGGATTGCAAGTAGTTTCTGGCTTAAAAAAAGAGTACATTTTAAACTTCACTATGGAGTCTCAGAGTTATTGTTAGAGGTCAGGAAATGTCAAGTGAGCTTTATCTCTGGACTGAAGATAGGATGCTAAGGAGGAGCCTTCTTGTATTTTTATCCGGAAGTGAGATGACTTGATAGTTTAGGAGAGGTGAAGGGTTCTTAAATTACCTGAGGAAAGTAGAAGCAAAATGCATTGTGCCAATAGCACGTTTTTCATTGCAAGGTTTTCAATAATCATAATAAATATAGATATTTACTAGATGAATGGATGGAACTAGAGATCATCATGGTAAGTGAAATTAAACAAACACAGAAATGTTGAATTATATATTCCATTAAAGTATTTTTTTTGCTTGTGTCTGTGTTGTGTTTGGGTTTTTCATTATGTTTTGTTTTCTAGATCTAGGCATGATGGTGTATACCTGTAATCATGGCAGTGGAGAGGCAGGGCATCTCAAATCAAGACGAGCTTGCAACACTGTACCAAATAAATAAATAATTATAAACCACAAAGAAATTCAGTGAAAGCTGTTGATCAATAGTGGAGTGGATAGGGGGAAATATATTAATAGACTCTGTGTGGTAAGTTTCCAATGAGAGGGCATTGAACTAACAAAGATGAGGGAGGTTGAATATGGTTGAAATAGATTGTTTGCAAGTATGAAAATAGAACAATGAAATCGGTTGTAATTGTTTGGGGAAGGAGGGTAGAGGGAATGATAGAGGGGGTAAGATTGATTGGGAATACATTGTAAATGTGTGGAAATATAACAAATAACCCTCCTCCCCCATATTACTAATGTAAACTGAAAAAAATAATAAACCAAAGAAGAAGAATTAATAATGACCATTTTTCCTTAGAGAATCTTTTCTCCATCTGTGAATATGAAAATAGTAGAGAGACTCTTAACCTCCAATTAGATATTTAATATAGCATACATCACCATAAACAGAAACTATATGAACTGAAAGTTACAGCCCCAAATAATGCTCTCCTCTGAGGAAGTCCCATGCAGAGTGTTGAATCATGGGGAAGCAGAGTGTTTTGTTTTTGTTTTTTTTGTCTGTTTGGGGGCTTGAACTCAGGGCCTGGGTGCTGTCCCTGAGATCTTTAGCTCAAGGCTAGTGCTCCACCACTTTGAGCCACAGCTTCACTTACAGTTTTCTGTTGGTTAATTGGAGTCTCACTGACTTTCTTGCCAGGGCTGGCTTTGAACTTCAATCCTCAGATCCCAGCCTCCTGAGTAGCTAGGATTACAGGCATGGGACATCAGCACCCAGGCTAGCTTCTTTCTTGTTTTGTCATTCATCATCCAGATGATGAACAAGTTTGGGAACTGTCCTCCTTCTTTCCAGTCTTTACTACGATCAGCGGATTTGAAAAGTCCCTTCTCTCCACTAGGCGATACTACTTCAAGGTCACCCTGTCCCGACTTGTCTGGTCATTGTCAGGTTTCTGGAGTTGTATCTCTAGTCACTCATTACATCATGACTTTATCATGCATAACTTCTTCTTCATCCAGAGTCTTCCAGACTCTGCTGGTAGGAATTTCATCATCTCTCTTCATTTCTCCTAGGGCAAACCTTTGTAGCATACATAATTTCCTTTCAGGCACTGGACCATCTCTGGAAGCCCAGATTGTATTTTTGCGCCTCTATTTCCCCCAGGATGTAGGGGGTCATGGCAGTCTTCAGAATTAAATCTTTTAAAATGTACAACATTAACAAACTCCTGCAAAACAAAAAAAAAAGAGGCATCTCTCCCTTAAATTCCAGTGTCATATACCTTTCAAACTTGCCATTTAAAAATTTCCAGATTTCTTTATTTTGGGGGTAGTATACTGGAAAATAGATATATAAGTATTACAAATATCTGCCCTATGAGTTATTTGAATATACATTTTTCTTAGTGCCAACATTTGGAATACACATGCTCTAATACTAACATGGCTAGCACTTGAGAAAAACAGGGACTGTTATTTTAGACCAGTGAAATAGAGCGGCACATTTTGGTCATGGTTAATAATGTCCCTAAATTTATTCTTCAGCTGTTCATATGCCACAAGCTAGCACCAGTCAAGCATAACAGTGACAGATGCATGTGCTCTGCAGCCTGAAATGAGGACATAAACGATTTGTGCAGGCCCTTTGGCTAGTTGAGTGGCCTGTCTGCAGGGTGAGCAGTCCCAAATTCATGGGTGACCGTGCTACTTTAGTGTGTCAATTGCATAGTCACAGTTGACCAGGGGCTGCAGTGGCCACTTTTTCCTTGAGATCATATGATCTCTTTATGTTATTGTGTCCTGGGGCTTGAATTCAGAGCTTGTATGCTGTCCCTGAGCTTCCCCCCACCCCTCAAAGCTAGCATTCTACTACTTGAGCCACAGTTTCATTGCTGGATTTTTAGTGGTTTATTGGAAATAAGAGTTTCATGGACTTTCTTGAACTGTGATCCTCAGAGCTCAGCCTCCTGAGTAGCTAGGATTGCTGGTGTGAGCCAGAAGTGCCAGCCTCAGACCATATGTTCTTTGGAACAAGTAATTAGGCCATATCAGTTTTAGTCTTTTACTCTTTTCCTCAGTTCCCATTAGTCAAATAATAGTATCTTTGATATTGATACACTGTATATTTCTTGGCAAGAAGAGTTTTAATTTTAATGGAAATGGGAAACAAATTTCACATCAGAGAGGAAGTATTAAAAATTAGAGGAAATAAAATTAAACAAAATGATCGAGCTTTCATCTCATTTTGTTAAGGATAGTCTTTACATAAGGATGAATGTTTCATTTGTATTACATATTACACACACAAATGTATTCACACATACACATACATACACATACTCTCTCTCACCCACATGCACACACACACACACACACACAGAACCTTCAGGCACAAATTTTAATGATATAAGCAGAGTGTTTTGAAGGGAATTCAAAGCCAAATAGCTATAAAATGATTTCTCCTGCATGGTGAATGGAATTATAATATGAAGTAGCAGTGGGAGTAATAGTCACTAATATGCTACTTTCTGGAAAGAAAATTCCAAGGCACTGTTGAGTTTAACTGTTCAGTAAAATGAGAAAGAAAATCTTTCTATTTTTGTATGCGCCTCTCTGCAAGAAAGAGTGGTTAAGTTTATGAAGACTTACAAAATATTTTGTGATCAAATGAAGGTTGTATTCATATGGTCCCCTACGTCTATGAAGTTAGGAATTTTCGCTCCATTCATTGCTTTCACTTCACGTTTTATAGAACTTTGTCATTAAGCTATGCTTTTTAGCATTCCTTTATCATTGTTAACATTAGTGATGTTTCTGTGGGTGAATGAGGCAGGATCTGATAACCAGATATTTAAAAGCCTATTTGTGGACTTTTTGCTCTTCTTACTTTGTATTTGATCACTTTTCTTAAGAACACCAACAAACATTATTGGGACATTTGTGAAAGTTAGGTGGACTCTTAGGAGTTATCTAACAGACGAGATTATAATGCTCTTAGAAACCACCAAGCTTTTAGGTAGCCCTGGTGAAATAATGATGCAAAGGGTACCACTGAAATGGCCTCTGGGGACTAGTGTGTCCCAGTGACACAAGGCAGTCAAGGTAATCTTCTCTATGTGACTTAATATTTGGTTGGCAATCTGATAACTAGAGTGTGTGTGTGTGTGTGTGTGTGACAAAAGGTTAAATATAAAAGGGAGTGGTGGTCAATACCTACACTGGCAGCATTTAAGAGAGAGAGACATGAGGATTGAGAGTTCAAGGCCAAACTTAAATTGGAGATCCTGCTTAAAAAAGTAAGTTGAGCAGGTACCTGGGAGCTCACCTCTATCATCCTAGCCACTCAGGAGGCTGAAACCTGGACAGTCATGAGTCTTTAAGACTCCATCTCCAAGATAGGTGACAAAAAGCAGGGCAGTAGGCATGGCTCAGGCACAGCATCAGCTGAGCAAGCAAGCCAGCAATCTCAAGTTCAAATCCCCAAAGGTCCCCCTCCCCTAAAAAAGAAACACATTAAAAAGGAATACAGAAAAAAAAAGGGAAAGGAAAAAGAAAGTTTAAACACTTTAATTTGATGAATTGTACTATCATAGATTTTAATAAAAATTTCCAGGGAAAGATTAAAGTAAAATGATTACTCCAAACTCCCCATACAACGAAAGAAATAAAACATTTCTAATATCTATGCAATTCTATGGGCATTTTCTATAGCTCTTTTTTATTCTTTTTATCAGAAAATGATTAGACAAATGTATATGCAGGGTACCAAAATCAGAAAATACAAATTTCATTTCAATGCATTGAAATAAAATATATAATGCATTGATGCTTTTTGGCTCAGAAATTTTATGCTTTTGAATTTCATATATGCAGTCCATCATTCTTTTCCAAACTTGTGTAACATTCATGTGTTATTGTTTTCGTTTTATATTAAGTGGCATTTTGCTTGTTTTCCATTATCTGTCATTGCAAACAATGATTGTAATAATTACACATGCACAAGGTTCTCCTTGGTGCAAGTTAGATAATGCCAGATGGTTTTGCAAAACAGTTGTACTAATTTACTTTCCCGCCAGCAGTATATTAACATTAACATTACTTGTTCTGCTCTCTGATAATTTCATTGTCTGATTTTTATTTATATCAATGGATATTTCATTCTGTTTTTAATCTTCTTTGTCCTCAATACTAATAAGGTTGAGAATATTTTTATTTGTTAATTACCTAGCCATATGTCCTCTTTTGGGAATTATGTCTTGTCTATATTATTTATTCTGCATATAAGTCTTTTGTGGTTTTTACCTTCTCAAACTTTGGCTTCTCTTTTTTTTTCATTCTGTCATTTGAGGAGTAGAAAAATTTTCATTTCCATATCATTTTCATCATTTTCTTTTATAGAGTATGCTTTTTAAAATCTCATGTAAGAAATTATTTTCTACCCTAGTTGTTCTGCAAATGTGTATAGGAGTGCTTATGTAAATAAATACTGATTTTTAAGTTGACCCATCATAATTTTGCTCTTTCTATTCATGAATTCCCGCCTTTATCATGCATGAAGTATTTGTGTGCACTTTGTGCTAATTGTAATCACTGTGATCACACCATGGATTGGTTTGTCTAGTTATGGAACAGGACCACAGAGTACGACTTACTGGAGACTAGTCATTATATCTCATACAGCAGGTAAGTCATGTCTTACTTCTTTAGGAAGTCTGAACTATTCTTAGCTTATGCCTGCCTGCCTGCCTGCCTGCCTTCCTTCCTTCCTTCCTTCCTTCCTTCCTTCCTTCCTTCCTTCCTTCCTTCCTTCCTTCCTTCCTTCCTTCCCTTCCTTCCTTTCCTTCCTTCCTTCTTTCCTTTCTTCCCTCCCTCTCTTCCTCCCCTTCCTTCCTTCCTTCCTTCCTTCCTTCCTTCCTTCCTTCCTTCCTTCCTTCCTTCCTTCCTTCCTTCCTTCCTTCCTTCCTTCCTTCCTTCCATCTTTCTTTCCTTGCTTCTTTGGAAAGGGTTTTACTATCTAGCTCAGGCTTACCTGTACTTGCTAAGTAGCTAAGAAGGAAGGAGTGAGGGAGTGAAGAAAAGAAGGAAAGAAGAAAGGGGAAAAGGCCATCTTAATTTGTAGATTTACTGATTTCTGTGAAGTAAGTATTCTCATTGTGTTGATTCAAGCTACTAGGCGAGTTCCTTAGTAAGTAGAGAGTTGGAAAGCGATGTGGAATAAAATCTCATATAAAATTTGTGGAGGGGAAGGGGAAAAACAAATCGTTTAAATAGGGATACAGGTGGACTCCTTGCAGCAATGAGATGTACAAGTCGTTATGTCGAAAAATGAACTTTAAAACTTTGGTGCAGGGGAGGGGGGGAGATGGTGGGGGTGGGGGGTGGGGGGGTGGTAGCGGGGAGGATTGAGTGGGGGGGCGGGGGGAAGATGGGAAGGGATGGGAAGGGGAAACAAAGGAGGAGGCTACAATGCTTGATAAGAAATGTACTCATATATTTGATGTCAGTATAACTTGTGGAGGAGATGGGGAAAAACCAGTTGTTTAAGGATACAGGTGGACCTGTTGCAACAATGAGAAGTACAAGTTGTCATGTCCAAAACGAGCTTTACAACGTCGGTGGGGGGGGGGGGGGGGGAAGGGGGGAAGGGAGGAAGGTGAAGGATTGGGATTGGGGGGGAGGGGGGAGGCTGGGAAGGGAGGTGAAGGGTAAACAAAGGAGGAGGCTGCAATGCTTGGTAAGAAATGTATGCATTATCCTGCCCATGTAATTGTAACCCCTCTGTACAGTATGTTCACAAATAAAATAAAATTAAATTAAAAAAAAAAGAAATGTACTCATTATCTTGCCCATGTAATTGTAACCCTTCTGTACAGTATTTTCACAATAAAAAAAAATTCAGTAGAGTGACCATAGCACACAATCCAGTGTAATGATACAGCATTATATACTTAGTTCCAGAAAATCTCAGGGTTTTTTTTTCCATTCTAGGAATAATTAATTTGGAATTATGCTATCCTTAGATATTTGGTAGAGCTAATTTATGAAATTATCTGAATGTTGCTTTTTTTCACCAGTCCTGGGGCTTGAACTCAGGGCCTGGACACTGACCTTGAGCCTTTTTGTGCTCAAGGTTAGTGCTCTATCTACCATTTGAGCCATAGAGCCACTTCTGGCTTTTTCTAAGTAGGTTTTTGAGATAAGAGTCTCAGGGACTTTCCTGCCTGGGCTGGCTTCAAGCCATGCTCCTCAGACCTCAGTCTCTTGAGTAGCTAGGATTACAGGCATGAGCCACCGGTGCCTGGCTTGAATGTTGCTTTCTTAATAGGAAAAAATGTGTTTTATCCAACCTAAAAACTCTAATAAATTATCAATTTGTTTACATTTTTAGATTTAGTATGAAATTGTCCTTTGGTGTCCACCAGGGAATGGTTCCAGGGGTGTCTCCTCCTCCGCTGATCCACACACATATTCCCAAATCTGCAAATAGATGCTCAAATCCCTTATATAAAATGTTGTTCAATAATCATGCCACCTACATACATCCTTTCCCAGATTTAAGATCATCTCTAGATCACTTATAATACCTAAGCAGACCTAAGTGCTACATTATATTCTATTTAATTGTTTAAGAAAAATAAAACAAATAAGTCATATTTTCAGTAGAGATGCAGTAGTGTTTTGTTTTCAGTTGGTTACATCCCTTTATGAGGAACATTATGGATATGGAGAACCAACTGCATTCACGATATGTTCTCTTTCTTCAAACTCTGCTGCATCTACAGTTACTTACCTCAGTCATCCATAATATGGTTGGTTAGTAACTACAGTTATGTTGTTGATGGCAATGGATAATCTTCAAACAACCATGTTAGTTTTATTCTTTTGAATGAATTAATATATTTGTCTTTGTTAATTTCATTTGTATCATTGTCTCTTCTAACTAATTTCTGCGTCTAGATTTTATTTCTACTGATTTTCCTTGAATTTCTTTGGTTGTTCTTTATAAAACTTGTTTGTGTTGCTAAATACTTTGTGGCTACTCTTTTTTTTTCTATGTTCAGTAGACTCAATATTACCAGTATATGGTTCCAAGGAATCCATAATTGGAAAAACCACCAATGTATAGGATGCATAGAGTCTGGGACTACAGTATGGCTGTTTGATTCATTTTTCCATAATGCCATTCAACTTCCACTAGAGACATGCCATCTTTCAACAATCTAAAATTTTCACCTTACCACTTAAACTAAGTACATAATATGTCCTTTTTGGCTTGAGAAGTTTTCCCATAACTTTTATCTTATTTGGGAGTACCGTTTGTTTTGATGGAGGCAGATTTTCACAAAACCTAGGGTAGGAAAGCATTCAGCAGATCCACGCACAGCAATTGAAACACAACTCACAATAACCCAGGACTGGCTTTTCCACATCAACTGAACTGCGTAATGCATATGTCTGAATTTAAATGGTTTGTTTTGGATATTTCTTTTGATTTAAAAAAAAATGTATAACTGCCTGTGTCAGTGGCTCACACCTGGAATCCTAGCTACTCAGGAGGCTGAGATCTGAGGGTAGCAGTTCAAAGACAGTCCGGGCAGGAAAGTCTGAGACTCTTCTCTCCAATAAACCACTCAGAAAGCCAGAAGTGGTGCTGTGGCTCAAGTGGTAGAGGGCTAGCCTCGAGCTGAACAGCTGAGGGACAGCGCCCAGGCCCAGAGTTCAAGCCCCATGACTGACAAAATAAAAAGGGTATTACTTTTTGACCATATGTGACCAAAATCACACATAATAAATGCATAAACAAGGAAGGCCTACTATAAGTATTTTGAGAATGTGTATTTCCCCATAATGGACATTTTTAGCAACTTCCTGCCCATTATTATTTTTATAATCACTTGATATAATATGTTGATATATATTTGTTATGATTTCTTTCTTAAATAATTATTTAGGATCTGGATGCCAATGGCTCATGCCTGCAATCCTAGTTATGTGGGAGGCTGAGATCTGAGGATAGCAGTAAGAAGCCAGCCCAGGCAGGAAAGTCCATCAGACTCTTATCTCTAAATAATCACCAAAAAGCCAGAAGTGAAGCTGTGGCTCAAGTGGCAAAGTGCTAGCCTTGAGCTAAAAGCTCAGGGACAGTTTCTAGGTCCTGAGCCCAAGCCCCAGGACTGGCACACACACACACACACACACACACACACACACACACACACACACACACACACACACACACACACACACACACACACACACACACACACACACAGTGATTTAGAAGTGTATGAATTTTAAAATGCTAAAATGAGTGAATTTTCTCTAGTTATATTTTGTTACAATTATACTAAGTTTATAAAATAATATGTAATATTTTTTATTTATTTATAATTACTATTTTTACTTGAAAATGCTAAGAAACATTAACATTAAAACTGTAACAGGGCTTTCAGTTAAATACGTCAGATAAAGAGTTCAATTCCTTTTGGACAACATTACTACTTCACTCGATGTATTTTGAATAAAAAATATCTTTTTTTATTATCTGTGTAACTTTTTTTTATTGTGAAAATACTGTACAGAGGGGTTACAATTACATGGGCAAGATAATGAGTACATTTCTTATCAAGCATTGTAGCCTCCTCCTTTGTTTCCCCTACCCATCCCTTCCCATCCTCCCCCTGCCTCCCCTCTCCCCCTCTGCCAAAGTTGTAAAGTTCACTTTTGATATAACGACTTGTACATCTCATTGTTGCAATGGGTCCACCTGTATCCCTGTTTAAACAATTTGTTTTTTCCCTTCCCCTCCACAAATTATACCGACATCAAATACAGGGAAAGCAGGGGTTATACTGTGGGGGAGAGACATACAAAGCAACAAAGAAATAATCTTATAAATGTGTTAGAAACAATCACATGAAAGAAAAAAAAAACATTTGAATACATATCTTAGGGTTCATTTCCCTAACATCACCTTATCTGACCTTTTCTGCTAAAAAAAAATCTTGAACTTGGTACTAGAGGCTCCTGCCTGAAATAATAGCCACTTAGGAGGCTGAAATCTGAGGAGTGTATTTCAAAGCCAGTATGGGGGGAAAAAAGCTTTTGAGACTCTTATCTCCAATTAACTACCAAAAAAGCCAAAGTAGAGATGTGGCCGTGAGCAAAAAAATAAAGCTCAGGGTCAGCGCTCAGGCCCTGAGTTCAGGTCCCAAAATCAGCACACACACACACACACACACACACACACACACACAATTATTAAAATTGCTTTGCGACAACATATGAGCAGTTTTACATGTGCACTCCAAATGTTGCATGAAAATTCTGTATATGGTTTAGGCTTGCTAATTTTGTGGTTAAATGTTCTATATATTAATTTATTGATTACTGAAAGAAATGTGTCAATAATCTCTTATGTGCATTATTCTTTTACATTTTCACCTTATAAAAGTTGATGCTGTGTTCATACACAAACACCTGTCTACAGTAGCTAATTTTTCTGGCGAATTTACCTGTTCACCATTAAGTAATACAATTATATTCAATATAATGCTTCTGCATTAAGTTTTATGTCAATAAAAGAAGCAACCCTAGATTTTCTTGTTTGTGTTTTCCGGTTTTGTAATGTTTTCCAGTTTTACCTTTCATTTTAGAGGGATCTCTGTCTGAAACTATCTTTTTGGAGTATGATTGATATATAAAAGCTGCACATGCTGGGCGCTGGTGGCTCACGCCTGTAATCCTAGCTACTCAGGAGGCTGGGATCTGAGGATCGTGGTTCAAAGCCAGCCCGGGCAGGAAAGACCAGAAAACCAAAAGTGGTGCTATAGCTCAAATGGTAGAGCACCCACCTTGAGCTGAAGAGCTGAGGGACTGTGCTCAGGCCCAGAGTTTAAGCCCCAGGACCGACAAAAAAATTAAATAAAAAGCTGTACATTTAATAAATAAAACCTGATGCAGTTGGAGCCACTATTATTGATGACATAAACCTATCAATTCTTTCCAAAGTTTTGTCCCTCCCTCTTATTTTATCATTTATTGTCTGTTCGGTTGATAAGTATACTTGACAGAAGATTTACCTTCGTAACCATATTTAGATTTACTATAATCTTGTGAACTGCAGGCACTATATTGTAAATCTTTAAGATTTATTCATTTTAATAGTCAAAATGTTTTATCATGTGATTAATATCTTCCTATCTTCCCTTTCTCATCTCTACAGCAATCACCATTTTATTCTGTTACCAAGAGTCTATTTTAAATTCATCAGATAAGTAATATCATATAGCACTTGTCTACCTTTGCATATGAGCCATATTGTCATGCCTAAAAATAATAGTGTTTCAGGCTCATTCATGTAATGGTCCTAAAACCAAGGGCAGCCTCTGCCTCTAACAGGTTAATCTGTTTTCCTGAAGCAATAACATCTATCTGCTCTTAAGCTCTTAGTTATGACTAGTATCACAAGGATTTTATATATTGAATCATTATGATGCAGGGACAAGAGGATGAAATAATAGAGAGACTGTCTAGAATTTCTTTTAATCCAGTTTAGATCTATTGTAATGGAGCTCAGTTTTTAGTCATCAAATTCATAAAGGAACTAACATTCTTGCACAACACTGTATGTTCAGGATAGAGAAGGGTCCTTTTAGATATAACTATCAACTCTTTTAATTTAATGTATGTAATTAGTTTTAGGAGCATTTTAATTTGCCTTTTGGAAATTTATAGTTTACCACTTTAAAAATTAACCATTTATGCTAATACACATAAATTGAGAGATAGTTTATGGACTATGCCCAAACTGGCATGACTATAATCAGACATAAAATTGTTCTCCTTTACATGTAGTTATGGAGAACTATGTATACTAAATGTAGCAAAATAAAAATATTGGGCTATAAAATCTAAACAAATTCATTTCCCAGATAGAAAATGATGAAAATTACCAATCATCAGAGAGATATAATCCATGTTAAACTTTTTTCATCATTTTCAAACTATTTCAGGAGAAAATTATATTTAATGAATTTGAATATCATAATTATTGTCTACCTAAATGGTACATAAAATGTGCCAAGAAATGAGTAGTAAAATTGGGATCTAATGGAAAATAATATACATTGCTATTATAAAACACTCTGGGCCTTTCTGAGAAATCTGAGTTCCCCAATTTCTTATGTTTTTAGTTTTGGTTTTGTTGGTTGTGGGGCTTGAACTCTGGACCTGGGCACTATCCCTCAGCTCTTCAACTCAAGGCAAATGCCCTATCACGTGAGCCATAGTGCCACTTCTGGATTTCCAGTAGTTTATTGGAGATAAGAGTCTCACAGATTTTCCTGTCTGGGCTGGCTTTAAACTGTGATCCTCAGATCTCAGCCTCCTGAGTAGCTAGGATTATAGGCGTGAGCCACCGGTGCCTGGCATTCTTATGTTTTTCAAAGTAAAAGAAATTAAAGAAAAATTTATACTGAGTTTATATTATCTTGAAACTTATTGGTCTCATATATTTTATATCACTGTAATTTCTGTCGTATTGATCTGATGGTATGTATGTTAAAGCTCAAAATTTCTTTTCAGGTAGGCAAAAAACAAAAAAGCCCAGCCCTTTTGTAGAGAGATGTTTCTCTCTGTGCCTAATAGCAAATAGGGAATTATATCATACAGAATGAACTAAACACATGTTTTCAAGGAAAAAAAACATCTTGGGAATGATGTGACTGAATTATTAAAAATTTAATTTTATTGTTAAGGTGATGTACAGAGGGGTTATAGTTACATGTGTAAGGTAGTGAGCACATTACTTGTCGAACTTGTTACCCCCTCCTTCATTTTTCTCCCACTCTCCTTCCATCCAATCCTTCCCCAAATTGTAAAGCTCATTTCCAACATATTGTCTTGTGAGTATCGTTGTTGCATTGGTTCAACCTTTGTCCTTTGTCTCACCATTTTTTTGTTCTCCTTCCCTTCCCTAATCCAGATAAACATATACAATACATGTAAACATCATATACAATACCCAGGGTTCCAAAATCAAATACAGGGACAAAAGAGGATAAACCATAGGGAAAACCACAATAGAAAAAAGAAACAAAATAGTACATTAAAAACAACAACAAAGAAAATCCTCTTGTTTCTACATCTTGAAGTTCATTTTGCTTAGCATCATCCTATGTGATCATATGTACAAAGCTATTGAACTATTGTGATTCTCTTCTAGGACTATCCTAGACGTACACTAATTATTACAAACAAATGAGGGAAACCATGGAATCTATGTTTCTTTGGGTCTGGCTTACTTCACATAGTATGATTTTTTCCACGCCTTTCCATTTCCTTACAAAAGGGGTGATGTCTTCTTTCTGATGGAAGCACAGAATTCCATTTTGTGTGTTTGTGTGTGTGTCTGTGTGTGTGTGTGTGTATCACATTTTTTTCATCCATTCATCTACTGAGGGGCATCTGGGTTCATTCCATCTTAGCTATGGTAAATAATGCTGCAATGATCATGGTTGTGCTGGTAACTTTATATGGACTTGTTTGTGGTCATTTGGGGTAATGCTCAGAAGTGGGATTGCTGGGCCATAGGTAAGCTCTATGTTTAGTCTTTTGTGGAACCACCACACTGCTTTCCAGATATGTCTCTATGTTTTCTAAGATTTTCAAAGTTATTGTATGGTTGATCATTCCTATCTTGAGAAATAAGGTTCCTAAAGACCCAATAACTTTCTCCTCCTTCCCTCCCTCCCTCCCTCCCTCTATCTCTCCTCTCTTTCTCTTTCTCTTGTCTTCCTTCTTTGTATTTCTCAATTCTCCATACTTGACATTGCAATCCACAGGTCCTAAAATGTTTTTAAGGTCTCTGGTTTTGGTGTCTTTTCACATTCTGTATGCATTGTCTGAACTGAAAGGAAGTAGAATGGACTCTTGATGAACATGACCAAAGTTTGAATCGTGTTGGTCCTCATGCCAACAACTACCCCTAATTTTGGATTTATTAAACATATCAGTAATCTAATAAATAGTAAACTCTTATATTACGTCAAATCAACTTGTGTGATTATTAATCTTTCTGTGTAGTGATCTCCCAAGCTGATTTTACTTGTTATCATTCTGCTGTCATGATTTTCTGAAATCTTAATAGGATTTTTTCTCATATTTTATTAGAATTTGATTTTATAGGGGATAGTTTCTTGTTGTTGTTGTTTTTTTAAATAAACTCAGTAAATAGGCTTCGCAGAAACCTGCACGATGGGATTTAGTTAGGTTAATATGAATCATTAACTCTGGTTTCTCAGCACGTGAATGAAGGTAATGAAATTCCTAGATTCTTCCCAGGCAGGCTTTATTTCTTCTTCCCATCATCCTTAGATGAGTATCCTTATAAAATATGTTCTAGAAAGATCACTTGGGTATAGTTTTCCTAATAATTCTCAAAAGACCAGCTCCTGAGTTGAAGAGTGATTTCAATTGAAAAGTGATTTCAACTTTAGTTTTCTGCTCTACATTTAGAAAAAAAAAACATGTCTTTCTTTTGTGGCTAGAAAATAACTGTCAGCAGTGACATTGTGCAAGAGACTCCAGGCTTGTTCTTTTTTTCCTTGTGTTCTCTGAAGAGAAAATGATTACACTGTGACTTGCCATTGATTAACTAAAATCATCCAAGTATAGAGAGAGCTGAAAGTGCAGCCCAGAAACCATAGCAACCTTCATGAAAATGATTCCTGTAATGACACTCTTTCAAAATGTCCAGGCTTCCAGGTGGGCAATTGCTTACCATTTTTGCCTGTAAAACTGGATCATCCACAGTGGAGTTGGCTGGGTTTCCTTGGGAGGGCCATTCTGATTATGTAAGGGTTGCTCAGACCTGCTGCTGAGATGGAGCCCTAGAAAAAAATAACATTTGGTGTATTATGTGATCGAGGAGGGATTATTTGTACCTTCTTTCCTGTGCTGGGCATCCATCTATCTATCTATCTATCTATCTATCTATCTATCTATCTATCTATCTATCTATCTATCTATCTATCTATCTATCTATCTATCTATCTACCTACCTACCTACCTACCTACCTACCTAACTATCCTTAATTTCACTTGATAAATCAGAAGCTAGCCTCATTTTAGACTCTAAAGAATCATTTCCATTTGTGAGACATGGATACTTAAGAAGAAGAATACTGAAATTTACTGAAATTTACCAGTGGTGTTTTAACAATTAATTTTACCGTGGCATCTGAGTGTCAATTACAAATTCAAGTGATAATATTGCAGCAACTGGAAATTAAAACTTCAATAATAACCACATCAATTAAAAGGCTAGAAGAAGGCCAGAGGTATTAAATTTGATGGAGCTTCCCCGCTCCACTATTTGGAGTAATCTTCATTACATATGTTTAAAAAAAAGCTATTTATTTATCTTAACTATTTGTACAAAGAGGTTACCATTTATGAGTACAATGCATCTTGATTAGTGTCAATTCCTCATTTGTAGGCACTAAATCAAAAGAAAACTCAGCATTCTGATGCTATGCTGAAGAAGTCCATTTTGACTCATCATTTCAAAGATTCCAGTCTTTTGTCTTTTGGTCTGGATTCGTTTAGGCTATGGCAGGCAGGGAATATGTGTGTGATAGAGGAAACTATTAGCTTAATGGTGGCTGGGAAGCAAACAGAGAGAAGAGTCTAGGGTGCCAGGATCTGATTTAAAAGCCTGTCTTCAATAACCTAAAGCACTCACATTAGGTCCCACCACTCAAAGCTCTACCACCTCTGAATAGAGACAAAAGCCTTTAATGAATGAAGCAGTGGGACACCTCAAAAGCTAACAAACTCTCTTCCATCATTGTTGTCCTAGAACTTCACAATTTGTTGATTTTTTTTTTTTTTTTGGTCAGTCCTTTGGGCGCTATCCCTCAGCTCTTCAGCTCAAGGTGAACGCTCTACCACTTGAGCTACAGTGCCACTTATATTTTCTAGTGGTTTATTGGAGATAAGAGTCTCATGGACTTTCCTGCCCGGGCTGGCTTTGAACCACGATCCTCAGATCTCAGCCTCCTGAGTAGCTAGGATTACAGACATGAGCCACTGGTGCCGGGGTATTTGTTGATTTTTGAGGAGTGAACTTTTGAATATTGGACAAAGCTTATAAGCTGTTTTAAATGTAAACATTTTGACAGACAGGTGAATGTCTAGAGATTAGAGACGATGAGGTGAACATTTCTTACTTTCTAAAATTATCTTTTAAATTGCTATCTCTGTGTTGCAATCAGGCAAGAATCCTTTATCCACAGTGATAGGTCAAAACGGAGAGTTAAAAACATCTTTTAGTAATAAGAAAATTCCTCTTAACTAGGAAATTTGAAGTTAAGGACCTACTGTTTATTGTCCATCAAACAGGATATCACATCCTCTGTGTGTGTGTGTGTGTGTGTGTGTGTGTGTGTGTGTGTGTGTGAGAGAGAGAGAGAGAGAGAGAGAGAGAGAGAGAGAGAGAGAGAGAGAGAGAATGTGAGTGCGACTGCTGAAATCATTGGACGGAGTTCATTTTGGAAGTATTTCAAGTAATCTATGTAAAGACCACAGCAGGAACTTTACAGACTTTCTGTGAGAAATAAATATATCAATATTTTTTAAATGTAAGCATTTGCTTGTTGGGATGTTTTATGCTTTATGCTGATTTAGCTTATGTTTTAGCAATTACAAAGAAGACACATTCACTTATTTATTTTTAATCTAGCAAGTATGGAGTATTGATTGTCTGATATATGCTAAATACCTTTGGTAGGGCTGGGACAATTGCCACAAAAATTGTTATCCCATAGAGCTCCCCTATGACCCAGCAATCCCACTTTTGGGCATTTACTTAAATGTTTACAAACAAGACCACACTAAAGCTACCAGCACAACTGTGTTTATTGCAGCATTATTTACTATAGTTAAGATATGGAACCAACCCAGATGCCCCTCAGTAGATGAATGGATCAAGAAAATGTGGTATATATACACAATGGAATTCTATGCCTCCATCAGAAAGAATGACATTACCCCATTTGTTAGGAAATGGAAAGACTTGAAAAAAATTATATTAAGTGAAGTAAGCCAAGCCCAAAGAAACATAGGTCCCATGTTTCCCTTATTTGCAATATCTAGTATATGTATGAGTCAAGCAGAAAAGGTCAGATAAGGTGATGTTAGGAAAATGAACCCTAAGCTATGTATTTAAATGGTTTTTTTCTTTCATGCATTTGTTCCTAACACATTTATAAGATTATTTCTTAGTTGCTTTGTATGTCCCTCCCCCACCGTATAACCCCTGATTTCACTGTATTTGATATTGGTATAATTTGTGGAGGGGAAGGGGAAAAACAAGTCGTTTAAATAAGAATACAGGTGGACCCATTGCAACAATGAGAAGTACATGTCATGCTGAAAACGAACTTTATAACTTTGGTGGGGGGGAGGATTGGGGGGGGGGCGGGGGGGGGGAAGGCTGGGAAGGGATGGGAAGGGGAAACAAAGGAGGAGGCTACAATGCTTGATAAGAAATGTACTCATTATCTTGCCCATGTAATTGTAACCCCTCTGTACAGTATTTTCACAATAACAAATAAATAAATAAATAATTGTTATCCTCCAAGGAAGCTATAGTTCAGAATTCTTAAGGTTCCTACTGGTTCCAAAACATATAGAAATTTGAAGGTTTAGCACATTCCCAAGAGAGGAATTTTCTGCCTATTAAAATGGCTCCAAATCTCTTCCTGTCATCACTGAAGCCCCTCTTCTTCCTCTTCCTCCTGCTCCTCCTTCTCCTCCTCCTCTTCCTCCTTCTCTTCTTCCTCCTCCTCTTTCTATAAATAGGCTAAAATTATTCTCAAATAAAGAGATCACAGTAATCTCCCATTTGGTAAAAAGGCCTCCCTTTGAGGCTGCTGTAGGTAGTAGTTATACATATTGGAAAGAATTTGCCACACTGAGGGGTAGCATATGGATAACAGAAACTATAGGGCATGTCATGGCACGGGGAAATCATAATTTTTAATCTTATACATTGATGTTTTGTTTGTTATTACTGTTTACATGTGTCTAAATATAAGTCTTCCATCTTTACCCAAGACTTTACTCTCTGGGAAGGCACTACTTAAGCACTTTTCATATATGCATAGTATATAAGGGTCATTAATAAATCCTGATTGACAAGACTGAATTCCATTCTTATAATTTAAATGATGATATAAATGCATAAAAGGAAGCTGAGCACAACGTATGGCTGTAGAGACATATGAAACGTATTCTTTTCAGTGTTTATATCAGTTTCAAACCAGAAGTTGAATTTTAGTCATCATTTTTAATCCACTCTGGGGTTATGTAAGGCTATTTCTTGAAGCTAAGGATAATGATGAATACATAAGTTTGCATTTCACATTCTCTTTTTAAAGAACTCATTTAGCTTATCTCTCAGAAACAGATTTGATTAATTTAAAATATGCCCTTGGATATGGACTTTTCAGAATGAAATTTGCAATAGACTTGGAACATAGAGAAACCATGTATGGATCAAGAAAAATAAAGCCAAATTGTAGAGTCAGCAGAAGCTATGCCTCTTTGCAAGGGCTTTACTTCTACTGTAACAAAGTTAGGGTCTAATTTTTACCATCACTAGGCATTGATTGCTTTTAACAGAATTGATCAAAATTTGCCAGATGGTTAGCAGGGGATGAATTTAGTTTTGTTGAGTTTGCCCAAAGAAAAACACCCTATATATTTCAAAGCAATTGTTTGTATGGCCAGAAGTGGGGAAAAATGGGTTAGGGGAGAAATGAAGGGGAGAGAGCTGAATCTGTTGGTTTGATTTCAGTGGTTCTTAAATATCTGAGTTTCCATTGATCTGATGGTCTAGAAAATTCAATGGAAAAGTCATGATAAAAATGAGGCAAAAATTCACAAAGCAAGTTCTGTAGCTCATTATTTCCTTTGTAACAGGCAGGATTTGTGGGTCATGGAGGGAGAAAATATTCTGTTAATATTTACTGGCTGGCAAGATGATAATGTTTGAAATTACAATAGGCATGATGTTGCTTATGTAAGTAAAATTTGTATAATCTATGCCAGTGGAGGCAAAAATTCACAAAAAAGTAGAAAAAAGTCACTGTCAACTTATACTGAAATTCAGCTAGAAATAGAAAGAGGATGTTGAAAGATGATGAATCATAGGTTATTTAAGAAATACCTTTCAGGCATCCACTTTCATGGTGATAAGGATTAAAAAATAATTCTGCTGGTCTTGGGGATTCAGGACTCAGAGATTTTGTTTTTCAGATAGGGCCTGGGCTTTTCTTCTTTTTCCAGGCTGGTCTTGGACCCTAGTCCTTCTAACTCTGCCTCCCAAGCAGTTAAGACCTTAGGTATATACCAGCTTACCAAGATTTGTTTGAGATAAAGTCTTGCTAATATTTGTCTTAGCTGAATTCAAACAACAGGACTCTCATCCCTGCCTCCCAGGTAGTGGATATTACAGGTGTGTGCCATCATACCAAGCCAAAATACATTGTTTTAACCTACCATTCATAATGTACAAAAAGCCGACTTGTAGTTTCTCTTTCTTGGACTTTTTGTTTGTTGCAGATGTTGTCCAATAGTAAATATTTAGTTCACTATATATTGAATAAATGTTGACTTGATTAGAGATTTTACCCATGAGGTGTTCATTTGATAGAGTTAAGTATAGAATCTATTGAAAGTCTAAAGGATGATCTAGGCATTCTTATTTAAAGCATTGATGAACAGTAGCTTAATCTAATTTGCAATCCTGGCCCCTGTCATCAACTTACTTTGTATCATTGCATAAGTTATTTAACTTTCATGAAGTCCAGAATAAGCACTTGAATGATGGTCTATGTATACTTTTGTGAACATGGGAGGTTGGGTTTTGTTGTTGTTGTTGTTGTTGTTTTTGGTCGGTTGTGGGGCCTGAACTCTAGGCCTGAGTGCTGTCCCTCAGCTCTTCAGTTCAAGGCTAGTGCTCTACCATGAGCCACAGCACCACTTCCAGCTTTTTCTATGGTGCTGAGGAATCGAACCCAGGACCTCATGCATGTAAGGCAAGCACTCTACCACTGAGCCACCTTCTTAGCCCTAGAAGGTTGTTCGATGTCTTTATGGTCTAAAGGTATAGAGAGATGGGATAATGGAAAGATGACTAGGAAAGAGTTTTCTATTTTGGAATGCTTTGACTAAGAAGTATTTGTTTTGTGAAATAGGTATTAAATATCAGTCTGTAGTTCCACTGAGGATGGCATGATAGGCTAAAAATCAGGAAAAAGAAATCAAAGGTATAAATTTCTAGCTTTCTATATTCGTGTTATTTGGGAATGAAAAGTTAGACCTCTGTCTTATACTTTGGAAAAACAATAACAAAAATAACAGCTAGTTTGCTATTTGCAGACATAACTACTTCTAATGAGGCATATTAACATATCTATTTTACCCAGAAATCCATCCAGGTAATGTATTCTAATTAACCTGGTTCTACAAGGAAGGAACTAGATAGGAATTTGCCCAAGATAATCTAGGTATAGACAATCTAGCCACGTCAGAACTTCATTTCTATGCTAAATCCTGGGGTTTCTTTGTTTGTTTTAAAGTTACATAGTTTCTTTATTGATAAATTCTAGTCAGCAGTACTTCATTTAAGTTTTTCCCCATTGATATCTATTCATAAGTGAGATGATTGTTAGTTTTCCTTTGTGCCTATTTTTGCCTGATTTCTGTACTACTGTCCTTCTGGATTTGTGCAAAAGAATTTAGAAGTGTTCTGTATGTGTCAAAAAGTGTTAAATGGCAGCCAGAGACTTCTTGTTGGATATATAAAAGGACCCAGACAGTTTTCTTCCTTTATCTTTCTATACATTTATAAATACCTTTATATTTCTTTATCTTCATCTTTATCTTTATATTTCTTTATCCTTTTCTTTATTTGTCTTTATCTCTAGTGTCTCAGTATCTCTGTATGAATAATTTGTTTTCCAAACAGAATGGACACATGCCCTGGTGTAGTTGTACAGTGTTCCTGTGGCTGTAGCCATACTATTGAGACAATAAACTAAACACAAAATCTGACAATAAGGCAGAGAAACCTGTTCCTTGCTATTTCCTGATGTGGATGCATCCTGTGATGAGCCACACTCCTCCTTACGTACATCTCCCTGGGAAGTCACTTCTCTGAAGTCAAGGGGAGGGGGGCCTGTCAGGGCTCAGGCACGACCAGGCCCAGATTTAGAAGGAGACACAGCTGACTCAACTCCAGCGTGTGACTCTCAGGGGTCTAATCAGAAGTCTCTTGTGAGCTACTGTGGCTGAGCTGTCTTAGAGGCAACTGTGGCTTATGTACAAAATGATGCCCATCTTAGGAGATGTCTTCCTAAGAAATAAATCAGAGAGAGTGCAAAGAAAGTTCTAGAATGAGCCAAAACACTCCCCCTTCAAAAAAAAAACACCTCAGTTCCATAGCTATCTCTCTATTATAGCAAAAGGCATAAAAAGGGTACAGCTAGTCCTATAATTTTAACTCCAGAAAATTGATTACTAACCTATTCTTTTTTTAAAAGAGAAAACTGAAGTCCCAGAAGTTAAAGAGGTTACACACAGTTTTCCCCACTAACAGATAACAGAACCAAGTTTGAGTCCCTCCTAGTCTTTTGCACAGCTTGGTGGTATAGTTAGTGCACTGCACAACTCCAGGCAGCAGTATTCACATAAACTAAGTACTAGCAGACTATGTTGTTAACTTCTACCCATGGCTGTTGGCTTATATTATGCCAGTGGGCTAATGTGGGTGGACATTTATTCCCTGAATGTTTTGCCCTTAATTAAGCTCTTAGGGAAAGATGATTGCTTCCCTGAGATGTAAGACTAAATCAATAGAGACTGAATAGAAAAATGGGTCATTTATTCCTTTGACCAATAAGTCTTTCTTACTAGTCTTATAGAGAAGCCTTAATTCATTCCCATTTAGGATAAATTGGGTTTTGGAAAATTTGTGGTTCATTACACTATGTAGGCAGGTTATGCCTGTCTCTTGATTGCGAATATGGCTCAGGCTCTACCTCCACCACACATGCAAATGAAATTGATTCACTAGAAGGATAGTATATGCAAGAGACTGTCATGACTCAGGAAGAGAAAAACAGAGTAAAAGGTTAGCGGATCTGATCTCTTATCACATGACCCAGGTGCCTGGAAAAATCATCTCATTTCCCCAGACTTTATTTTTCTCAGCTTTGAATAGATGAAATTGGCTTCAGTTTTCATTGTTCCCTTCCTAGGGTAAATTATGTATGACTTAAGTACCTCTCTTTTTCTGTCTTATCTCATTTTCTAGAGACACTGCAGCTCCCAAATCTTCCCTCTTCTGAGCCCAGACTCCATCATAGTGGCTCTGTGTGCACAAGGTCTGTGCAATCTGATCTGATGCTAAAGTAGCAAAGGAGACATCCGTATAGCTTTGAGAGTGACAGAAACTTGCATCTGGTGACAGAGTCCTTGGGGCATTGCGTTGGCTCATTGAGAAACACAGAGACGCTGCCATATCCTCTCTCCATCCTGAAGAAGATGGGGATTTGAGAGCTTATTCCAATCATTCAGGATGCCCTTAGCAATGACAAGATGTAGGTGTGTAAAACTGGACTCATTTAAAAAGTAGACCAATTGTGATGCAAGAAGGGTCCTATCTTGCCATAAGCAGAGCAGCTTCATGGCCAGAATGGGAGGTCCTAATGAGAAAACGCTGGACCTAGCTCACCAGCACTGATGACTTCAGTGGAATTAGAAGAGCTGTCAGATGCCACTGCATGAGCAAGACGGGTCCCAATTATCTCCCTCTGTAAAGCAAGCTCCTTTTCCATCTGTGCACTATTACTTTACAGATTTCAGGTTCACATGGCAATGGAGCACCCATGTTCTCTTCCCTACCACATACCAAGGCAGAAGCTGAGGGCACCTGTTGTCCATTTGTGTGTCAGAGTTTGAGAGCCTCCCATGGCATGACCTCTGCTTCTATATTATTCCCATATCCTCCACTGTGCTGACTCAATCAGAAACTCAGAATCAATCAGGGGCTTATTGACACAGAATGCTGCCCTATCTTCATTTTCATTGTCTTTATAATAAGAGAGCTTTCTTCCTACCTTTTCACATCATGATCTGTGTGGCCACTTCCAACCAATTAAATGGAGGATGAAGAATATGAACTAATACAGCTACGGGAAAGGAAAAATGCCAAACCTTTCCAGACTAACAGTTGATGCATTATGGCTATACATAATTTTGTCCTATCCTCAGCCATCTATAGACAACTAAGAGGCAACATGAAAGCTTTGTAATTTTGCTAAAAGGCTGCTTGCTCTGTAATGTATCACATCTAGGGAAGCAAAAGGAACATTTGTACTCAAAGCCATCTACCTATCACTGCAATTTTCCCCTCTATTACTTGCACTGCTGAAGATGAGTTTGTAAGATAACCTTTTCCTTCTAAAACCACATCTTGAATTTGGAAAACCCCAGCAATCACCACTGAGAGTATCTGACATTGTTCATTTTCCCTCATCAGCCTCATGTTGATGACAGGAAAGGGGAAAAAAACAAACAAAATAAGCATCTGAGTCAGACTTTGTTCTTCAGAGAAACAGACTTTGCTTTGAACTGGCAATAGATGTAGAGCCCTTTTGTAGGGAGGAATGCAATTGAGGAGTTAGGAGTTGACGCAGAGGTATTTATTCAAAGTGGAAGGAAATGAGGACCAATGCTGAGATGTGTCCATCACAGTGTACACTTGAACTAAAAATCAAACTAAGAAATAATCTCAATGAGAATTTTTCCCAGTCAGCTATCTTAGATTGAGAGCTATAAGTGATATTCATAGACAGCGTGGTTTCATTATTTTTACTTCACCTACTAATAGTTTAAAAATTGCTGCAAGATGGGTGTTGGTGGGTCACGTCCATAATCTTAGCTACTCAGGAGGCTGAGATCTGAGGATCTTAGTTCAAAGTCATCTGGCGCAGGAATGTTCCTTGAGACTCTTATCTTCAAATAATTATTTTAAAAAGTCCAAAGTAGAGCTGTGGCCCAAGTGGTAGAGCATTGTCTTGAGGGAAAAAAAAGCTCAGGGACAGTATCCCCTGAGTTCAAGACTCAAGACTGGTGGGAAAAAAAAAAGCTGCATAAAAAAGCTTCTTTGTCCTTGAATGAAGATCCTCAAAACCAGGCAACAAACAAGTACTGGGCTATCATAGTCTCTTAAAGAACTGTGGAGCTAATAGTCAAGGGTAATTTGGTTTCGTTTTTCTTTTCTTAATTTCTGTATGAGAATTGAATCTTAGAAACAGAATTGCCTGAGGGCTATTATTTGCCCTTCATTCTTTCCTGCCAGCCTTCAAAAACAAACAAATACTAAATTGAGAAGCCTGAATTAATCACCGGACAAGAGATGAGTTCTCTCCAGGGAATTGAGCAGGCCTTTCATGTCAGAAACCCAGGCAGGTATTTCACACAGTCACTTAACATCAGTGTCTTGGGGTACTATGTACCTCAAGCTTTAACTGGTAACTGGGTCATATTGATGGACATACAAGGATCCTTATAGAACAAAGCATCCAGTAGCAGAAGACTGGTAATTAGCAATGAACTGAGAATACAATATATTCTACAGAGGGTTGGAAGTTGAGAAGTTCTCGAGGAAAGAAAAAGCAATAGCAATAGGGATCAGAATGAAATGGGCATATGTACATATACAGCATATGTACTTTCAAATATGTACTTATTTACATAAATAGAAATATATATTTATGCACATATAAATATATGATATGTACACATATACACAAATCAAATATACATATAGTAATAAACATAAATATACACAAATAATAAATATGAAGAATAAATACAAATAAGTATATATACAAATATGTATTTATATATACAAAATATATACATTTATTTTTATTTTGTTTGTGTGTGTGTGTGTGTGTTTGTGATTGTGGGCTTAAACTCAGGGCCTGGGTGCTGTCCTTGAGCTCTTTTACACTCAAGGCTAGGGCTCAACTACTTTAAATCATGGCTCCACTTCTGGTTTTCTGGTGGTTAATTGGGGATAAGAGTCTCATGGACTTTCCTGTTCAGGCTGGCTTTGAACTATGGTCCTCAGACCATAGCTACTCAGACTCCTGAGTAGCTAGGATTACAGGTGTAAGCCACCAGCACTAACTCAAATATATATATATTTATATTTAATACATTTAACATAAATATATTTAATATATAACATAAATATATTCAATATATAAAATATAAATATATTTAATATATAATATATTTCTATATTTAATATATAAATATATAACATTTAATATATAATAATATATTATATTAAATATAATATAGTTAACATAAATATATTAACATATATTTAATATATAATAAATATATTTAATATACAATACATATATTTAATATATGTATTTTAATATATAATATATTATATAAATATATAATAAATATATTTAATATATAATATATATCAAGCGTATGATTTTATATTAATCCATACTTATTTACAGGTTCTAAGTATGTAGCTAGATGAGTGCTAATTACAAAGATATCACTCAGAGAAAGGACTGAAAGGACATGAAGGTGTTATGAAGTTAGAGATCTAGGGCAGAGCATTATAGGAGAAGATGAATGATATAAAGCCTGCAAGGTAGGAGCCAGCTGGCAAGTTAAGGAGCATGAGGAAGTAGCCAACTATAGCAGAACGTACAAGACAAAAGGTAAGAGGATATGGTGCCATAGATGTTAGAATCCTGCTTTTAACTGAGTAAGATGGTAGCATTGGGGGAATTTAGTTCTTTTCTATCTGGATTAATTTTCCATTTTTCAGTTGACAGAGGAATAATTTAGATGATTAGAATGCAGGCCGCCCCTTTAGTGCAAGCCACTTTGCCATCTCTATAGAATGCTTGTGAAATGTTTGTTTGGTGATTTTGTGATTTCATTACTTTCATAAAAATTAAGTACTGGTCCTAACACAGTTGAGACAAGGTTGGAAACCATTGTGTCTATGATTTTTAACCCGAGTAACGAATCATAATCCTCAGGAGACTTTTGCAGCCAACTGAGGCCTATACCCATACCGATTGGTTATCATCTGAGTGGCCTAAGACTCTGAATTTGAGAATATTTCAAAAGGTGTTGTTAGATATAGTATTTTCTATAACCTCCTTGTTTGAATATGCTAGATAGTGGCAATTCCTTATATTTTATTTTACTTAAGAGTTTGTAAGTGGTTTTTAATAGAGTTTGGAGAAGAGTCTCTCACTAAGTACTTCCCTTTGTAGGTGACCAAGACTGCATACATGGTAGACTTCTTACTACCCAGTGCTCATAGTAGACTGCTCACTGCCCAGTGCTCAGGAGTGAAGTGGCCTTACACGTCAGCAAGTCTTCAATCATTGAGGCACGTTAGAACGCAGAAGCTCAGTGTGAACACATTGCTTAGGCAAGACTAAGTAAAAGGCAAATAATGATGACATAAAGGCAAACTAAACAAATTTCTGTTCCCATTTTTATTTCACTTTATCTGACAGATAAGAAGTATGCTCGTTTATGGGATATGGTACGGCTTTTCTGTATCATACACCATGTACAATAATCAAATCAGGGTAACTATCACATCCATCATCTCAAATATCTAACCTGTCTTTGTGCTGGGAACATTCAAACTCACCCCAGGGTCCTGTTGAACACTAGGACTTCTTCATTCTGTCTAACTGTACTTTGTTGCTATATAGTTCTTGGCCTTTCTCTCTTGGTGGCAAGGGAAGAAGACCTGTCTATTATGCCCAAAGACATTGCATCATCTTTGTAAGATCGTATTTGCTTAGTACAAAGTGGAATTGGCCATTTCAAGTCATCATTGTTGTCACTATCACCACCACAGCTTCATATCCGCTATTTATGTCATTGTCCCAACAATCCTAAATATCAGATCTTATTTCACCCCCACCCCATTATTCATAAGAGGATATTCAACTTTGTGCCCATGTGCACAGCTTAGAGAATTATAAGAGCATACATAATATTTATGTTACATATACAATATACAATATTACACATGTATTATGTTACATATATTACACATATACATGTATGAAATACACATATAATAAACATGTAATATAATATATGATACATATATAACATGCTCCATAAAGCATATATAATGTTATATGTATAATATATCACATATATAATATATCATATTATATAGATAATACACACATATATGCAATCACCCTGTAAATGATCATTATAATCCCTTTTTTCTCTTGACACCAAATTACATAAATGATACCAGAAAGCATATCATGAATCAAAGCTAAAGTCAAACAGGAGCTGGGGTATAACCTAGTGGTACAGTGCTTGCCTAGTGTAAATAAAATCAGTTTAACTTATCTCCTGCTTCCTTTCCCACATACATGAAATACAATGCAAACATATGTCTAAGGTTTCTCTCTTTCCTTGGAAACTTTTCCCTTCTACTCATTTCGACTTGAATTGATCATGATCCTCAAAATGTCCTAGCCAACATCATACTAATATTTAGGATGGAGAAAATTTCATTCTCAAAAAAGACAGGCTACCCAATGGAACCAAGAAATCTGTTACCAGCCTCCAAATATCAACAATGGATAATTAGCAGCTGCTAAAATAATCAAAGTCAATTGAATGAAAATATGGTATGCACAGCATTCATGTATTAAATACCTTCTGTTTCCAAACACTGCTCTTCACAGTGGCTTGCAAAGCCTCCACGGGGGGCATTTCCACATGTGTCTCTCGGCGGAAGAGACTGACAAAGTTTTTGCAGAACTGGTAAAAAGAGCTATTATTGCATTTCAAAGGCAGTCACAAACATGATTACTTCACATGTGCATAATGAAGCAATGCATTTGTCAGAAGCAACCTTCAAGTAGGTTGCCATTACCAAAAGCATCAGCAGCCTGTCTCCCTGGGAGACAGAGAAACCCCGCATTTATCTAAATTATCTCAGTAATATGACAGAGTGATTGCTCACTAATGGTCAGTAACAGTTTTCTTTGTCATTTTCCTAGTCATTACCTCCTCAGAATGAACTCCAGAATAAACTGCTTGAAGTCTGTGACCGGAATGTTAATCTCCTCTCTGCATTCTTGGCTTGTTCTGCCAAACATCTGAATGTAGCTAGCACATAGCTGACATTTTCATTTCATGCAAAACAACAGCCTCCACCTTAGTTAGAAAGGCTGGAGGACACAGGGATTCTCCACATGCAAGCAAACCCTGCTCTTTGCATTTTCCCTGGGGGTGGATTCTGTCTTGTGGCATGTATGATTGCAGGCCTGCCAGGGCTGTGGTCGGTCTTTGCAAGTGATGCTCTGTTTCTGTGGATTTATCAAGCTATGCCTCAGGTGCTCATTGTGCAGACTCTTCTCCTTTGAAGACACAAATCACACAGTGGAACCCAAGCATCTTTGATAGATGAAAATGTTGCCCCAGCTTGTATGTATGTGTGGAATATGTTTTTCTACTCAATAAAAGCTGGATCTGATTTTGAGAGGAAGAGAGAGATCGAGAAAAGGAAGAGAGGGAGGGAAGATGGAGAAAAGGAAGGAATGAAGGAAGAAAAAGAGAGAGAAGAGAGAGGGAGAGAGGGAGGAAAGGAAGAGAAAGGAAAGGAAAATGAACCCCAAGCTAAATGGAGACAGAAGAGAAGAAAGCGGAACCAAGGAAGCTTCAAAAGGGGAAGTTTAAAAATGCAAGGGAATTGGCTGTGCCAGAGAAAATAGGTTATTGTGGTTTGGAGTGGTCACTGTGCAGGACAGTCCAAATAACGGAAGCTGGGACAATGGGGAGAGCATCTGAACCACAGCTCTGGCCGCCACCATGGGCAGGGCAGGCACCTCCACTGTGTGACCTCCTGTACAGAACTGTCACCTTAGGAAAGATGGAAGGCAGTGAATGAACACAACGGGGAAACAAGTGTCTGGTCATATTACTGCCCTGGTATCTGTGTCCAGAGGGCTGAGCAATTCAGAAGTCTGGTTTTCAACCTCAGATAACCTCAACTGCATTATTGCAGTTTGTTTGTTTGCTCACTTAAAAAAAGCAACAATATGACCAGTATTTTCCAGACTTGAATGGTTTGTCCCATTTTACTGGAAAGACCTATATGGTCATCAGTGTAAGTATTCTGAATATGGGCTTGGAAAATAACTGGTCCTTAAACTTACATATACCCTGCTGCGTTCATACACAATGACACACTGACTTCGTATTGTAACCTTTCTCTAAGCCACCTGGTTCATTGGTGTTACTAATCCATATTTCTACCTGCCCATTAACCTGAACTGTATATGGCCCAGTGTCATCTCCGAAATATCTTAACCAGAATATGAAACTCAATGTGTCTCACACTACAGTGTCAATCAGTAATGACCTCAAATCTATTTTTCCCTTCACTTCCAAGTCAAACCCAGCCAATTTTCTGTTTCTATCTGCGTGCACCTGCGACCTTGGAACAGCACTCCCTCTCTAGCTCTTATGCTCTTACTTGAACTAGTACATCAACTCATAATTGGTCTCTATGTTTCTAGTGTCTTCAATTCCAGGCCATTTTTCTTACACTTTGTTCACTTCAAAATACAAACTAGTAAACTCCAAATTACCTTGTAAATGGGAATGGTGTTGTATGTCTGTAATCCCAGCTACTTGGGAGGCGGAGCCAAGAGGACTGTGAGTTTGAGGTCAGCCTGGGCATACGGAAAAAAATCTCTGTTTCAAAAACAAAATATGAATAAAAATTGCTTGGAGCTCAGCTCAAGTGGTAAAGTGCTTGCCTAGAATGGATTCAATTTCAGTGTCACCAACCAGCCAAATAATCAAAAACAAATATTACCTGTCATTCTTCTAATTTAAGAGAAATCACAATTCTTCCCGTTTCCCAATATCCTTACCATGGCATTTGATTTAACCCCAATATAATCTCTGCCAAAAAGTTTATGCCTCTAACATTTGTAGTATACATTCCAGTGTGATTTGATCGGGTAACTTTAGATAATGTTCACATTTTTTAATTTTTTATTAGGATTATCATTACTGTTAAATGCTAGGGATTAAACCCAGGGCCTTGCATATGCTAGGAAAGCCACTAACCACTGAGCTACATTGTCAGCTCTCTAAATCTTGTAGTATTCACTTTAAATCTCATCTTTTTTCTTTAAATTAGACTCCATTCTTTAAGTAAGTTAGCCAATATATACTCAATATACTCAATAAAAGCTGGATCTGATTTTGAGAGAGAAAAGGAACCAGGAAAAGGGAGAGAGGAAGGATAAAAAAGTAGGAATGAAGGGTAAACAAAGGAGGAGGCTGCAATGCTTGGTAAGAAATGTATGCATTATCCTGCCCATGTAATTGTAACCCCTCTGTACAGTATGTTCTCAAATAAAATAAAATTAAATTAAAAAAAAAAAAAATAAAAAAAAAAAAGTAGGAATGAAGAAAGAGAGAGAAGAGAGAGGGAGAGATGGAGGAAAGGAAGGCAAGGGAAAGGAAAGAAAAGCCCCAGCCAAAGGGAGACAGAAGAAAAGAAAGCAGAGCCAAGGAAGATGTAAAAGGCAAGGTTTAAAGAACACTTTCTCCATGTGAGTTTTCTCTTCTTTATACTTTCCAGCTCAGTTTCCATGTTTCATCTAGCATTATGTTTATTAAAAAAATACTTAAGTGTGGTAGTTACTCTTCATCTCTGTGCTAATGAACTTGGCATAGAATAGACCCATCATGAATACATGTTGAATTGAATGGCTGTGGAGGTCCTAGTTGGCATTTTAACTTCTGTTCTCTATTTTTTAAATTGGTTAATGTGGGGGATGGTGGCTCATGCTTATAATACTCAATACTCAGGAGACTGAAGTCTGAGGATTGAAGTTTGAACCCAGTCTGGGAAGAAAAGCCCGTGAGATTCTTATCTTCAATTAACCAGTAAAACAAAAACAAAAACAGAAACAGAGGTTTAGCTTAAGTGGGGAGCACCAGCCTTGAATGAAAAAGCTAAGAGAGCACCAAGTCCTGAGTTCAAGTTCCAGTACAGTAATAACACAAAACAAAACAACATTTGAACCATAATTATTTTTTAATTAAGATTTCTCACACAATACTACTTTATATCCTAACCTGCCTTTTTCCTGGCAATCAGATTCTAGCTAGGTTAGTCACTGAGCAGGTCAGAGAGGAAAGGAATCTGTGGCTTACTGGGTAGATGCAATAAAGCAGGGGACCACAGTGGTTTAAGCTAAAAAGATGCAAAAGGATCAAGACATCAGTCTGCAGGCATCATTCTGCATTTATGTTGGCTTTTAAAAACATTTGCTTTACCTAATGGCTTTCCATGCACCTGACTCCTTTGTCTCAACCTGAGTGCGATATAAAACTTGGGGTGATTTGTTGTGAGTTCTCATGTCATCCCTGCTCATATTGAAGGGTGTGTTCAGCCAGGTCAATACCCATAAACCTGGTCCTGGAAAGAAGCATAGTTTAAAAAAAAAGTTCTACCTGACCCAGTGAGCCTCCACAGCATTATATGTGATAGTATCACAAGTAGACACTTGTGCAATGAATGCTGACAATGAATCATCAATGAGAGATTAGATGATGCTGATTCCATGTTTAAGAAGCCAGATGGGTACAGAACAGAATTCAGGAGAAACTTCCCTTAGATAGTTAACTTCAAGAATGTTGTGTTAAAAAAAAGAATGTTGTGCTTATGGAAGGGGTGCTGTGGCTCAAGTGGTAGAGCGCTAGCTTTGAGCTGAAGAGCTGAGGAACAGCACCCAGGCCCAGAGTTCAAGCCCCACAACCACCAAAAAAAAAAAAAGAATGTGCTTAAAGACATAAACTTTGATCACCTGGAAATTTATTTTTTATGAATCAGCTGGTTTTCCTACCCATGCACATGTATTGATCATACCAATGAACTACTAACTCCAAGCCAATAATGGATCTTATACATGATTTTGGAGAGCACTTTGCATCCTTGTGAGAGAAAAACAGGAGGCATGGGTCATTATCTACACTAAGAAGGAACTGAATTATGTTTAAATTGTGGCCAAAGACATGCAGAATCTTAATTTGGATCTAATAGGGTATTCATAATCGATTGCTGCTTTTGGTAACAACGTAGCTGTGCTAAATCTTTAAATGTCTTGAAATAACATAAACACAAGAAAATTTTTATTCTTTCAATGGAGTAGACTTAGCTTGAAGGCAAATCCAAATACCATAACATTTGAGAAACTCTCATGCAAAAGGAAGAAAAAATAAAGAAGAGAAAAGAAGACAGACACCTTTTCAGACTTTTGTGTGACTTTTCTAAATAGTGAGAGAAAATGCTAGAAGATATTTTAATGTCCTTTCCAACTCCAGATTCCATAATTCCAGATCTGGATATTTATTTTACTCAGAAATGAGTAACTGACCAGCAGATACCATGACTCGGCTCCAAGTGTAATCTTACTGACAATTTTTTTGTTGTTGTCAGAGCTATTCAACCTCTAGCTTCTTTGGGGGAGGGGAACAGAAGAATCACACAGACAATATCATTGAATGTCCTTGAATGAAGCTACAGCTGTTTTCTGTGCTACAAACAGACATAAATCTGATATTTTCCTACAGAAGTCACTGCAGAATGGATGTTAGTTCACTGCACACACACAAGCTTCATTCAGACCCCAAAGACTCAGTCTGTATCTTGCCAATAAGCCAGTTTCACATCCCCTTCTGTGCTGCATGCCTGGGCATACAGATTCCATTGCACTGTTACTGAGAAAATAGCTTAGTTTAAATATCTGCTTGCTATGCACTGAGATGGTCAGCAGGATTTTAGCTGAGAGTGAGTTCACCAGATTAGATAATGAGATTATGAATGCAGGGTTACCCCACTGAGAAGAAATCATGGCTTGGAGAGAAGAAAGGTATTCAATTTGATATGAGCTAGGAACCTCCCTTGCCAAGTCTTAGATAGTAAAAACACAGTTCCCTAAGCAGCCCTGGAACTTACCATGAGGGCAATATGACATGCCTATAATCTGCCCATAAATTTCTTGTTCATGGTCTATTCACTTCTGCAAAAATATCAGCATTGTTTAAGGATTTGAAAGGTTGGAAACCATTAGATGGTAAAATAGATCTGTGTATCTAGACACACATACCTTATTTATCTATTTATTATTATTCAGAGCAGAAAATAGGCAATTTAAGGAGACTAAGATCCCCTATTAGGGAATTATCTATGGCTGAGATGGGACATAGAGCCAAGAATGTATTAGCACTCCTAGATCTATCAAAGCCAATAGGCTGTACTGTCATTCTCATTGAACTGAGTCTTCATCTTTCCACAATAGGCCCGTGCCAGTACTTCATCATTCACCAGCTTCATGAGTCTTCCTAGGGCCATTTTCTTCTAGCAATATATGTTGTAATAGAGAAGGCAAGAATCCCTCCTCTACTGAAAACTGCCACGCATGTGCAATAGATATGAATATGGACAGGTGACAAGTAGTAGATGGTTTCTTGTTTATAGAACAACGTTTCTGTGTGGATGAAATAAAACAGTGTCTTTTTCTCCCTTCTTGACTTATCAAAAAAAATGTAGATGAAGCATGTTTCCGGGAATCTTTTGATGAATACAGAAGCTAATGGGTGAGAAAATGAGAAGCTTGAAAACTACTTGAAAGGTTAGGTGCTTCTATGTCACAAAAGAGGCTGGGGCTATTATAACTCCTGACCATTAAAATCTTAGGTTGGGTTAATCATAAACTGATTGTTGGGCTGTATAAGGGTAGGTGTGCATAAGAGGCTGTTATTAATTTGGAGGTAGGGGTTGGTTGCTGAAAAAATGAACACCTCAGCAAAAAATATGAAAAGGAATCCTATGCTTTACTTCTTTCTGGTAATATTAGGATTGAACTCAGAGTCTTTTACTTGCTAGACAGGCCCTCTATCACTTGAGCCACACCCTCAGCCTCTTGTGCTTCTAATTATTTTTCAGGTAGGAGCCTATGTTCTCAGGTCTGAGCCTTTCACCCTGATCCTCCTACTTATGGACTCCCACATAGCCAGGATCAAAAGTTTGTTGAAATAATATTTCACTGACTTTTTGCCTGGACTGGCTTCAAACCATGATCCTCCCACTCTTCACAACCCAAGTGTTATTTGGGTAATTGAAGTTTTTATTTATAATATAGTTTGATTTGTCACACTTTGTGGCTTTGCAATTTTTCTCATTTAGTAAATCTAGTTCTATCACATATTAAGATTAGTCTTATCTACATTTCTGTTTTAAACTACATTGTAATAATCAAGATCAGGGGTCTATGCTAGATAGATATCGCTAGGAACCAACTTAATAAACACAGGAGGAAAGGAAAGAAGAAAAACTTAGGAAAGTAGGAAGCCATAAACATTTAATGGATTCAATTCACCAATCAAAAGAAAAAGAACTGCAGATTGGATCAGAAAACAAAATCTATCTATTTTCTGTCTTCAAGAGACCCACTTCACAGCCAAAGATAAAAGCAAACTCCAAGTGAAAGGATGGAGGAAGATCTACCATAAAATGCTCCCAGCAAGAAGGCAGGAGCTGCCATCTTGATATCTGAAAAGTAAACTTTACACTAAAATCATTAGGAAAAGACAAAGAAGGTCACTACATATTAATACAGGGAACAATCCAAGAAGAGATAGCACCATTGTCAATATATACTCCCCAAACACCAGAGCATCCAAATACGTTAAGCAATACTCTCAGACTTATGGGAAAAGATCGATCTAAATACAATAATACTAGGAAACTTTAATACTCCACTCTCACCAAAGGACAGGTCTACCAACCAAAAAAAATGGCGAAAACATATCCAAGTTAAGTGATGCCATATCTCAAGCAGACTTAACTGGCATATACCGAGTTTTCCACCCAACAACAATCCAATTCTCAACAGCCCATGGAACTTTTTCCAAAATAGAGCATATCTTAGTTCATACAACAAATTTAAGCAAATACAAGAGGATTGACATAATCCCCTGTATTCTATCTGACCATAGTGGAATCAAACTAGTTCTCAATAACAAAGCGTACAGTAGAAAATACTCAAACACATGGAAATTGAACAACACACTCCTGAGCAACACCTGGGTCACAGAAGAAATAAAAGAAGAAATTAAAAAGGTCTTACAATTCAATGAAAATGTATATCACAAAGAAACCTGTGGGATATGGCAAAAGCAGTCCAGAGGGACAAATTTATTCTTCTCATGCACACATCAAGATAACAGAGGTAGACCAAGTAAATAATCTCATGATGTAACTAAAACCACTAGAGAAACAAGAAACAGTTGAACCTAAAGTTGCTAGATTGAGTGAGATAACAAAAATAAGAGCTGAAATTAACAAGATAGAGACTAAGAAAATGATAAATAAAATTAATAAAACAAAAAGCTGTTTTTTAAAAAAATCAATAAAATTGATGGACCTCTGGCAAGATTATCTAAAAAAAAAAGAAGAGAGAAGACCTAATCAATAAGATCAGGGATACCACAGGAAAAATTATAACAAACATCCAAGACACCCAAACAATTAAAAAGAACTATTTCCAGAATCTATACTCACTAAGGAAGGAAAACCATGAACTTCTAGAGAAATACAAATTGCCCAAACTGAACCAAGAAGAAAAAAATCAATTAAATAAGCCAATAACCTACAATGAGATAGAGGAAGCAATCAGAAGTCTTCCAACAAGGAAAAGCCCAGGACCAGATGGAGTCATTACGGAATTCTATAAGACCTTTAAAGAGGAACAAATACCCATACTCGTCAAGCTCTTCTGAGAAAGAGAAACAGAAGGAGAAATCCCAAACTCATTCTATGAAGCCAATATCACACTCATCCCCAAACCAGGCAAAGACACAACAACAACAACAACAAAAACTACAGACGAATCTTTTTGATGAACATAGATACAAAGCTCCTCAATAAAATTTGAGCCAATAGAATCCAGAAACATATAAAAAAAATCATACATTATGATCAAGTAGGCTTCATGCCATAGATGCAGGGATGGTTTAATATATGTAAAGCAATAAATGTAATCCATCACATCAACAGAACCGAGGTCAAGAACCACATGATTATCTCCATTGATGGAGAAAAGGCTTTGGATAAAATACAACACTCATTCATGTTAAAAGCTCTGGAAAAAATAGGAATCAAAGGAACATTCCTTAAAACAATAAAAGCCTTATACGAAAGACCAATAGCCAATATTATACTTAATGGGGAAAAACTACAACCAATTCCCCTAAAAACAGGAACAAGGCAAGGATGCCCACTGTCTCCACTCCTCTTCAATATAGTTCTGGAACCCTTAGCCAGAGCAATAAGGCAAGAAAAAGACATTAAAGGGATCTGCATAGGGAAAAAAGAAGTTAAACTATCCCTTTTTGCAGATGACATGATTTTATATCTTAACGATCACAAAACCTCCATCCCCAAACTCTTAGAGCTTATAAACAACTTGAGCAAAGTAGCAGGATACAAAATTAACCCACAAAAATCAGTCATCTTTCTGTACACCAACAATGTACAAGCAGAAAGGGAAATCAAGGAAACAACCCCATTCATAGTAACCTCAAGAGAAATAAAGTATATAGGAATTAACCTAACCAAAGATGTAAAGGATCTATTTTATGAAAACTATAAACTCCTAAAAAAAGAAATAATAGAGGACACCAGGAAATGGAAAGACCTCCCATGTTCCTGGATAAGCAGAATTATATTGTGAAAATGGCCATACTGCTAAAATTGATATATAAATTCAATGCAATTCCCACTTAAATCCCAATGACATATTTTACTGAAATAGAGAAAACAGTCCAAAATTCATATGGAACAACAAAAGACCTAGAATAGCCGAAGCAATTCTAGACAAAAAAAAAAAAAAAAGAATGCAGGAGGGATCACAATACCAGATTTTAAGCTCTACTATAGAGCCACAATAACAAAGAGCTTGGTACTGGCACAAAAAGAGACCTGAAGACCAATGGAATAGAGTACCAGAAATAAAACTGCATACATACAGACAGTTGATATTTGACAAAGGAGCCAAAGGCATACAGTGGAAGAAGCACAGCCTCTTCAACTACTGGTGCTGGGAAAACTGGGCAGCCACATGCAGAAGACTGAAAGTGGACCCCATTTTGTCACCATGCACTGTCATCAACTCAAAATGGATTAAAGACTTTAACATCAAACCTGATACTCTGAAACTACTGCAAGACAGAGCAGGAGAGACACTTGAACTTATAGGCACAGGCAGGCACTTCCTGAATAGAGTCTCAGGGTCACAACAAATTGAAGAGAGACTCGACAAATGGGACTACCTTAAAATAAAAAGTTTCTGCACAGCTAAAGCTATAGCAACCAAGCTAGAAAGACAGCCAACTAATTGGGAAAAAATATTTACCAGCAATATATCAGACAAGGGGTTAATATCCATTATATACAGGGAACTCAAGAAACTAACCCCTTCCAAATCTAACAAACCAATCACGAAATGGGCAAGGGAGCTAAAGAGAGACTTCTCAGAAGAATAGATAAAAATGGCAAAGAAACACATGAGGAAATGTTCATCATCCTTGGCTGTAAAGGAAATGCAAATAAAAACAACACTGAGATACCACCTTACCCCAGTTAGAATGGCCCACATCCTAAATTCAGCCAATGACAAATGCTGGAGGGGATGTGGAGAAAGAAGAACCCTATTACATTGCTGGTGGGAATGTTTACTAATACAACCACTTTGGAAAGCAATCTGGAGATACCTCAGAAAGCTAAATATAGACCTTCCCTATAAACCAGCCATAGCACTCCTAGGCATCTACCCTGAGCAACAGGAACCAGTATACAAGGACATATGTACCTCCATGTTCACTGCAGCACTGTTCACAACAGCCAAGTTATGGAAACAACCCAGATGCCCCACTACAGATCCAAAAATTGTGGTACCTATATACAATGGCATATTATGCAGCCATTAGAAAGGACAAAATAATGGCATTTGCAGGGAAATGGATGGAACTAGAGAAAATCATTTTGAGTGAGTAAGCCAAGAGCAAAGAGACAAACAAGTGTATAATCTCCCTAATATGTGCATGCTAAAGCTAAAATGAAAGGCGATATGACAAGGTAAACAGGACTCAAGAAACAAAGGACTCATTTCGTCATATCATTGTTAAATGACTCCGTGTTATTGACCACATATATGGTGTGTGTGTATAGGGAAGCTAGGAGGAGGACACAATCAGTGGGAAATGGGAAAACATACAAAAGAGGGGCCCATCAGCTGCACTGGACATAGATGAAAATGAACTAAGCAACCCAAAGACAGTGATGGGAAGGGAAGAATAAGAAAGAAAGTGGCAACAGCTTACTCTAAGCAAAAGGAAAGAAATGCAAACATCACCTGATGTGGAAGAAATAATTGTATTGTCAAAGCTCATAGAATTCACAAACTTTATAGACCATGATAATGACAATGTGCCTTGTGAAGCTTAAAATGTATCACTATTCCACAATACTGTGAAATATGTGAAATTTATGTAATTATCTAATCTCAATTAAAAAAAAGAAAAGTGAGAGAAGGGATGGGTTAGGAGCGATGGGTGACAATGTTATCAGACACTTTGAATTCATATATTGTTTTGTAGAATGGGAACTTCTTTGTATAACCACTTAAAGATAATAATTTTTTTTAAAAAAACTAGGAAATCAAGGCCAGCCTGCATAATATAGTCCCTCATGTCAAATAAATGAAGAAAGACCATGGGGGGAAAAAAGAATAAATAGGAACTTACCAGGTACAGTTCATTCCTTGCTTATCATGTAGGATGCAATCTACAGGTTTATTCAACACAGTAATCATACATTGTAAGTGCTTTCTATGCATCCTCATTTGATTGAATGTGGGAGGAAATGTAAGTACCCAAAAACATGGCACCAGCTACATGTCCTAAACTTACTCAAAATAAAGAAAATCTTGTAAAATAAAATAAAAAAACTACATTGTTACATGTTGGTTTATTTTTGGATTAGCATAAGGCCTTCCTGTACTGGCCTACCACTTAGTCATCAGATACTCTTAAGGAAATCACCTTAACCTTCTTTCTGCAGTTTCTTCAGTTGATTAAAGAAGCTGTAATAGTTCTACCTCACAGAGTCATTGTAAGGAATAAATGAGTTAACACATACAGCACTCAAAATAGTACCCACAGTACTGGAAACATAGTAAACTCACATAAGTGTAGGTTATTATTATTAATATTACACAGAAATGTTTCAATAGTTTCAACAAATGGTGATTAATATTTACTGACGTCTGCATTATGTTTTAAAAGAGTAGAGAGAACTGGTATGATATGGTACATACCCATAACTTCAGCTATACAGGATTAGAGGCCAGAGGATCATGGTTTGAGATAGGCTAGGCAAACTCCTGAGACCCTAACTGGAAAACCAAGTAGATTGGGAATATGGCTCAAATGCTTTGCTTATTCAGAGCCCAGTGCTGAGTTCCACCTCTAATACTGAAGGTAAAAAAAATGAGTAGAATAATATTGAATAATTATATACTGTATTATGACTATTTATAATATGATATGTACTTGAATTCACAAAATGAAATGATAGCCATTAATTTTTTATATTATCTTTAAGTAGTTGTATAAATAAATTGCCATTTAACAGTTTATGAATATAATACATATCTTGATCAATGTTATATATTTGAAGTGTAATTCTAATAAATGTAAAAATATGATGAATTTAAATAAAAACAGGCTAATACTCTATTCTCAACAAATGATATAAGGGGATGGGAATCTCAAGCACACAGAATAGTTCAATACATGACAGGACACATATGTCTTCTTCTCACATGCTTCTTGTTGGCTGCCCATGTTCTGTCTGCCTATATTAATAATTTTTTAAGGCCCTCAAATGATGCCATAATTACCCAAAGAGCCCTTGGCAGAAAAAACGTTGGCTTAGTTCTGAAAGCAAGTGGATGAAAAAGTAAGCTATAAAAATCAAAACAACCAGCCTGACGCTGGTGGCTCATGCCTGTGATCCTAGCTATTCAGGAGGCTGAGATCTGAGGATCGCAGTTCAAAGCCAGCCTGGGCAGGAAAGTCCATGAGACTCTTATCTCCAATAAAAACCACTAGAAAACCGGAAGTGGCGCATTGGCTTAAGTGGTAGAGCGCTCATCTTGAGCTGAAGAGCGCAAGGACAGCACCCAAGCCCAGAGTTCAAGTCCCATGACCGACAAAAAATAAAAAATGAAAACAACCTAAGGAAACATGTCTAGAAATAATTATATCAAGCAAGACAAAACTGAAGCCAAGATGTAGTAAGGACAAAGAGGGATGCAGCATAAATATAAAAGAACATCCACCAAGAAGATACAAGGATTATGGACTTGATTTCCCTAGTCACTTGGCTTTAAAATAGATGCAACCAATCCTGACAGTATTGTTAGGGGAAAAAACAACTATAGCTATAGTGCAAGACGTTAGCTAACTTTTCTACCAAAAGCCAAAAGCCAAAACACAAACACTTTTGAAAGACTTTGCAAAGGTCTGAAGCATCACAAGCAACAAGCCTCCCTGATCTTTTCTTTCAAGAAACCTTAGAGCTAAGCCAGTCACAGAAGTACATACCTGTAATCCCAGCACTCAGGGAGGTTGAAGCAAGCAGGTATCTAGTATAAGGCCAGGCTGGACTACTTAATAAGTTCAAGGCCAGCCTACACTACATACAGAGACCTTGTCTCAAATATATGTAGAGAGAGTTCTATTGCTCTGTACCTTTTCTTTTTTTGCTTTTGGTGGGGCTTGAACTCCAGGCCTGGTGCTCTTCCTGTGAGTTTTTTTTCTCAAAGCTAATGCTCTATAACTTCAGCCACTGCTTCACTTCTGGCTTTTTTTGGTAGTTTATTGGAGGTAAGAATCTCACAACCTTCCTGCTCCAGCTGACTTCAAACCCTAATCCTTCGATCTCAGCCTCCTGAGTAGCTAGGATTTCAGATGTGAGTCACCTGTGCCTGGCTGTATTGTATCCTTTTTTTTTTTTTTTGCCAATCATGGGGCTTGAACTCAGGGCCTGGGCACTGTACCTGAGCTGCTTTTGCTCGGAGAAAAAGGCTCTTGAGCAACAGCTCAACTTCTGGCTTTTTCTGTTTATGTGGTACTGAGGAATTGCATGCTGGGCAAACACTCTATCACAAAGCCACATTTCCAGCCCCCTTGTACCTTTAAATGAGGATATTGATTGATTCTGAGTATGCAAGGAATGTTTATAAAACATGAGGAATGTATATATTGCAGTTTCAAGAAATTTCAGAGAATTGATGTTACATAAACATATCTTCTGACCCCAATATTAGATACATTTTGAAATGTAAGTTTAGTAGCTCAAAAATATCTTTTAAAATAATTCACATGTAAAGAGAGAAACAATATTTAGAAGTGAGCCATTGCAAAAGCATTTCATCTAATAATATGCTTGTGCCCCAAACGGCATGGGCAGTAAATGTCTTATATGCATATATGAAGGAAAGTAGAAGCTAATTTATAAACAACTCAGTGGGCCGTGTAAAATCTAGACTAAAACTGTGGTAAATGCAAATAAATTAGAAAGAAAATAATAAGGAAACATCAGAAATCCATCCATGAACAGGGAAGAAGCAACAAAACCAAGTCCATTTCCCATGTCTTGTTCTAAAGTAAACTTGATATGCTTTGAAGAGAAAGAAAAAAGTTTTCCTCTATTTGGCAGGAACATTTTAATGCAGTTGATGGGACTATGGTAGGTGGTGGTGGTGGTACATTTTTTGGCAACCAGGCAACTGATTCTTAAACAGAGTTCTTAATTGGCAGTTGGGCTTTTCTAGTGAGGAGAACATGCAGAAAGATCTAATGCAGTCCAGATATTGAGCTCTGCAAATCCCTTTCTTTTAGTCCTTGCACAGACCAGACCTTTACCTTACTGAGCACAATGGCCTCATCCTAGCTCAGCACTGATCCTCCTGGGGCCTGCCTTCTTATTGTCTGTGAGGGTGTAAGGTGAGTCAGGTGCATTAGTAGCAGAGTCAACACGGGGGTGGGGTGTGATTTGTCCTGATCTCTGAGGTGGGGGCCTGTCACCAGTGAGGCGCTTGCTGGCATTTCTCTGCACAGTCTGTTTTTACTTCTGCAAGCATTTATAGCACTAAGCAAAATTTCCATGAGCTGGAACTCTCTTTTCATTTAGCAGCTGTTTTGGCAGAGCATATTTCTGCTGATAATCTGAGGAAAAGAGGCACTAGCTGTACGTGACTTCCTGACACATTGACATTTCTGTGCTTGAAACAAATTATGCAATTAAAGATTGTGTGTGTGTGTGTGTGTGTGTGTGTGTGTGTGTGTGTGTGTGTGTGTGTGTGTGCCAATCCTGGGGCTTGAACTTAGGGATTGAGTGCTATTCCTGAGTTAATTTTGCTCAAGGCTAGTGCTCTACTACTTGAGCCACAGTTCTACTCATGGCTTTCTTTGGTAGTTTATTGGCGATATGAATTTCATGAATTTTCCTGCCCAGGCTGGCTTGGTAGTGATCTTCAGCTCTCAGCCTCCTGAGTAGCTAGGACTACAGGTGTGAGCCAACCAGTGTCCAGCAAAGAATTCTTTGCTGGGAATGATTTGGTCTATGATTCTATAGAGTAGGATCACAGTTCAAGTATACAGTGTCAATGGCCATTTCTATCTTAGGCACAATCTATAGAGCATACAGACCTCTAATAAATGAATCTTATGACAACCACAATACATGTTCTCCTGATAAATGTTATGATTCCTGTTTTCTTTGGGCCCAGATGCATAAACCATATGATGAACCTTTCATCTACAAATGTTATCCATTATCAAAAACACATAAACAACGACAGCTGGGGGGGGGGGGAGGGGGGGCTCTGTCCCTGAGCTGGTAACTATGTTTTTGTTTTTAAGTAAATGATTTAATTACAACATATTTAAATCTAGCAATGGCGCTGGAAGTTCTTACTTTCCCTAGAGGAAAACATTTTCTTCTTACCTATTTTTCTCAGATGATGCACAAAAATGAAACACAAACATCACATAGCAGATTTTCACCAAAAGAACTCACAAAGACACTTCTCGTAACCATACATGTAGCTAGCTGATGCTTCCGTGGGCATGATTTCAGAGGTATGCATGCTGGTACTAAAGAGCATGTGCCTTGTGCTAGTAGCAGCTCCATGAGACAATTTGTGGCTTATTCTACTTGGACAAAAAACTAAATCGATTGCCATTGTATTTACCTGGCATTTCACCTTTCCCATTTCACTATTCAGTAACCACTCCGCCTTGCCTTCTCTCCATTGCTTTACCTCTGCTCCCCACACTCCCCAGGTATATTACAGAAAGCCCACTTTATCTGCAATTTTGACCAAGTGTAGTTTAAATACATACTGCAAAGAAATTTTAATAACCCCAAATTTTAAAGTTCCAGGTGCATATTACACAGCCGAGTTCATGTGGAGCTCAAAGTTAGTCTAGATTGCCATCAGTTATGTTAAAAATCATGTGATCCATGAGGGCTTGTTTTCCCATCCTTAATTTGGTTAAAAAAAAATCTGCCTCCCCAAACACAAATGACAAGTCATGGCAATTCTTCTGAGCCAAAAGGAATGTAATATGCTTATGTATAAAGTGAAATTTTTAGATTTGTTGAAAGGAAGCACATCTTTAGCCGAAGGTGGGTGGCGTAATGGAGAAAAAAAAAGAATAAAAATAAATGAATAAATAAATCAATATAGTACTACACTCTGCGTTGTAAGTATGCACAGGCTCTCTCTAACCATGGTCTCCTGGGAGCCATAGACCCACTGACATAAAAAGATTATGCTATGTGCATAAACAACAAGAAACAAGACAACAACAAAAACAGTTATGACAATCTCTAGACTGCTCCAAACTTTGTTTTGCTTTCTTAATAGTGTATCTTGGAGAGCTTCCTATATTAGTGCTTTTAGATCTGCTTCATGCTTTTTTAAGTTGTTTAATTGCATTGTTCAACCATACCATAACTTATCTGACATTCTTCCTAAAGGAAGAGGGGATTTTGTTCCCAGGGAATAAATGTCAATGTCTAGAGACATTTTGATTCTTATGACTCAAGGAAAAAATGTCTTGATTAGTTTTGCTTTTGTTTTTAAATGAATAATTAATCCTAATTAGTATTGTAAAGCACTTCATATATTAAGTATTGCCGCTTATTGATTTCTGTTATTCTTTGTAACATGTTAAAGCTGCTAGTTTGGAATTTTTAGGTAGTCAACCATGTCATTGTCCCAATGTGATACTTTCAATGCTCTCTCTGATTGTTATTCCTTTTATTTTCTCCTTTTGTAATTACATCAGTGGGTTCCACTAAAATAATGACAGTGCTAATAATGCAAGTTACAATTTGCTTTGTATTGTTCCTGCATCTGAGGAGGATATTTTCCAGATTAAATATGATCCTGGAATGTGTAGGTGCATGCATGTGTCTGAGTATGTGTGTGCACACAAAGTTATATCAATGATGGGTAGAAATAGGATAGTTAGATAAAAGGTAGAACTCCATTTCTGTTTTGTTGACTTTTTACTATGAATGAATGTTGAATCATACTGAAAGACTTTTCAAACCATATGGAAACACTTGTATTGATTGATATGTGGTATGGAAGTGTACCAGATTTTGTATGTAAAAAACTTGCAATAAGCTGGGCGCTGGTGGCTCACACCTGTAATCCTAGCTACTCAGGAGGCTGAGATGTGAGGATCATGGTTCAAAGCCAGCTGGGCAGAAAAATCTGTGAGACTCTTATCTCCAATTAGCCACTAGAAAAAAACAGAAGTGGTGCTGTGCCTCAAGTGGTAGAGCACTCACCTTGAGCTGAAGAGTACAGGGATAGCGCCCAAGCCCAGAGTTCAAGCCCCAGGACAAAAAAAACAACAAAACAAAACAAAACAAAAACTTGCAATTTGCAATCTTACCAGTTCATTTCTTCATCCATTCACTCATTCATTCAGTCACAATTGTGTGTGTGTGTGCGCAGGCGCACTGAGGATGGTAGATACAAATACAAAGAACAGAGGAGAATTTTCATCTAAATTAACTTCTAAATCAACATAGTAGACTACGGATCTCTAGACTTATAAGGAACCTGAATTCTTTAAATTGACCTCTCTGGAAAAACACAGTATGCTTATTATCAAAGCATAACTTTTGGATGAAATTGATCTAGATGCATTGTACTCATAAATTGCTTTGTTAAATGACAATTCCTTTGTACAACTACTTAAAGATCATTTATTTTAAAGTAGAAGCATTTTACAAGATCAATATTCAACTTCATATTAATATCAAGATCAAGGATTGCTTCCTGTATGTCCCCAACACTAACATTCAGCGTAGTGTCACCACGTACACAAGTAGATGCTCAATAAATATGTGTTAAAAGAAAAAAGAACATATATGTAATATATGTCTTGATAAAGACATGTAATATATATGTATATGTGTGTCAAATATTAAATAGTGCTTTATCACGCTGCAGATCAGACATGTAACCTCAGTGCAGAATAACTGTGTCAGGGCATTGCTATGATAAATCATAGTTGTATTAGCACAAAGGCTAAGGAAGTAATTACTCATCCATGTAGGTGCCAGTGTGACATTATCCATTTATTACCAAATTGGCCTATTTATCATGTTCAAGGAAGCCAAATGTTTTCTCATTCTCCCAGAAATTGTGCATTTCTTTCCTAAATGCTTTGAATCTATTAAGCTACTCAATAGTTCAAAATGCCAAAATTCTCTGGAATCTAATTCAATAGCTTGTCAGTAAGGTGAAAGGACACAGTTACTTCTTCTGATGCCCTCGATAACAATATGAGACAGCTCTGGCCATGCTGAAGCTACATGCACAAAATTCCTAACTAAACCTGCCCACCTATGGCTAGGTACTAGTGGCTCATGCCTATAATCCTAGCTACTCAGGAGGCTGAGATCTGAAAATCATGGTTCAAAGCTATTCCCAAAAGAAAAGTCCATGAGACTCATATCTCCAACTCTTTTATCTCTTACCTTACCAGTAAAAGGCCAGCAGTAGATGTAGCACAAGTGATATAGTACGAGCTTTGTGTGAGAAAGCCAAATCAGAACAAAAGGCTCTGAGTTTAAGTTCCGGTACTAGATCACACATAAAAGGGTCCACCTAAAACACAATCGAAGATCATAGTGCTTTTCTTTTGCAGGTTTATTAAAACAGTTTAATTTTTCACTTTAAACCATGATGTCCTACTGAAAGTTCTTGGTTATGATAAAATAAGAAGGGGTAAAAGAAAAGGATAGAACAAGTTATTAATACATATATGGAAATTTCAAGGAAAAAAATTACGTTGGGTTTTATGAAAGTTTTAGGTGAAATCTAGGCAGTCAAGAACTGAGTTTGGAGTTTTTGTTGTTTTTCTATCTCTTTTTCTATCTCCTCTTCTTCCTCTAACTCCTTCCTCCTTTTCTATGAGTGTAGGTTTCTCTGGTGATACAGATAAACTCTGTTCTTCCCACTTTCCCCGTACTTAAATAAAATCTCATCTCTGCAGACTGACTTCCACCATCTGCTTCTATGTTGCATGTTTTTTTCCTTTTTTTGGTAAGTGTTTATGGTTTATTATGCATACCTTTAATTTCTAACCATAGTATAATACCTTGGTTCAAATTATAGGTATGAATAATCCAGTGCTCTCTACCCACTCAAATGGGTTGACATTTTGGGAGTCAGGTATTATGTTAGTCAGTTTCCATCACTATAACAAACTATCTGAGATGATCAACATATAAAGAAAGAAGTTTTATCTGGGCTCTTATTTTTCAAGGTTTCAGTCCACATTGGTTGATTCCACTGCTTTGGGCATGTGGGGATGTATCACATGGTAGGACTATAAGGAAATGCTAACGACTCACTCTGTAATTAGGATACAAAAGAGTAAGTGTAAATATCTAGACTCCCACAATCTCCTTCAAGGGCCCTCTCCCAATGACCAAAAGCCTCCCACTTAAACCCTGCCTCTTAGAGGTCCACCATCTTCTTATAGCCTCATGCTAAGAACCAACCCTTTGACTCACAGGTCTTTGAGGAAGCCTTAAGGTTTACCCTACAGCATATGCCCATCCCTGGCCCAAGTGGTTAAATCTACATGGCAGAAAATAGGAGGGGGTAGGTGGAGTAATAGAGATGGACCCGTGTTGGTGGGCACTTTCTACCGTATAGTAGGTAGTAACCTATGACTACATTTTCAGGTTTTAGAAGGTTGAAAATGAACTATACAACTTGTGTATAGGGGTGAGAGACAGAGAGAAAGAAGGGGTGACATTGTCCAAGAAGAAATGTACTCTTTATCTGACCTATGTAATTGTAACCCCTCTGTACATCACCTTTATAATAACGATAAAAATATTTAGAAGGAAATGCCCTTTCTTAGACAATTGCCTGTATGTCACAGAAAATGAAAACTATATATTGAATTCAGGATTCCTCTTCTCTTTGATTCTAGCATTTACTTCTTTGTTTTCAGTACATGTTTTTGAGGGTCTATTATGATCTAGATGGTATATTGTGAAGAAAAATTCTTATTGTCCAGAAGAGGACAGTATTTTGAAATTAAGTCATCTTTTAAAATAAGAAAGGAAAGGAACCAAAGGAAATAATTACATTAAAGATGCCTTCCTCCAGCTTAAGTATGTTTACTTGTTATTAGACATGATCTAAATTTTAGAAAGACTTGTAATCTCAGGCAATCAGGCCTCGAGCTCAGTCTGATTCATTGTAGAACTTGACATGTAAAGTTAAGCAAAGCAGCTAAATATACATTCTCAGTTTGCTCTCATCTCAAAATTTGGAGAAATGTATTAAACACACGTCACTGAGGGCTTTTACAATATGATATATTTGTACTGATGTTTTGTTTGTACTACAAAGTTATTTCTCAAAAAAAAATCCAAGTAAAGTAGTTTGACCTTGAGGGACAATCTAAGTATTTGTTGGCCCAACTCACCCCATTATGTTGCTTTGATAAGATAGTTGAAACTCAGTGTTTTAGATGTTTTTCAATCATTTCCATTTTAATGTATCTCATGTCTAACATACTACACCTAACATAAATACATATACTAGTTGATATTTTTAAATCCTTAAAGAAGAACAAAATACAAGGTTGTCTTAGATGGATGTAAACTTAACTTAATTTTCCTATTTTCCCCAAAGTGGACACATTAATATTAGCAGAATGGCCCAGGACAAAGCCTTACAATAACCTTGAAAGTCTGTCTGGCATTTTTGTATATTAAGACCTTTTAAAAGCCAGAAGCATACAGCTCTTGTGTGTAAGTGAAATCGACATCATTTTCAAGCTCAGACAAAAGAAAATGAATTTTTATGACATTCAAATGAGAATCAAGAGTACTTATGTATCTCTAATGGTAAGATTCTTTGGAAACCTCACACTGAGGAACAGAGGACTGCTTCTAAGAATTAGTCTGACTCTTGTTTTCAATCATCTGCCATGTTGCCTTTTCTATCTCTCTGTTCCTGTCCTGACTCCAGTGTTCTCCCTCAACCTCTGTTCCCCATCACTCTTACTCTTGATGGTCTTGGGACAAATGTCCCATCCTTCAGGGTCCAGCCAAACCTCCTCCTGCCCTGAACACTCACACAGCATCATTTATCAAATCAACACTGCAGTGATTCCTTATAACTATGAGCCCTATCCCACTTTCATGGAGCTGGCCTCCCAGAGGGTTCAAGATCTTGTCTTCTGCTGCTGCATCTTCAAACCAGGTACCATCACCTGCACATCCCTGGTGAAACATTCCTGTGGGCAAACTCATCAGAGCTGATTATTTTTATTATTATTTTTATTATTAACATCATCATCATCATCATCATTTCTTCTTCTTCGTTCCTCTTCCTCTTCCTCCCCTCCTCGTCCTCCTTCTTTTTCTCCTCCTCCTCCTCTTCCTCCTCCTCTTCATCTTCCTCCTCCTCTTCTTCCTCCTCTTCATCTTCCTCCTCCTCTTCTTCCTCCTCCTCTTCATCTTCCTCCTCCTCTTCTTCCTCTCTGTCTGTGTCTCTATCTCTATCTCTCTCCATCCCTCTCTTTCTGTCCTTTTCGCTATACTATGGGCTTGAACTCAGGGACTTGGGCAGGCAGTCCACTAATTAAGTCCAAGAAAAATATTTTAAACCTGCAGAAGTAGTACCTACTGATTAAGGCAGACTCTAGAGGTGAATTGGCTGAGTTTGAATCACTTAAGAAATTTAGACAACTTAGTCTTTCAGTATTTCAGTCCATCAGTAGAATGAGAAACCAATTAAGCTTATGTTCTGTACTCTGACAAAAGGATCTTTGTAAAACAAATTGATCCTATCACTTCTTTTGAAACAAAAAGAAGTTCCTCTTCAAGGCCAAAACTGACCTTTCCTCAAGATTTTTCCAGGCTCCCTGAAGCCCCATTTTTTACCCTTGCCCCTAGTGCAGGCCTTAGCCACACCACTGAGTATGTTTTTTTTCAAATATTTGCTCATTCATTCATTCATTCAATATGTATGACTGATGCAAGCTAGGGATAAGGCATTTGTCAATGCCATCTTTGCCATTTGAGTGGCTTGCTTTGATTTACTTCAAATGCACAGAATCTTTTTTTTTTTGGTCCTGAACTCTGGGCCTGGGCGCTGTCCCTCAGCTCTTCAGCTTAAGGCTAGCACTCTACCATTTGAGCTACAGCCCCACTTCCGGCTTTTTCTGCTTATGTGGTGCTGAGGAATGGAACCCAGGGGCTCATGCATGCAAGGCAAGCACTCTACCACTGAGCCATCTTCCCAGTCTCAATGCACAGACTCTTGACCCATGTGAAACACAAGCTCTGAAGACACACATAGGAGAGAGTGCTGTGGAAACAAAGCAGAAGATGAGAACAGCGGGTGAACAAGGATATGCTATTTTATAATGAATATTGAGCTTCAGGCTTTTCACCGAAGCCTCCTTGGTAAGGCTAAATTTGAACAGAGACTGACGCAGGCAAGAGGAGAGTCTGGGAGGAAACCTTCCAGGCAGAGGGAACGGGAGCAGGAGGATGATGGCTGGCTTTGGCAATGAGAAGAGGGGTCACAAGGCTGAGCTTGGGGAAGCCACGGGAAGGATGAGGGAGAGGAAAGGAGTCACTGAGCAAAGTCAGGGGGCTCCTGAGCTATGAGTAGGAATCTGAATATGATTGCACACAAAATTCAAAAACACAGGTTGGTTTGGAGGCAAGAGTGGCATTCTCTGAGCTTATTTGTTGCTTTTTTTTTCTTTCTGTCTGTCACGAGGCTTGAACTCTGGGCCTGGGCGCTGTCCCTCAGCTCTGCAGCTCAAGGCGAGTGCTCTACCGCTTGAGCCACAGCACCACTTCCAGTTTTCTGGTGGTTTATTGGAGATAAGAGTCTCACAGTCTTTCCTGTCGGGGCTGGCTTTGAACCGTGATTCTCAGATCTCAGCCTCCTGAGTAGCTAGGATTACAGGCGTGAGCCACTGGCACCCGACTCTGAGCTTGGTTTTTAATGCTTCCTTTTCTGCCCTATTCAAAGTAATCTGAAGGGACAGAGGCAGGTGGAGCATGCTGGTTGTCCTGCCAACTTCACCACACTCAAGATGTTACTTCATGGCCCCTGGAACAGAGGAATAAGCAAGCTTCACTTGCTTGTAGTTGCTTGCTTTTATCAATAATTTTTAGAGGCCACTTAGCTAAATAGGACATTCCCATAAGCTTTGCTGGACGATATCTTTGGGCACCTGACCTTGGAGAGAGCTTGGTTACAATCACCAACTTTCATGTGGGTCTGCTCAAAGGTCCAGTGAGTGATCTGTGTGTGTGTGTGTGTGTGTGTGTGTGTGTGTGTGTGTGTGTGTGTGTGTGTGCGTGTGCATGTGCAGGTCCTGGGGCTTGAACTCAGGGCCTGAGCTCTGTCCCTGAGCTTCTTTTGCTCAAGGCTAGCGCTCTACCACTTGAGCCACAGTGCCACTTCCAGCTTTTTCTGAGTAGTTTATTGGAGATAAGAGTCTCAGAGAGGCTGACCTTGAATCATGATCCTCAGATCTCAGCCTCCTGAGTAGCTAGGATCACAGCCAATGGGTGATCTTTTACGGCCCACAGGCCCATTCCTCCTCAAAATATTGTAATGCCACCATTTTCCTGGGATATATTCTATGTAGAGCCATAAAATTGGATTAGGCATGTGTAGGCCCTTGATTACCTCATACTCAGTTATGTTTTCCATAACTCACACCTCCCTGTTTCTTCATCTCATGAAAAAAACCCAATTACTAACCTAAGATAGCAGACTTGAATTGTGGGACTCCCACTTGCTTGTTTTCGTCCATTCACAAATAAACTTCTTCTCTCCTGCAAAACATCATATCAGTGATGCTACATACATGCTGAATAAAACAGGCTTGGAGTGTTTAACTCCTGGGCACTAAGCTGTGAAGGAAAGAATGTCTCGTTTTCTATGTTTTTCTCCAGATCTAAACACAACCGCCCCAAGTAGGTACCCAATAACCATTTGTTCAATAAAATACAGCAACTGTTTATCTACCTTTGGTATCCTTTCTGCCCTGCTCACTTACCATTTTCTTTCTTCCTTCTTTCCTTTCTTCCTTCCTCATTCCTTTCTTTCTTTCTTTCTTTCTTTCCTCTTTCTCTCTCTCTGTCTCTCTCTCTTTCTCCTTCCTTCCTTTCTTCCTGTCTTTCTTTCTTTCTTTCTTTCTTTCTTTCTTTCTTTCTTTCTTTCTTTCTTTCTTTCTTTCTTTCTTTCTTTCTTTCTTTCTTTCTTTCTTTCTTTCTTTCTTTCTTTCTTTCTTTCTTTCTTTCTTGGTGCTGATTATAGGGTTGAAACTCAGGGCCTAGTCTATGTTCCTAACTATTTTTGCTCAAGACCAGTACTCTACTACTTGAGCCACAGCTCCACCCTGGCTTTTGGGTGCTTAATTGGAGATAAGAGTCTCTCACACTTATCTTCCCAGGCTGGCTTTGAACCACAGTCCTTGCATCTCATCCTCCTGAGTAGCTAGGATTATAGGCATGAGCCACCAGCACTTGGTCACTCCTACCATTTGAATGAACTTAAGGACCATTCCCTCTATGACCTTAGCTGGACCATGGGATCAAAGCCCCCAGGGTAGAACTGGCAGGTTTGTCTTTGAGGTGTTCATCGGAGGATTCCCATGGGGAGCCCAGATGGAGAATCTGGAGAAGGAAGCAAGAAGATCACCTCTCAGAACTTTCCAGTCCTAGAGTCCAGAGAGAGAGACTGGTCCCTAGCTCCTCAGTATGAACTTGGACTTCTTTACCTGGAGAGGGTTTAGAGTGACTTTTACTTTGTCAGGGTGTTCCAGTCAACTCTGCAAAGCACCATTGGTGACAACTCATTAGGTCTAAAAATGTGAGCTAGAAAAAAGTCTTTGTGACGCAATGGAGTAAATGCAGACAAGAGTCCAATGTATATCCTACAAAATTATGAAGATTGAGGAAAGGGTTGGGTAGGGGAGGGATGAATGAGAATGGTAAAAGGGGTCATTTTGTTATATATTGTATTCATAACCACTCTGTTAAATGGCAACTCCTTTGTACAACTACTTAAAGGTAATCATAATTTTTAAAAAGCAGGTGAATATATCCCATCTTTATTTCCGTTCCCTTGAATGCATGAGGCCTTTGCCTTGGGATAATACAGATTTTCTCCCTTTTAAAAACTGGCAAGTGTGCTCCTGGTGTGCCACACATAGAGCTTTAGGCATCAACAGTGTTTCTCACACTGTTTTGTTTTGCAGGCCTGGGGCTTGAACTCAAGAACTGGGCACCACCAGGTGCCAGTGGCTCACACTTGTAATCTTAGCTACTTAGGAGGCTGAATCTGAGGATCGTGGTTCAAAAGCCAGCCCAGGCAGAAAAGTCCGTGAGACTCTTATCTCCAATTAACCACCAGAAAACCAGAAGTGGTGCTGTGGCTCAAGTGGTAGAGTGCTCACCTTGAGCTGAAGAGTGCAGGGACAGCTCCCAAGCCCAGAGTTCAAGCTCCACGACCAACACACACACACACACACACACACACACACACAAACAAACAAACACACACACACACACAGAACTGGGCACCATCCCTGAGCTTCTTTTGTTTAAGGCTAGCGCTCTACCACTTGAGCCACAGCACCACTTCCGGCTTTTTTTGTTTTGGTGGTACTGAAGAATTTAACCCAGGGCTTCATGCATGCTAGACAAGCACTCTACCACTAAGCCACATTCTCCATCCTCACACTTTAAAGGACCAGCCTGCATCAACATCCTCAAGCCCTCCACAAAATGCAGATTCCTGGGCCCTGTTCAGATGGATGAATGGGAATTGTTAAGAATCTGTAGTTTGGACTTACTCATGCAGTCTCAAGGTGTCTTATTTTTTGTTGTTGTTTCTTTTGGGGTTTTTCCATGTGTGTGTATGTGTTTTCCTCAAGAGAATCCCTTCACAATTAATTACCCATATTTTAAATTATATCAGAGGCATTAAGAGATGATTTGTCTTCCTGAAAGTACCAGGAAAATGCATGCAAAAAAATCCTCTTGCTCTAAATCTCCTGGTGCGCAATAATGGGTGTCCTACATGTCCCAGATCATTCAAGGACTCTTAGCAATCAATAGTTGAAACAAGGATCCTCTACTCCCCAAATTTGCCATTTTAACAGTTTTTATTTTGTTCAGAGTGCTTCTACTTCACAGCAGATGGAGACCCTGCGCTACATGCATCCATTTCCCTCTGTACCAAATAATTTGTGTTTGACTCAGAGACCTGCTAGTGTTCACTAGGAAATCTTCAGAAACCAACATAGCCAAAGGGCAGGAACAAATAATATAACTTTAGAAAGGCCAATTTGTTAAAATACATAGACTTGAGCCTAGTGAAGTGAATACAGAGCTGGTCCTTCCTTTACCAGGCAGATGTCTGATATGGCACGGCCAAGATTTTCCATTCATGACAGCAACCCCCAATTGTCCCAGGATCTAGGAAGAAGCAACAAGAAGCAGTGGAAGTAATGAAATGTCCCAAGCCCACTGCCACCAACTTCCTAGCCAAGCCCCAGGAGGCAAGAGACTGCTCTTGTCTTTAAGAAGTGACAGCAAGCATGTTTTTGCTATACAGATGTATAAGATGCCAGAAATCCCTTCACAAATAGGCTGCCATTCAAGCTGCATACAATACACGACAGCTTATAGTGTTTCTATGGAGTGATAAGGACTGAGAAACAGGAAACCACCCCAGACACTGCCAGCTGGTTCCCCAATCCCACCTGCAGAAGTTGAAAGAGCAGCCATGAAAATGCGAAGGCAAGTATGCCATCTGAAATGTTTGCGATCCCAAGCCTTGAGCAGGCCCTTCCTGCATGCTTGCCCATCTGACTGCTGGAGCAATTGGCAAGGAGACAGCGCTCCCTTCACAGGCAGCCAGCTGCTGTCTGCTTTTCACGGACTGTTTGTCAGGATCTGTCCTGTAATAGACACGGCCTCACAGTATCTGGCGCCAAGAGTTGATTTGAAACCAAATGGAAAAGAACCAAATGGTTGGTACATCTCCAGGGGTTTCTGGAGTTACATTGGGATCACCTTTGTTATTGTCCCAGAGGAAAGGTGATCAAACAGTAGGTGGCTCCTAAAAAGATCAGATATCAGAAGGGAGAACAAGAGCACTTTGTACAACTGCATCCACACAAGTAATTGAAATAGACTTTTAAAAACTCCCCATAGCTGGCATCAGTGATCACACCTGTCATCATAACAGCTCAGGAGGCTGAAATCTGAAGACTGAGGTTCAAAGACAGACTGGGCAGGTAAGTCAATGAGACTCTTATCTCCAATTAACCACTCAAAAGCTGGAAGTGGATCTCTGGCTCAAGTATTAACAGCCATCCTTTTACAGTGAAAGCTAAGGGACAGTATCCAGCCCTGAGTTCAAGCCCCAGTACTGGCACATGCATGTGCACACACACACGTGCATGTGTGTATGTGCACGCATGTGCACACAGGCACGCATGCATGAACACGTGCACATGTGCGTGCACACACACACACACACACACAAAGACAGCATGCATTGGACAGATGGCTGTCACTAAGTATATTCATTGAATTGACATACTACTCCTTAAAATTAGCCACACATGCAGAGTGCCTCCTTGCTCAATTAATCCCATTATTTCTGTCCATTATATAATAAATAGCAGTGATAACTGACTCAGAGTTGATTCTGAAGACATCTCATTCAGACTGCTGCAGGCCTTTTAGGGCATTGATGTTCATTATTAACATATTGACTTGCGGACCAATGAAATCACCCTTCATTATGCAGATATCCAGGCTCATCATCTACAGTGGCTTTGTTTAGAATGCAATATTAAGAATGCACACACATAAGCCCAAATTGAACATTTAAAAAGCAGCAATCTCATCATGAATCAAGCATTTATATTAACAGTTAACTAAAATGAAATTACAAAAACAAAATAAGCCCTGACTCCTCTCCTCTCCTCTCCTGTTCTCCTCACCCCTCCGCTCCCCTCACTTCTTCTCCCTCCCCTGTCTTTTCTCCCCTTTCATTATCCAATCCTTAGGTCCTTCCTCCTGCTCTTAACCAGGCTTCCCAGTAAAAGCAGCAGAGAGCAGACTGCAGGCACCAGAATGAAAGGAAGCCCAGTGGAAGAACAAAGTGAGAATGTGACTGGCACACAAGAGGGTATGTGCCCCAAATAAGAAAGTCAGAGACATCAAATGACAGTAATAATGAAGACGGCTCATGGGTCATTGAAATGGTGATGTAAACTAGCAAAATATGCACACTGCAGAGTAAGAAGATCTTTTCTTAGGTGTTAACTTTCCAAGCATGGGGAATGTGAACTGCTGTTTAAAACAAAGTTATGGACAACTAGAAGACACTATGAGTAGGGTGTTACCCTCTCCTAAGGGCATAAACAAGTAAATAATGACCTCAAATTTAGTTTCTCTGATTATAGCATCATTGAAATAGCAATAAGTAGAAAAAGTAGAAAGAAATGAGATATTCTGAAAAGCACAATAAAAATTAGAAGAAAAATAGAAGGTGATTTTGGGAAAAAGGTCAGCTCTTGCTTCATGTAAATGAAGGTTATAGACAAGAGAATTAATATATTTAAACAAAGAAAAAGGTGCCAAAGGGAATGGTGTAGTTGGCAAACTAGGTTAAGAGTGGAAGAGACAATCTGGAAATGCTTTACACAAAGAAAATAAGCCAAGAGCAAACATTATTCTATGACTCAACAACTGAAAAACAAATCTCAGAAATCATTCTAGTGGTTCCCTTCTTTTATTGCATAGTTTTGAATGAAAAGAATACCATGGTTATGACAATATGAAATGTAGTGTAAATCTTAAAATTAATAAATCAAAGGAGTAACCATGGAAATAGGTTAAAGAATAGGACGTAGTCAAACAGGTTTTTCTAAGGATTTTTGAGTTGCTGCCAATGTGTTGGTCCTCAGGGATGTGAGTTAGGCACGGAATCCTAAGAGACATCTGAGAGATATGTGCAAGCAGTTGACAATCACTGGAAGTGAGATTCCTTTGCAATGAAAGTGGCCAGTGACATATGGAAAGCAGCTTCTATTCCCTCCAAAACATATGTTTCTGGCTTCCACTGATGGGCCATTGAAGGACGAAGATCCAGCCATTCCCAAATGCAGGAGACTGTATCTGTTTTTCTCCATTCATTGCACTTTTCTTCTGACTCTCATTCTCCCTCTGGCTTTCCCCTTCATCCTGTTTAACTGACATTATACTTATTAGACCTGAAGTGGAATTGCTGGAAGTCAACTGCAACACAACACAACTCAAGCAAAGCCTTGTATTGCTATGGAACATTTCTAATGCATTTAAAAACAACAACAACAACATGATGTTTATCCAGCACTATGACCTTCTCCCTTGGTATTATCCTTGCGGAATTACATAAAGAACCTCATTGCAATGAAATGTCTTGGCAGTGAGTGATATTGAGACTTACATTATATCTATTTGGGTACAAATAAGATTCTGGGACTCACTCAGATGCATTGAGAAAAAACAGTTTTGAGAAGAGAAGGGGGCGGGTATCCTATCTGGTGAAGATGAAAGGGAGATGCTTGCTTATAATAACTTTGTGAATGAATCTAACAAAACCATTTGCAGCTCACAGAAGAAAGAGTTGAGTCAGCCTCTTGAGCCAAAAAGGCAAACTGAAGTTTTCAATAATCAAACAAAGCCTATCACGGCGGAATTGAGAAAGTAATAGTGCTGGATTTGATATGGTCTGAAATCCTTCAGTTCTATCTAACCTCCAGATTTCTATCCCTCAGAGACACCCGCTTCCTGTATTTCTTGGATTTCTGGGTATCAGATTTGTTTTGTGTCTTGTGCTGTCATGTAGGCCACTATCAATATGATGACAGGTCAGTTCATGCTAGAAAATTTTCTAAAGCCCAATTAGGCTCTGATACTTAGGACAAAAAGAGTTTGAAAGAATGTGTGTTGTATTAAAAGAGATGACCACCGTCAGAGAATTGTCTTAGTATTTTCCTAAAATTGCATCTCTACTTTTACAGTTAAGTACAGCACCAAGACTTTCCTATTTGAAGAAGGATGTGTTTCAGCAGCTAGAGAAAGTATCCATCCACTGCTCAGGTGGCATAGATTGATGGTCCAACTTTTGAAAGGGCAGGGAGGTAACACTTTGCCCTGGGAGTGTCTCAAGATCCAACTTTCTTCATGGAGCTAGAATCTAGCACTCTCACAGTGATTATGATAGGTGGCAGTAGACAGGATCTTTCTCATGTGTGTGTGTGTGTGTGTGTGTGTGTGTGTGTGTGTGTGTGTGTGTGTGTGTGTGTGTGTGTGTGTGTGTGTGTGTGTGTGTGCTGCTCCTGGAGATTAAACTCAGGACCTGGGCACTGTCCCTTAACTATTTTGTTCAAAGCTAGCATTCTACCACTTGAACCACAGCTCCACTTCTGGCTTTTTTGGTAGCTAATTGAAGCTAAGAATCTCATCAACTTCCTTGCTGGAGCTTATTTTGAACCATGATCCACGGATCTCAGTCTCCCAAGTAGCCAGGATTACAGCTGTGAACCACTAGTTCTCATCTTAAAATTCTTTTAGCAGTTTTTCTGTGAACCCCAAAAAGCCCTACAAAGACAATTCACATGCACAAAAATACTGTGCTAGTAGTAATCACAGAAATGCAAATGATCATCTTTCTCTCATTGAACTGACAACTTTTGAAAATGATCATTTGAAGTCTTGGTGCATATTCAGGGAGGAAGGGAAAAATATTCACTGACCTGACATCCTCATTGATATGATGATATCATTGTTCCATTGACATAGTAATAAATATGTTCAGTACCTGAAGCACATTGATATGCACTATAGATGTACTTTATGAGTGAAAAAATAGAGCCTAATACTAAACAATAAAAGATTAATTAAAGAAACCATGGTATCTATCTATCTATCTATCCATCTATCTATCTATCTGTCTGTCTGTCTGTCTGTCTGTCTGTCTGTCTATGTATCATCCTTATTTATCTATCTATCTGTCTGTCTGTGTATCTATCTACCTACCTACATACCTATCAGAGATACATATACATGGATATTCATGAACAAGAAAATCTGGGAAGCCGGGCACTGATAGTTCATGCCTGTAATCCAAGCTACTCAGGAGGCTGAGATCTGAGGATCGCAGTTCAAAGCCAGCCTGGGCAGGAAACTCCATGAGACTCTTATCTCCAATTAACCACTAGAAAACTTGAAAGTGGTGCTGTGGCTCAAGTTATAGAGCACTTACCTTGCTCAGGGACAGTACCCAGGCCCAGAGATCAAGCCCCATGCATGACCAAAAAAAAAAAAAATCTGTGAAGATATGTATTACAATATTATAGGGGATGTTAATTGTTTAGATTACAGGTAGTTTTAGTTCTTCTGTTTGTAGTTTCTGCAAAATTAGTTACTTTATAATTAGGAACAATAAACATCAATTAAAAATTTTTGCTAACCAAAGGAAAGTATATTTTTTATGAAAGTTTGTCAAGACTATATCATATCTAAAACACTGAAACCCAAGAAAACTACATGAGGTATATGCTCTTGTATCATCAGCCAAGATGTTGAATCAAGGGATGGATTTTAACCAACTAAAGTAGCAATTTTTAAAAGTATTTAATTTTTTAATATTTAAAAATTTTTAAAATTCATTGTTCCTAATTTACCTGGTCTTGAATTCATGCAACTCTGTAGAGACCATGATGCCAAATAGGTAGGCTATAGAATGGCTACAGAATAGATAGAGAAACAACTAGAAAGCCCTCCCTGGCTTGTCTTCTCCAATCATCATCTGTCACAGATGAGGGAGCAGACTGTGCAAGGTGAAGAGCCCTAGAGGAGATCATACAACAATTTAATATCCATTGAGATGAGGATTCAGCTCTTCTGACTTCTAGACCATTCTCATTCAACTACAAAATAGTGTTTCTCTGTGTGAAATGTCTCCTTTAATCTGTTTCATTTATATATTTGGTCATGGAATGTTCTCATTGACCATGGCAAATGAGCTTCGGTGATAGGTACAGAAAATAACACATTCATTTAAGATGCTGTCTTTCTGAACAATGTGTTTTATCCACTTCAATAGATCATTTTCACTTACAGTACTTTAAAACCCCTTTTAGAGTTAATTCTAAAGGACTTAAACATTATCATTTTCCAGCATGACTTCTGCTTCCAAAATCCAGATATGTTTTAAGTAGAATTTTATAGAAGGATAGTATAAAAGGCACTACCAGCTTTTTATATATAGTAAGTGTTAGTTACATAGGAATATTATAGACTGTTGTAAGAGATTACAAATATCCATAATCAGGTAGTAACTCAACACATCTAAAAATCCGCCATACCTATAAAGAATAAACTAGAAGTATTTTAAGAATCATCTGAGTACAAAAAACGTATATAAGACTAGCTAACATTTATTGAACATGTTCACTGGGTTAATATTTTTGACCCATATACATTGCTTGTAGTAAGTTGATAAGGTAGATATGATCATTTCCCTTATTTGACAAGTGAGGAAACTGAGGCATGGAGAGGTTAGAGGAGAGCACAGCAGAGCTAGAATTGCAACTGAAACCAGTCTGGCTCTGTAGTTATTGATCTGAACAGTGAAGAGAAATAGGACTCTGAAGAGAAAACCAGTGGCGAAGAATTGTTAGAATAAAACTGAATATGGCTGTTTGTAGAATCTCCTTTTTTGTCTGGGAGAGGGGCACATAAGTCACAATTCAATGCACTTACAACACACAAAATTTGTGTGTGTGTGTGTGTGCATGCATGCGCACATGTGCGCACACACACACACATGCATGTGAGTACCGGTATTAGAGCTTGAACTCAGGGCCTGGCACTGTCCCTTAGCTTTTTTTACTCAAGCCTGGCACTCTATTACTCGAACCACAGTCCACTTCTGGATTTTTGGTTGTTAAATAGATATAAGAATCTCTCACGGATTTTTCTGCCCAGGCTGGCTTTGAATGGTAATCCTCAGATGTCAACTTTGTGGGCAGCTAGAATTACAGGGATGAACCACTGGCACCCAGAAACACATTTTTGTTGTTATTTTAAAATCTTTGGTTTTCTTTGCTTTTTCTTGAATAGCATCAGGCATTTGTTTGTTAGTTTAGTCAGTTCACCATGGGAAGACATATTTAATTTGAAGGCTTATTGAAGGACCCATTTGAGAAAGAGCTAAGAAAACCCACAGAAGAATCATCACACTTTGTCCTCTAGAGCCTCATTCTCCTGGATGGGAGATGGATGCACCTATAACAATAACAAGGCTAATGATAACATTGTATCCCACAGGAATACTATCTGGGTGCTTTATGCCATCCTTCCTAGTCCCCTACATTTCAAAGATAAAACCAAGACCTTTGAAATTTTTCTGGCTGAGCCTATAAAATTTAAGAGCAGTAAACTTAAGTATCTTTACAATGATGAAGCCATAATGAACCCAGCATATTATTTTTCTCCCAAGAACATAAACAATGGATATGATGTTCTTTTTTAATATATATTTTTTCTTATAAAGATACTGTACAAAGGGGTTACAGATACATGAGAAAAGTAATGAGTCCATTTACTATAGAGCATTGTTACCCACTCCTTTATTTTTTCCCTATCATTCCTTCCTTCTCACTTCCCCATGATGTTCTTATCCTCTTCCGACCTCATATTTCTAGAAGGCAATCCACTATGGTGAGTGTTTTTCCAGTAAACACAGTTGTGACCCCAAAATCCTAGAGAGAATCTGCAACTCCCCTAAGTTCCTTCTCAGCTTTCCCCAGATGCTAGCTTTGCCAGATACAGATTGTGATGGCATGACCAAGTTCATGATGACCAAAGAAATATGACTTTCTAGAAACTTTGATTTAGGAGAAACAGGCATTCATTCACAGTGACAATCAGTGTAGAGAGTTCCAAGCCAGTAGTATGCACTGATTGACAGGATGTATCATATTGGCTCATAAGAGCTTACTGCTAGGCTTTTCAGGAATTGTACTGGCTCATCATTGGCTTGGGGGCAGACCTGGAAAGAAGTGATGGGTGAACACTTACCAGCACATTAAGAGCTTCTGTCCTCCGAAGATTTTGATGGAGGAGGAATTTACAACATAATTAAAATGGGGAAGGAGGTCCCTGTGGAGGATATTAGGGGTATTGAGATAAAAATTGGCTTCCATTTCTGTTTGAAACCAATCAGCTAAATTCCACAGAGTGTTATCACGATGATGTTTATCTCATCTCTGAACCTGCATTTCATATTTCTTTTATCATAAATTATGTGGTGGGATAGGCAAGATGCAGTGGACCAAGTTCTGGACTCAAAATACACTTTATTAGGCCATGTCTCTTTGGGAAAGTCACTTAAACTCATTGAATTTAGTGTTTAAAAAGAGCAATAATGATACATTGTTAGTGTTGTTGTTGTTATAGTTTTTTAATTGTGGTGGTCCTTAGACTTGAACTCCAGGGCCTGGACACTGTTGCTCAAGGCTAGCACTCAACTCTACTTCTGGCATTTTGGTAGTTAATTGGAGATAAGAATCTGAAATTTGATGTTCAGATCTCAGCCTCCAGAGTAGCTAGATTATAGGTGTAAGCCACCAGCACCCAACTTTGTAGTGTTATTTTAAAGATTAAGTATATTAGATGTATAATACATGATTAAATGCATAAAATAAGTGCTCAATATGTCAAGCTGTTAGTTTAAAATAACTTGAGGAAAGGCAGTATATTTTATTTCTGGCATACGTTAGCTCGTGACATGTAATAAGCTGGTTGAATTAGTTCATTGTTCATTGAATTAAATTGCTCCTAAATGTCTATTTGTGAAGAAAAACTGTTGTTTCTCCACGATGAATGTAGAATATACAATTCTTTGCTGTGCTTGGATCCAAGATACATCAAAGACTAAAGAAAGGCAAAGCATTACAAAAAATGTATTTAATTTTAATATGTTTAGTTGATTAAAAATCCCAATAATTGTATCAAGCTTAAGCAATGAATACTTATCATTATGACATTGGTCATGATAATAATCTTTTGACTCAAATGGAGAAAGTTCTGAGTCTTGTGCTGAGCAGTGCAACATACATCATCCTTTAGGAATTCTATTCCCATATCCCCCATTTCCATATTCCATGTGTCCTAAATCACTTCTAAGTACTCTAGGAAATTGATTTCTAGAGCCATATAATCTAATAGCTGTAAGAGAGCTTAGCAAATATACTTTATTTTGCAGATAACTGAAATTATTCTTAAAAATAAAGAACAAATAGTCACATAGCAAGAGACAACTTTTGCAACGGAACCAGAGCTATTTTTTCCTATTAAAAAGAAAAAAAATACTCCAAGTGAGACAAGAAAATAGGAGGCAGAAAATAGTGTCACAAAACCAGTATGGAGAACAGAACCAACTCTTCCTGCCAGTACAGAAAAAGAAAATGAAGGAAGCCAACAACTTAATGTGAACACTAACAAAATACAAAAATAGAAGAGGTTTATATATGTACATATACACATATATGTATGTGTATATATGTATGTGTGTGTATATATATACATATATGTGTATATACTGAGAGAGATAAAGTCCCTTTTCACAACACATGTGACCTACCCAAGGTACAGCAAGGGACATGACACCTTCTTGTGAATTGCCTTTTGTGTTCCTTCCCAAATATTTCTAGTTTGAATCCTGATGTCTTTCTTGTATTTGAAAACCAAATCAAAGACAGCCAACATCACATACTTTGATAAAGCCCAGAGCTTGATAAGGTTCTCTAACATAGCAAAGCTTCCTCCTTCTCTGGCTTAACCTTTTCTTCCTTAATCCTTCCGATCTGAGTCTAGCGATTTTATATTTCTAAGCAATTAATTTTTTGGCTGGGCTGTGCGATCCACAGGTGGGGGATGATTGACAGCTCACTGATAGGCTCCATCTGTTGGCAGCTGATAATGGAATCCCAGGGGCTTCTGGGTAATGTCTTTGCTCACATAAAAGCAAGCAGTCTAATCTATTTGTGGCCAGCTAGCAGAAAAAGCCCCGCAGCTCACATTGTTATTCAACAGGAACAATTGGTTACAGACAGCACATTTAGGGGCACAGTAGGGAGGATTTGGGAAGGGGAAAGCATTTTCCCTCAGAGTGATGTTTCCTCTAAAACCCAGGCAGGGTATTTTTCCTGTCTTTGTGGAATGAGACAGGCACCAGGCAGGTAACAATTCTGGGGAAGAGAAAGAAGTTGTGATTCCTGCCTCTATTTGGCTTCACACTTTAGCTAACAAACAAGCAGAAGAGAAGGTAATGATTATAATTAAAGGGAAGTTTGATATAAACAAATAAATACTGAACACAGAATTAGTAGGGCTGACATCAGAGCAAAGTGCAGGTGACACTGTACTTTAATAGAAAAGAGAAGTAGGACTTTGTCTCAGGGGTGGAGCTTGTGGGGGGGAGGGGGGGTAAGTGGGGAATAAAAATAGTGTCCACTGTAGAACTGACATTCCATAGGCTAAGAATGAGTAGGTCAGAGGTTTTCACATGGAAAATATTTTAAACAGTATCTTAATTTAAGAGTAGCTAATATTTATGACTTAGATACATGGTGGAGGTGGCAATATACATGGGAAAGAGCTGAAGCTTTAATAAGAAAAAATGTGCCTTTCCGTGTTGACAATGCTGTACCCACTGTCGCCAGTTAGAGACATTTTAGCATCATCTGAATCTATCAACCAGTCCAACAGAGCGATGATTTCTAAGGTCAGTCCCAGTTTCATGAATCAAGTACTGAGTTTTAAAAAGTTAATATTAATGGGTTAGATTTCTCCACCACCACTTCCTTCTCCTCCTCTTCCTTCTTCCTTCTCTTCCCCCTTTTCCTCTCCTCTTCTTTCCCTTCCCCCTTTCCCCTCCCTTTCCTTCTCTTCTCTTTCCCTCCATTTCCATTCCTCTACCTTCTCCTCCCTTTTGGAACACAGTCCATGAAATTCTTACACAAGACAAGCACATCCATTTCTGTTTTAAACATACTTGCAAATTATACCCTGGTCTTCATGGACACCTTACCCCCTTGCATTTCTCAGACACTCTCGGTCACATGCAATTCCTTTGCCCCTTGGTGCTTTTTTTCCCCCAAAAGATAATCTATATGGAGATTTCAGAATCCCTAATGAGTAAGGAATTTAAAATGCATGTTTGTTAATCATCATATAAAATGACTCCTTAACCCCTTTCACAGTTGATGTGTTTCAAAGATAAAGACAAATAGGTTTCAGTAAGCATTTTTTCCACATTCAGCCTCAAAATGAGCACAGTCTACTGGAAAGAATCGGAGGTAATATAAATGCAGTAAACAATTAAGTCTGTTTCTAAATAGCAGGAACACCAATGGTCTTTAAGTGACTGAAAACAGACTCAATATTTGATCGTCCAGGGCAGACAGTTTGAGTGATATAGCATTGAATAACTAAAGTTTACAATAGATTATTTGCACAGTAGACATCATTTTTATGGTGTTGACAATTTACAATTCTCAGGAGTATGGAAATACTGCCTAACTTATCTGTCCAACTCATCTGACTTAAAAAAAACTCATGTCCAATTCCACTATTGGCAGAAAATGTAGCACACATATACACATACACACTTGTATATATATACTTGTATATACATATACATACAGGTACAGCCACTATATATATGTGTGTGTATATATATATATTTATATATAGCAAAATACAGCCAATAGGGATTTTTCTTCCATCTATTCCAGCAATTTATGTGTCAATCTATCTCTGCATCTTGTTTTGTATTCTGTGCTACTCCCACAGTGCTTCAACTCAGGTAAATGTCCTGCCCCTTCTCTACCCTTTCTTGGAGGGTGAAAAGGGGAATGCATTTTCAGAATTCAAGGGAAATTTATCTGTCAGTGCATAAAGCTGCCCTTGTCCCCTGTCTCTCACAATAGATGGTGATTGTTTTGGCTGAGACCCTCAAGGGCTATCTGTCAGGTGCATACACATTGCACCATAACTCCCTCCCTCCATCTCTATGAGATGCTAATTACCAAAAACACACCGAACTAATTCTCAATGGTTCCCAAGGCTTGTATGGCCACGTAGCATAATTTGAGGGAGTTGGGCCAAAGAGAATATTCTCCTGTTGTCTTACACCCCAAATATCCACTTAAATGGTGACAAATCCAGAGTAGTTTCTAAAATCATGGTTCCTTCGTGTATTAGTCTATTTTGTTTTGCTAGAACAAAATAACTGAAGCTAATGTTTGATAAAGAAAAGAGGTTTGCTCCCATTGTTTTAGAGACTGAAAGTTCAAAATTGTATGCCCCTATGTACACAGCAGCCTCAGGAGAGGGCTTCTGGGCTATGTCATCAAGTGGGGCCATCTGGTCTGGCCAGTGCCATCTTGACCCCATGGTTAGTAGGAGAGTCAGACATCCTGCCTTCATGGTGGGGAAAATAAAAAACATACCAAGACAATGATGAATTTGGCAATTCTATGTAGACATGTAGTTTAATGGTAAATTTTTGTAAAGTCACACAAAAAGAAATCTTATGAGCTTTCTAGATAGATTTGAAGACAGTATATATGGATTGCTCAGAATAATGACCCTTCTTAAGGCCACAGTTAGACTCATTGCCTCATCTAGTTAGAATCTCCCCATAGTAGAATAACATTTAAGGACAGCTACTTAAAGCACAGGCCTGATATGGTCCCCAGGCAGACAGCACTTCAAAATGAACTATCCCAAACAGCTGGGAACCTGGGAAAGACAGAAAAGGGAGTAAATGAAGGTCTTTTCTGGCCCAGAATAAATATCAAAGTCTATCCAGGCAGCAGAGGTTCATACCTGTAATCCTAGCTACTCAAGAGGCTGAGATCTGAGGATCACAATTGAATCCAGCCTGGGCAAGAAAGATCATGAGACTCTTTTATCTAGTTAACTACCAAAAAATCTGGAAATGAAGCTGTAGCTCATGAGGCAGAGTACTACCCCTGAACAAAAAAGCTCAGGGACAATGCCCAGAGTTCAAGACCAAGGACTGACAAAAAAAAGAAAGAAAAAAGAAGCTGGGAATGTGGCCTAGTGATTGAGTGCTTGCCTAGCATGCATGAAACCCTGGGTTCAATTTTTCAGTATCACATAAACAGAAAAAGCCAGAAGTGGTGCTGTAGCTCAAGTGGTAAAATGCTAGTCTTGAGCAAATGAGGCTCAGGGACCTGAGTTCAAGCCCCAGGACTGGCAAAAAAGAAAAAGAAAAAAAAAGTCCTCTGGGAACAGGCAGAAGTTCTGTCTTCCAGGCACTGATCACAGAATATTCTCCCTGTTCTGTTCATAGCCCCAGAGTTGGAGTCAAGAATTAGAACAAATATCTTAGTTTCAATATCTTACCCTTTTCTATTTTACTTGAAGCTCTTGCCTAACATTCTAAATACATAGAAACACAATGAAAAATGTTGGATCAATGCCCATTATCTTAGTCAGCTTGCTCTACTGTAACAGATTACCATAGTCAGGGTAGTTTAAACAACAAGCATTTATCTCTCAAAGTCAAGATCCCGGAGGTGGGGCTGGAGAATTCCCATTTCCTGATGTCTCAACAATTGTCTTCTTGCTATTACTAGCTGTCTTCTCATGGCAGCAAGAGAACGAACTTTATGACTGTTTTGTTTTGTTTTGTACCAGTCCTGGGCTTGACCTAAGGGTCTTGCACTGTCTATGAGCTTTTGTGCTCAAAGCTAGCACTCTACCACTTGAGCCACAGTTCTGCTTCTGTTTTTCAGTTTTTCTTTGTTTTGGAGGGGTTTTTTTTGGTGGTTAATTGGAAATAAAAGTCTCATGGACTTTCCTGACTGGGCTGGCTTTGAATCAGGATCCTCAGATCTCAGCTTCCTGAGTAGCTAGGATTACACGTGTGAACCTCTAGTGCCCAGCTGATGGCCTTTATTTTTAAAGTATTATTTTATTGTTATTATTAACGTGTGTTACAGAGGGGTTACCATTTTATAAGCTAAATAATGACTACATTTCTTTTTTGGATAATGTCACCCCTTCCTTCACTTTTGCCCTATTTCCTCCTCCTATTCCTATCCACAAGTTATATAATTCATTATCCACATAGCTTATACTAAATTCCAGGACTGCATTTGTTAATCCTTCCTTCCTCCCTTTCTTCACCCCCTCCTTTGCCTCCCTAAAGACCATCCCATTCACATGCGCTCTCGTGGCCCAAACACATCCTCAAGGTTCCACTTCCAATATGAATTGGTAGTGAGGATTTCAGCATACAGATTTGGAGGGACACAAATACCCATCGATTGACTGAGCAGGTACATAAATAAAATTTCTACTTCAGCTTTACAATCCCATCTCAGATCTCAAATCATTCCTTCTTTCCTCTCAGTTTTCTTCTCTTTGCTTTTTAAATTCCAGCCTTTATCTAAGTTTGATCAGCTGATGTGGTACACTGAAACCTTTGAAGGAATCTGTTGGCGTTCCCAAGTAAGGCCCCACCAATCATTTTACCCAGTCCTGTGCACAGATATCTGGAGATGAGTGTGCATGAAGAAATAATAACAAATATTAGATACCTGCAGTACCTCTTGCTTATCTTAATTAATTTAATGATTGATTTGGTTCTCCTAGCATTTTACAAAGTTCAGATTCCGTCTTAGAAATAGACCTTTTTGGTATTTACTTAACAAACCCATAGCCAAAAAACGTGGTACTCCTCCGTAGAGAAAAATAATGGCAAGATTGTTCTGGAGTTAGGAGAGGGCAGCTCAATGCTGAGTTTACTTTCTTGAGAGCTGGAGGCCATAGTGTGTTGGAGTAGCTGGTACTAACTATTGAAAACAGATTGCACACTTTCCCTTCACTGAATTGAGTATGCATTGATGTGTTGGTAGCTTGAAACTGTCGGTTGTGTTAGTGTTTATACTGTAGATATTGGCAAATTGTACTCACCAAAATTCTGGAAATTTTTCTTCCCTCCTATACACTAATGTGAAGCATCTCCTAGCATGCCACTGGGTGTTCAGAAGTATAAACTATTCCATTGGCTTATTGTAAGATGTCCTTAAATGTTAATGTCCCCACATGCAAATAGGGCATTGGATGGGCAGAATGGAGAAGTATAAAGGATAACACAAGATCAAATTCTGATCCTTTGAATGCCCACTAGCATATTCTGAATTAATTCCCTGCCTCAAGACTTGGGATATTGTATATTAATAGAAGGAAAATTTCAGCTTTGGTTAACTGAGATAAATCTCTGAGATTTGCCAAATCAAAAACATATGAAAAGCATCATAGTTGTGAGATTTTTGTCTGGAAATATGACAGCATGAGAGATATTAAACAAAAATTGATGTATGAAAGTCCAGGAAAGATTTCTACTGGGGACTAGAGGAAGTATTTGGAAGAGTCATAGTTCAAGGGCAGTTCCGGCAAAAACAAACAAGCGAACCATTGAAAAATAACTAAAGCATAAAGGATTGAGAACATGACTTAGGTGGTAGAGCTCCTAGCTAGCATGTGTCCTTGAGCAAGAGCAAGAGAGAGAGAGAGAGAGAGAGAGAGAGAGAGTGAGGGAGAGAGAGAGATTTCTAGCAGGTATTTAGAATGTACAAGGAAGTACAATCTGTAGTGAGTCATCTTAACAATCTTCCATTCAAGAGTGATAATCTATGCAATGGGAATGAACCACCTCAGTAAGCTTTGCACTAAGTAGTTGTGTGACCTTGGTTAGCCACATTTTTTACCATCTCTGGCCCTCACTTTCATCTGTAAAATGAGATCTCTGCTGTCTGAGACTGCACTGTGAGGTGTAGTTTAATTTATCTTTAGATAAAACAATAGGTCTAAGCCCCAAAGAAATAGGTACAGTTGCAATTATTTGCAGTGTGTGCATGTGTCTATGTGTGAGTCTGTGTGCCTTCTTTTCTCCCTTGGCTGTGAAATTCTTTAAAACGCAGATCATATGTCTCCCATTTTTATTTCTATGCTGGGTATCCAGTGAATGTTTGTTGGATAAATACATTTAGAATTAATGTCTCTATAATAATCAGGGACGGGGTACTGCAGACATTATATGTGGGTCTGTAGGAGAAACCAATATAACCCACTGTGCTTTAGCACTGAGTTTTCCTGGGAACCCAATTGCTATAAAAATGTATGATATTGCCAGGTGCTCATGTCTGTAATGTTAGCTTCTCAGAGATTGAGACCTGAGGATCATGGTTCAAAGCCAGCTTAGGCAGAAAAATTTGTGAAATTTGTACCTCTGATGAACCACCAAAATGCTGGAAGTAGAGCTGTGGCTCAAGTGGTAAAGTGCCATCCTTGAGCAAAAAAGCTCAGGGACAGCTCCTAGACCCTGAATTCAAGCCCTAGGACTGACATGCACACGTAAAAAATAAAGTGAGATATTTCAGCTCTGGTGAAGTGTAGAGACAAAGTTAAGTTGCTGAGCCAGATGTTCATCTATGGATTTTATTTGGTACTTTAAAACAATTTTTAAAAACTGCCTACCTCTGTTTCATCAGATCACTAGCATTTTGGTTTTGCCTGTAAGGATCTTGCAGTATCTAAAGACAAAGGTTCAGAGCAAGAACAGAGCATCTAAGCCTTAATTTACAGGGTACCACCAGAGCCTTAGCAGGTGGTGTAGAATCTGTGTGGTCACAGGGTGTTTAGGGAATTTTTTGTTTGGTTAAAGAACCCCCTGCCACCAACCATTTGTTATCTAGGCTCTCTTTAGTACTGCAGGACACAAATATGGCTAACAAAGCACCATTGCTCAGTTTCATTGAATTGATTTAACCGATTTCATTTACTAAGACAGTACTTAATCAGCCGAGCAGTTGGTTTTGTTTTTTCACATCATAAATGTCGTTGAAAGCATCCTGCTTTATAATGTGGTTTGCACATTTGCTCCATTCTGCCATGTGGGTAAATGGTTAACCATTCCACCGTTTGCTTTGCCACCCAAGATTAGCAGAAAACAAGTCATTTATTCTCAAAATCTCTCATGAGGCATGCAGAAGGGTGTGCTGCTTCTAAAGAGATTTCTGTAGCAAACTGCACAGTCATTTGAAAGTGACGTAGTGGAGAATTATTCATTTCCTATCTGTCAGCCCTTACCTTTAGATTTCATATAGCAGTCAAGTTCAAGGTAACTCAATGCTGCCCCCAAGTGTCATCTCAAAATATGAACTCAGAAGGAAAGAAGTAAGACAAAGACCCACTGAAAAGAAGTATATTCGGAACCAAATAAGAAAAGAAAATATTTGTCCTCAGAAATGTACTATTCAAGTCAACAGTTCATCTTGAATTGTTCTTCCTGGTGTTATTTCAAGAGAATGTGCTATGAAAAAAAATCATCTACCTGACCAGTGTTTTGGAGAAACTGCGCTGTGTGTAGAGGACACAAAAGAATAGAAAATGATTCAAATTAGGAAAGAATACATTTACATCAATTAATAGATATTGCTAGAGAGTATCGTGTGAATGGTTGTAATAGCAGTAAAACCATTTAATGTGTATTGTTGACATTTGCAGAAAAGAATGCAAATTTCTGTTTTTCACTTCACTGTGCTAAACCTTTCCCATTCAGGATCCCATCCAATCTGCAGAGTAACCCTGTGGACAAGGCAGAGGGTGCATGTTCATTTCTTCCCTGGATGAAATGAAGGTTTCTGGCCATCATCCAACTGTGCTATAGTGAGCTCCAACCCTTTGGACTGGGGGATGATTTATGTCCATGGGATTCTATGAGAGAGGAACCATGGTAAGAGTTGAAGTGGCCCCAGGTGTTTCCCAAGGACTTGGATTTGACAACCTTCAAGCTCATACAACACTTGGAAAACTTGGAAAAGATTCAGTCAGAGTAATGAGGGCTGGATTGCTTCATGTGCATAAAGGAATAAGAGGGTTTCAAGCTTCTGAACCTGGATTTGAATCACAGCTCAGCCACTTACTAAGTATGCAAATCGAACAAGCATTTTAAATCTAGTGTCTTCTCCTGTCGGATGATGACATAATAACACCTACTCTTGCTGTGAATCAGACATGCATGAGAGATTTCTGCTGCACAGTGGAGTAAGTCATCTCACGCCTTTCTTCTTTCTTATGGAACTGAAGCATCAAAAGGGTTAGGAGTCTGTGATGCCAGGTTTGGAAAGCTAGATAAAGGTGCGGTTGCTGAGCAAGGAGTCAATCTACCCTTCCTTCCTTCTCTCTTTCCTTCCCTCCCTCCCTTTCTTATCCTTCTTTCATGCCTTTCCTTCATTTCTTCCCTCCCTCCCTCATTTTCTTCCCCCTTCTTCCTCCTTTCCTTCCCTCCTCCTCTCTGAAGTTAATATTTTAAAAAAATGAACACATCAAGAATTGGAGCCCAATCAAAAAATACAATAGAAGAAAGACAGCCTCTTCAGTAAATGGTGCTGGCAAAATTGTTAAACACCTGTAGAAAACTAAAGCTACATCCTTATATTGCACCCTGCACCAGAATCAACTCCAAATGGATCAAAGACCTCAAAGTCAAAGCAGACACCCTGAAAACATTACAGTATGGAATAGGAGAAACCCTAGGTCTCCTTGGCACAGGCAGAAATTTTCTTAATAGAGACCCAGAAACACAACAAATCAAAGAAAGGTTGGACAAATGGGATTGCATGAAATTGCAGAGCTTCTGCATGGCAAAGGACATAGCTAGCAAGATCAATAGAAAGCCCACGGATTGGAAGAAGATCTTCACTAGCCATACAATGGACAAGGACCTCATATCTAAAATATACTTAGAACTCAGAAAATTAAATCCCCCAACAACAAATCCTCAAAGAAACAACTGCCCAATTAATAAGTGGGCTAAAGACTTAAAGAGAGACTTCTTTGAAGAGAAAATAAGAATGGCCAATAGACACATGAAGACATGCTCAACTTCTCTAGTCATAAAAGAAATGCAAATCAAAACAACATTGAGATTCCACCTCACTCCAGTTAGAATGGCTATAATCGAGAAATCTAATAACAACAGATGCTGGAAGGATGTGGCCAAAAGGGAACCCTACTGCATTGTTGGTGGGAGTGTAAACTTGTTCAACCACTTTGGAAAGCAGTATGGAGATTCCTCAAAAGACTCCACATAGAGCTCCCCTATGACCCAACAATCCCACTTTTGGGCATTTACCCAAATAATCACAAACAAGGCCATACTATAGTTACCAGCAAAACCATGTTTACTACAGCATTATTCACCATAGCTAAGATATGGAACCAACCCAGATGCCCCTCAGTAGATGAATGGACCAAGATAATGTGATGTATATACATACATGTATATATATGTATATATACATGTATATATAGATGTATATGTATGTATGTATGTATATACATACATATATACAATGGAATTCTATGCCTCCATCAGAAAGATGACATTGCCCCATTTGTTAGGAAATGGAAAGACATGGAAAAATTATATTAACTGAAGTAAGCCAGAACCAAAGAAACATAGGTCCCATGGTTTCCCTTATCTGCAATAACTAGTATTCATCAAGGATAATCTTACCAGACAAGTAGAAAGGGTCAAAAGCTATGCACATATGACCATGATCATATAAGATGATGTTAAGTGAAATGAACCCCAAGATAGGCACACAGGGGTTTTATCTTTGTTGTTGTTGTTTTTCATGTACTATCTGATTTTTTTTGTTTCTTTTGTATGTTCTTCCCCCATGGCATAAGCCCTGTTTTACTGCATTTGATTCCGGTGCCCTGTATCTTGTATATACATTTTTCTAATTTCAGGAGAGGAAAGGAAATAACAAAATGCTGAAATGTTACAATGTTGACCCATTATAAAGATGAGATAGATGTACAAGACACTATGTTAAAAACAAACTTTACAACTCCGGGTAGAGGGAGGGAGGAGTTGGGGAGGTGGGGAGGGAAGGGATGGTAGGGGAAAAACAAAGGAGGGGGTAACAATGCTCGATAGGAAATGTACTCATTACCTTACTCATGTAACTGTAACCCCTCTGTATGGTATCTTTACAATAAAAATATATATTAAAAGAAAAAAAAGTTTCTGGCCCAGGGTGCATTGTAAAAAGTAAAGCAGCACAGATTTTGTAATATATTCAGGGGAGTTCTGGAATCTGTTGTGCACGGAAGGAAAATTTTTTTTAAAAATAGTGGAAGGGTAAGGACCAGAAATTGCCTATTGAAAGTTGACAAATCATACAGGGGCAATTCTAAATATAATAGTACCAACATGTCATCTTTCTCTCCCTTCTCTTAGTTTACCTTTTTCGTATCCTCCTCATTGTCTTTCAGAAATTTTTCATATTCTAAAAAGTGCTCTGTTCACTGATGAAAAGATAAATCCTCTGAACTAAATGTCTCAATAAAGACACCGAAATATTACTATCCTGGCTAGAAGGTTAAAAAAAAAAGTTCATGGGTTAGCTTTCAAGATTGAAGAAAATGATTTTAAAGCAGGACATTATATATCACTGAAATTCAAAGGAATCAAGTCGCAATGATACCAGCCAGTCCTACTGGCTGCTGCAATTTTCAGCAAAAATAAAGATTCACTCAGGCAGAATGAACCCCAGGAGGTCAAGGGCAGATTGCTTAGGTTTATTTCCATCTCCCCATGCAGGCCCAGCCTGAGTCACAGCTGAGTGCTGAGCTGAGTGCTTCGGAAGGCAAATGAACTGTTTCCGGGTCAGCAGGGTCCTATCACACATACAGCCAGAGCAATCTTAAAAGAAGTGATGTAGGACTGACAATGTTTCCCGAGCTAGTAGAAATTTGCTCTGATGCAGAACAGGGCCCAGTAGTCTTCAGGATCCAGTTAAGTCATCGCCACCTTAGGAGATATTGGAACAAGGCGGAACAAAGTGATAATCTGAGTATTTTCATATGTGACCTATAGTTTAGAGATGCTCGGAAATATAAGCTATCAAAAAAGACCTTAATAATTTGTTTTATCTCATTTCTCATTGTCTATGGTTTACTCAGCTATGTTTTCTGGAGCGAAGGATCTAAATCAGAGACATTTAAATGAAAGAAAATAGTATATCTGTATTAGTGCCTAAAAGAATAAATTGCATAATCTATAAATTTGTGGCATCCCCCATTAACCTGTATTATGAAAAAAAGCTTTTGCTTTGGAAAGATGGATATGCTAATTACCCTGATTTGAATATGTTTTATATACATGTAATCAAGTAACACATTGTAGTCCATAAATATGTGCAATTATAATATGTTGATTTTGTGTGTGTGTATTCTGACATGAGGGCTTGAATTTAGGGCCTGGGTGCTGTTCCTTAGAGCTTTTGGCTCAAGGCTGGTGCTCTACCATTTGAGCTCCAATTCTTCTCTCTCTTTTTTTTTTTAACTTTTATTACTCTTATTTAGAAAAAGATGAATTCTGATGTTAATTTTGTCCACATTTTACTTTTAAATATTTAGAATTCATGATTCATTTAAAATAGTTTATTTCTTTTTATTTTTTTAATATATTTTTTCTTGTAAAGATACTGTACAAAGGGGTTACAGTTACATGAGTAAGGTAATGAGTACATTTCCTATCGAGTATTGTTAACCTCTCCTTTGTTTTTCCCCTACCATCCCTTCCCTTCCCACATTCCCAAATTCTCCCCTACCCCTGAAGCTGTAAAGTTTGTTTTCAACAGTGTCTTGTACATCTCATCTTTACAATGAGTCAACATTGTAACATTTCAGCATTTTGCTATTTCCATTCCCCTCCCGAAATTAGAAAAATGTATATACAAGATACAGGGCATCAGAATTAAATGCAGTGAAAACAGGGTTTATACCATGGGGGAAGAACATACAAAAGAAATTTTTAAAAAACCACATAATACATTATAAGTACATTAAAAACAACAGCAACAAAGATAAAACCCCTGTGTGCCTAACTTGGGGTTCATTTCACTTAGCACCATCTTATATGGTCATGGTCATATGTGCATAGCTTCTGACCCTTTCTACTTGTATGGTATTATCCTAGACAATACTAGTTATTGCAGATAAGGGAAACCATGGGACCTGTTCTTTGGGCCTGGCTTACTTCAGTTAATATAATTTTTTCCAAGTATTTCCATTTCCTAACAAATAGGGCAGTGTCATTCTTTCTAATGGAGGCATAAGAATCTATTTTACATATATATATATACATATATAGCATATATATAGTATGTATATATGTGTTTTCTTGACCCATTCATCTACTGAGGGGCATCTGGATTGGTTCCGTATCTTAGCTATGGTGAATAATGCTATAGTGAACATGGTTTTGCTGGTAGCTTTAGAATGGCCTTGTTTGTGATCATTTGGGTAAATACCCAAAAGTGGGATTGCTGGGTCATGGGGGAGCTCTATGTGAAGTCTTTTGAGGAAACTCTATACTGCTTTCCAAAGTTCAACCCACTTTTCTGCCCAGTCCACTTTTGTTTCTAATGAGCTGAATATAGTGGGAGGAAAATGCAACCATCCTGGTTTGACTTTATTGAGCTCAGATTCCACAGGGGTCTCAGGATTGTTCTCTAACCCTGGTCATTTCCCTCACAGAAGATGATTCTCTCCTGCCTTCTTTAGCTCTTCCTGCCCTCTTCTCACTCACAGCAGACTCTCACTTATTATTTTCCTGAAATGATTAAAGGGATCAGAAATGAAGTTCCACTTTCTTCTACTAATCTATTATAGCTCTTCTAACGTAGTGTATTTCTAGCTATAACTGCCTTCCTTGCTACAAAAATGGATAAACTGCCTACAGCTTTCTCACTAAAGACAGTACCTCCTTCGTCCAGAGTCTTGAAGAATCCCAAATCTGGAAATAAGTCTACTGACTCAGTTTAATAGTGCAAGAAGTCTTTATTAACTGTGCAGAGACTACACCCCACTATTTGGGTGGTAGGATTCAGCAGCCAAATGCTCTCATTGCAGGGTTAAAAGGGAAAAACCACACACAGGTGGTGTTTGTCAGAGCAGGCAAGCAGATTTACAAAAGCAAAACATAGCCTTGAGTATCAGGGGCAGTATATTTTAAATCTTAAAACATTAGAAACTCATTCCCATTTCCATGGTTCTCAAAACATTAGAAATTCATTCTCATGGTTGGGGGTATATTCAAATTTTCTTTTACAGAAATGAGTTTTATTAGAAGCATCTGGCTGATACAACAACTCAGTACAACTGGTGATAAACCTCAAGGTTGTCAGTGGCCTTCAGCAAAGTTGGTGATAAACTGCAAAGCTGCCAGCCTGGGCAACTTGAGTGAGGGAGAGATGTTCTTTTGCTTTTTAGCAAGGATGGAAAATGATTAGGATGACTACTAGCCATTTGACCCGGAGTTTCTCTGGACAGAAGGGTTCAGCCTTTACTATTTTGCCCATTTTTTTTTTTCAGTCATAGAGCTTGAACTCTGGGCCTGGTGCTGTCCCTTAGCTCTTCAGCCCAAGGCTAGCACTCTACCACTTGAGCCACAGCACGACTTCCAGTTTTCTGGTGGTAAGAGTCTCATGGACTTTCCAGCCTGGGCTGGCTTTGCACTACGATCCTCAGATCTAGCCTCTTGGGTAGCTAGGATTACAGGCGTGAGCCACTGGCACCCAGTCCTATTTTTTTTAAATAATTGATCATTTTGTTCGGTTTCTGATTTCACATTTTACAGTCTCATCACTCACCTCCTCCATGATGATGCTCCCAATAAGAAATTAAAGGGCTTCTCTTTTCTCATCTCCCTTTTCAAGTCATGTTCCAGCTCTTTGTTTTCTTTTATAGCAAAATTCTCTAAAAGATTGGTCTCATCTTGCTCTTCACCTTTCCTTACAGAATGGACTAAGGTGAAAACTTCCAGAAGTAGTGTATAGTGAGAAGTGAGGTGATGGGGGACATGCCCTCAAAAGCAGCTCCACAACCCCAACTGTTTCTCTCTCCCTCTTTTACTCCTTCCCTCTGCCCCCTCCACATCCTCTCTTCACCTCACTCCTTCTCTCTCTTCCCCTTCCCTTCCCTCCTTATCCCCTTTCTCTCCCTTCTTTCTCTCCCTAATTCCCCATTTCTCTCTCGCTCCTCTCTCCCTTCCTTCTTTCCCTCCCCTTTCTCCTTCCCCTTCTCTCTCCTCCTTCCTTCCACTCTCTCCCTCTCTCACTTTCTCCTCCTCCCTTACCTTCTCCTCTCCTATCCCTCCTTCCCTCTCCCTCCCTTTCCCTCTTCCTCTCCTCTCCCCCTTCCTAAATCCAAATGTGCATATTTGTTCCTACACATATTCTTAGTATGATACACTACTGTTACCCTCACTAGAACTGAGCCAAAATAGGTGGCATATTTTGAATGTCCAAAATTGTGAGCTAAGTGGACATTTTCTCATTAGTTAGCTGTTCAGGGATTTCATAGTAGCCATACAGTCACTACTATTCATATAGTTGCATCTCATGTTTTCTTGAATACATACCAGTCGTTTCCAATCTGTTTTGCTAAGAAGTTGCTGGTACCAAGGTCACAAAGCCTTCCACAGGTATGAAGCTAACTCTTAGTTTTCTGCCCTCCTCTTTCTTGGCACTTCAAGACTATTTGGCACAGTAATCTTCTGTTCCTTTCCTGAATTTTTCCTTACTTGGCTTCTGTAGCTCAATATAGTCTTGTTTACCAACAACCACAAAGGTTGCTTCTTATCTCTGTGTGTGTGTGTGTGTGTGTGTGTGTGTGTGTGTGTGTGTGTGTATTTTTCCTTTTCTCAACCATGGAATGCTCTGAGACTCAAGCTCTACATCTTCATGCATTCATTCCACAGATAGTCTAGTCCTGTTATTGTAAACAATATCAACATGTTGGTGATCATCAACCTAACCCAGGCCTTTTCTCTAACTCCAGTGTCACAAACCTCACTATCTGCTCAATGTCTTCTCTTAGATGTCAAAAATATGTGTCATGTTGACTGGGCTATGGGGTGCTCAGATAGTTGGTTAAATATTCACATTAGGACAAGAAGTTCTCCTGCCTTTGAACTTGGACTCAAACTAGAGCCTACATACACTACCAATTGTCCAGTCTCAATGTGGAAGTATACCATTAGCTCGTCAGTGTCTTCAAACCTGGAAGTATACCATTAGCTCGTCAGTGTCTTCAAACCGCTAAGCACATAACTCAGAACTTCTCAGGCTCCAGACTATCATGAGCAAGTTCCAATGGCTACTAATACCAATATGATACATAAAATAGAGGCTGAAAAAGGCTATTTGATCTCTCCTATTATCAATACAAACACCCTCTATTTAGATGTATGCAATAGACATGTAATTAATAGTAGTTATATGTATCTAAAGCATCTTTGGTAGCTTTAAGATAGTCTTCACTTATTGGCCTCATATATCCAGCTGCTCATTTAGATGTATCAAAGTCCCCTAAAATGTACAGGTTGAGGAATTATGCTTAAGATTATCCTAATCAAAAATGTGATTTACTAACAGAAATAGTAGCTATCTGTTCAACAGTTGCCTGTCTTGTTTTTTTTTTAATTTAATTTAATTTTATTTGTGAACATACTGTACAGAGGGGTTACAATTACATGGGCAGGTTAATGCGTACATTTCTTACCAAGCATTGCAGCCTCCTCCTTTGGTTTACCCTTCACATCCCTTCCCAGCCTCCCCCCTCCCCCCCAATCCCAATTCTTCTCCTTCCCCCCTTCCCCCCCCCCCCCCCCCCCCCGCACCGACGTTGTAAAGCTCGTTTTGGACATGACAACTTGTACTTCTCATTGTTGCAACAGGTCCACCTGTATCCTTAAACAACTGGTTTTTCCCCAGCCTGTCTTATTTTAAGAAGCAGGGCATGCTCACTCCAGAGAACTTGATTTTGTAATAAGGAACTTGAAAAATAAAAATAAAAACAAGCTTTAAGACTGTTTAGCACCTGTTTATAAATTGTTCTTATTGCCATTAATTTTTATTTAATTTTAGCTAAAATAATTTTAAATAGGGAAAGTTAATCTAAAATGCAGACAGATTGAGGGGGAGAAACAAAGAAATCAATTACCTAAATCTCTAATGTTCGTAGGCTGGTGACTGAAATAAAACCTCAGTAAGAAAAGGCTATGCAGGAACTGTTCTCTGTTACAAAACCATTTGATTGCAGGGTTGGGAAAGAAGCAATCACATCCTGGGTTTGTTAATATTTCCTTCAGCATTTGCCTGTGAAATCTGAAAGGAACACGCTGTCCTCTCTCCTTTCTCCTTGCCAGACTCAGGTCCAATGAATGACAGAGATTACCCTTTGCTATCTGAGTCACCTGATCACTTCTAATCACAGAATGCCAGCTCAGAAAGTGGCAGTCATGCAGAACAGCCCAACTCCTTGGTCACCATTACTCACCGAGAGGAATAGAAATACCAAATCAAGAAAAGCAATAATTTGTCAAGGAGATTCTGGGGAGAGAGAGATGGGTCACAATCCCATCCTTGATTCACTCAAGAAATGTGGGTCTGTGTTTTCACACAAATTAGCATTTGAAACTCAAACACGTTTCTCACCAAACTTTATTCATAGTCCCAGGTAAAGGAACAACCATTTCTCTCATCTCTAACTGTGTGGGTTGAGTTGATATTGAAGAAGCAAACAGAAATCAAATCAGAAAAAGAAGGAGGGAACAGACAGAACTATTTCTTAAATCACCCAAACTGTGGATTTCAGTCATAGCAACTGAAGTAAGATTAGACAATGTGTAAATCCCATGAGTTCTGACAACTTTCCAACTTGAAATGATAAGTATTAATTTTTCCATCCTTTCTATGGTGTTAATAGATAACTACAGACAGAAATTCAGTGGCACAGGGAGAGAGGAACTTGCTTACTTAGTAATTAATTGGGACTGGGCTGTATTTAATCACAGCCCTCAACTGAGAGTTTACGATTTAAACTTCACTAATAGTCATCTTGACTTGTCAGCCACTTCTATAAGCTGCCTTCTCCGTAACATCTCAGCTTCTATTTGGAATTAAGTAATTTAGTGTGAGTCATTCAATCCCTAAATCAAATAATGCATCAGGAAGCAAACTGGTTTCCCTGGGCCTCAGTCACTAATAATAACAAGCCAGACAACTCCACTTTAACTTCTTCTAGATAATTCCCAGGTGCCCATGGCAAGCTTATTTCCATAAATACCTTTTAGATCTGAAAGTACCCAAATCATGCTTGGAATTATAACTGAAGGATATGCTTGACATTTGGTATTCTTTTTGGAAATATGTAGCCAAAAAAGCAATAATTCAGGTAGATTCTCTAAAATTACCTCTCTTCAGTGACTTTCCTACCAATGTCATATTAATCAGGAGGTTCAGTAGATTTATAATGGCAACTTTATATTAAAATTCAATTATAATTTCCCCAATTTTCTTCCTTCCTTCCTTCTTTACTTCCTTCGTTCTTTCCTTCCCTCCTTCCTTCATTTTCTCTTTCTTTCTGTGCTGATCATGGGGCTTGAACTCATGGCCTGGGTGCTATTTTTGAGCTTTTTTGCTAAAATCTAGTCCCTACCACATGAGCCACAGCTTCATTTCAGAATTTTTTCTGTGGTTAATTGGAAATAAGAGTCTCGTGGCCTTTGTTGCCCAGGCTGGTTTTGAACCACAATCTTAAATCTCAGCCTCCTGAGGCTAGGATTACATGCTTGAGCCACTGGCATTTAGCTCATGTTTTCATTTTGATTATCTGTCTTAAACTCCAAGGCTGCAAATAAAGTCTTCCAGTTAAAAAAAGTTATATTTGCTCAAGTATCAATTGGGAGACAATAAATGTCTGATAATAATACATTTCTTAAAAGAATCTGAAGTAAACATTTGTGTATTCAGGCAGTGGAAATTACATTTCGATAGAAAAAATGCACTATAGTTTTGCAATATAATGAGAACACCGTAAGATCTTTCTTGGTGAAAACTTCGAATAGAAAAGTTCATGAAATACAGTTCCAATGAGATCTAGAATATCAGGAGTTACTAGAATGCAATATGCTAATCCTAATGCAATATGCTCATTCATCTATATAATAAAAAAAACATACTGAATTAGCATTATTTCATTACCAACCTGATTTGAACATCTTTAACTAAATTTTGGAGCAGAATTAACTTAAAAACAAAAGAGTTATATGTTGATGGCTATTTTATGAGGAAACACATTATCAACTCATTGCCAATGCCTGTGAAGAGAGAAAAAGAAGAATTTAGACATATCAGAGGCAAGGGTTGTGGCTCAGAGGTAGAGTGCTTGCCTAGCATGTACAAGGCTATGGGTTCAAACTCTGGCATCTTCCCTCCTATAAAATAAATAAATAAAAATGAAAAGCAAAATAAAAAGAAAAGAAACTAGACATGTATGCTATGGTACCTTGCATGATGATAGCATAGTGATTTACTGTGATAATGAAACACAATTAAATTGAGTATTACCTTGTTTTCAAAAGTGACAAAGTTATTAACATTTAAATGAGAAAGAATTTAAGTTATTTCTAAGGAGAAATGTTCAGGGAGAAATTATCATCCAAATTTTGCTTGCAAATTAAATAATGTCATATCCTATGGAATTAATGAAATTCAGAGAGACATACAAATGAAGCAAACCAGTGGCTATGTACAAATCCATTCAAAATGTCTTACTATTGAAAATAATTCCCTTACCTTTTATCTAGCAGAACCAGAGCTTTCCTACTGTATGTGTTCACAAATCATATAAAATAGCAAGTCCTTAAATCTAGAGGTGGCTGGAAATCACTGTCAGGGTAGGAAGAGGGATGTCACCCATGACTTTACTTATCTCCATTTGTTCTTCCTCAAAATAAAGAATCACTCACCAGTTGTCCAAGTATGTTTACAAGTTGAAACTCTTGAAATCGTGTCCTTATAAAGCTCTCTATGTGGCCATCTTTGTATACAATGTTCTATGCATTATTCACCTCTTGATAACAACTAATAATCAGCTCAGTTGCTGTGCAAAGTGAGCTCGTAGTATTAACCTACCTTTTCCAGCCCCAAGGAAGCCACGAAATCCTAGAATTTCTCCACCATGTCACATTTCAATCAAATCAATTGTGTAGAAAATCAGTCTGTTTGGCAATATTGCTGGAAGGGCAAACTCCATGCTTCATATCCATTTTCTGCAAAAAATAAACTTTTAATTTAGGAAGGGCTTTAGCTTTACAGAAAAACTGTGAAGGTAATACACAGTTCCCTCCTATTATTAAATCTTATAGAACTTTGGTTTGTCACAATGAATGAACCATTATTGGTACAATAATATTATCTGAAGCCCATTCCTTATTCAGTTACACACCACACACACACACACACACACACACACACACACACACTAAGAGAGGGGCTTTGACTTAGGGCCTGGGCACTGTCATTGGACTTCTTTTTGCTCAAGGCTAGTGCTCTACCACTTAGCCACAGTTCTACATCTGACTTTCTTTGTAGTTTAGTGGAGATAAGAATCTCACAGACTTCCCTGCTAGGGCTGGCTTTGAATTGTGATTCTCAGATCTCAGCCTTCTGGGTAGCTAACATTACAATTCAACATGTCAATTTATGAGTAAAGGATCTCGATCAATTTTTACGTAATGTCTTTTTCTGTTTCAGGATTCCATTGAAGATCTCATGTTATATTGAGTTCTCATACTTCCTTTGACTACTCTACTGTGACAGTTTTTGCAAACTTTTCCTATTTCAATGACATTAACAATTTGGAGGAACATTTAATACTGGACATTTTGCATACTGTTCTTGAAGTGAAGTCTGTCTGATTTACTTTTGTAATTTTACATGTTTGGAAGAGGAAGACCATAGAGATAAAATACTGTTCAACAACATGCCTTATCCTTAATGATGTAAACCAGAGTCGTTAGCCTGAGGTAGAGTTTGTCAGACATTTTATATAAACAAAGACCTACAACACATAGTACTTCATGTCTACCTTTCACTTAAAATTGTGCTTCCAAGATTAATGCATGTTGTGACATATATCAACATTTCATTCCATTTGGGATGAATATCCAACTTTGTGAATGTATCATATTTCATTTATCAGCTGATGAGCATTTGTTCTTTCATGCTTTGCTATGAATATTGATGTTCAAGTTTTTGTGTCAACTTTTGTTTTTGTTTTTCTTAGATATACATCTAGGAGAAGAATTGTTGGGTCATATACCAACTTTTTGTTTGACTTTCCAATGAATGGCTGCCTAACTCATTTCCCCTAGTGGCTACACCATTTCCTTTTTGCCCTAGTGATGTATGAAGGGTTCTAACTTCTCCATCCCTGCTAACAACTGTCCCAGTGAAATCAATCTAGATAGCCAGAAATATCAGAAGAGAGTTGGGTACCAGTGGCTCCTATCTGTCATCCTAGCTATTCAACAGGTTGAGATCCAAGCATCGTAATTCCAAGCTAGTAGGGTAGACAAATTCATGAGATTCTTATTCCAATTAACCGGCAAAAAGCTGAATGTGGAGGTGTGGCTCAAGAGGTAGAGCCCCAGCCTTGAATGAAAAATCCAAGTGAGAACAAAAGACTCTGAGTTCAAGCCCCAATATCAGGACAAAAGAAATAGAGGAGAGAGAGAGAGAGAGAAAGAGAGACAGACAGACAGACAGACAGAGACAGAGACAGAGATAGAGGCAGAGACAGAGAGACAGAGGCAGAGAGACAGACAGACAGAGACAGAGAGACAGAGACAGAGAGACAGAGATAGCGAGGCAGAGATAGTGAGACAGAGGCAAAGACAGAGAGACAGAGATAGAGAGACAGACAGACAGAGAGGAGAGAAATCACAACGGAAGTTGCTTCTGATAGCAGCAATCACTGTGATTATATATATTAGTATATTACATATACATGGTTGGACATATTACATATCTACAATCACGTATATACTATCATAGCAAAGCACTGTGATGGTGTAAAGATAGTAAAGAGATGACAGAATCCTTCATTGTCTCAAATTCTACGATGTGACGAGGAAGAGAAACCATGTAAACATTGAGTATCTGGAGAAACAGCAGGAAAACTGGAAGAATGTGGCCTCATGGAAGTCACGAGAAATGTTTTCAAAAGGGAAGCCCCCATAGCACCCCAGCCTTCATACCCACTGCGGGCGTCAGGAAGGCCATGTCCACCAGACTGCAAAGGTTGTGGATGTTCTGTAAGGACAGGTTAAGGAAGTCCTCAGGGCTCAGGAAGAAAGCAGGATGTTTAGTGCAAACTTAAAGCTATGATTTCTGGAAATCGGACAAGAAAACCCTGAGCAATGCGAGTGATTTTCAGAAATAATAGACTGTGGCTGTCTAGAGTCTTAGCTCTGACTTCTGACATGGTCCTTTGGTGATGAAAACAACCCTAAGCTATTCCCTATTCTGTTCTAAGGCTCTCACGTCTTGCCATGTTAGGGACCCCTATATGACAGTGGTATTTGAAGTTACCTTTATTCTTGTTGGGAGAATGAACTCTAAGACAGATTCCAGTGGTAAGTCATGATTTCTGCATTTGCTGAATGATTAGTCATCCTCTCATAAAGGTAAGACTTCCTTTCAGCTTAAAAAGCTCTTCCAATTTTCAGACAATTACCTATCATCAGAAGCAAGGCATTGCTATTTTAGACTGTTACATTCTGAAGCAAAATGAAGCCAAGGTGATATCACTCTGTCCTCCGTAAACATCCTCAAAGGCCAAAAAAAAAGAGCCCCTTTTCTCCACAGCAAGAATTCATTTTGAAAAGACTTGTTCTTACTTTTATAAGATTAAAACCTACAACTCTGAATGGATCTCTCCCAGGCTGGTACATCCTGACTGGATGTACCAGTTTGTAGAATTCTGCAAAGGCTCAGCGTGCCTATCTCCCCCCCCCACCCCCCCCACCCCGCCCGTCACCCCCACCCCCCAGGGTGCTTCCCTCCAGGAAGCCTGTGATGCTTGGGTACATGCTGTCAGTCAGCACTTGGTGCTGGTAAGCAGGTCTTTGTGGCTATCAAACTACCATCAACTAGGTGCTCGTGCCTGTAATCCTAGCTACTAAGGAGGCTAAGATTTGAGGATCATGGTTCAGAACCAGACAGAACAAAGAAGTCCATAAGCCTTTTATTTTCAGTTAACCACCAATAAGCCAAAAATGGAACTGTGGCTCAAACTGATAGAGCACTAGCCTTGAGCAAAACCCCCCCAGAACAGTGCTCAGGCCCCAAACTCTGCACAAACAAATAAACAAACAAACAAACCTCATTCAAAATTAAGAACAGTTGTAAGTCATATCTGGTCTTTGCTAAACTTAATTCTTCTTTAGCTTTGTGCTTGCTTGTGTTGATGATAATTGTAACCATTAATATTGTGGTTAAGTGAATATTTATTGACCCAAACCCTTTCTTTTACATATGGTTCCAAGTGTTCTACTTGTTTAATACTTTAAAAAACAAGGTGGGTAAAATGATCACATTCTCCTCCTATGGATAAAGAATCAGATATAAGCCTGAAGATATGGCACAGTGGTAGAACACTTGCTGGTATGTATAAGGCCCTGAGTTCTACCCCCAGCACCAGCACTACCACCACCACCACAAGAACAAATGATCTGTAAGCCAGTACACATCCAATAACTTGCTTGTGAGCACAGAGCCCCACTGGGAATTATGAATCAAGAAGTGGCAGAGTCCTCAGTCCCAATGATCCCCCTGCCTGAACTGTAAGCAGCCCCTGGTTCCACTGATCCATCCACACGTGAAAGGAACCAATCATTTCACCTGCTAGACAGTGTCCTGGAGGAAGAGGTCAGGCACCACCAGGCCCTGCAGACACTGTCAAACTGAGCCAGGTAGGAGCTCAGCAGTACACAGCAGGGGACAGCCAACCAGTATGGTGAGGTCTTCATGCAGTGCTAGCCTCTAGCAGTTTCTCTGGCTAAGGAGCTAATCAGGAGGCTGAACACTGACAACATCAAAGAGGTGAGGAAAGAAGAAATAAACAAAGATAAGAAAGGCAGGAAGGGAAGAAAGAAAGGAAGGAAGAGAAGAGAAAGGAATGGAACAGAATGGAAAGGGGAAAGGAAGGAACGAGAGGGGATAGGTATCATTGTAACACAATAATAGTTCATTAACTTGAGGAGAAAACAGCTTCCCAGTGGCTCCATCTTGGAAGTTCCGGTCTGTGAGGAGTTTCCCCGTCGTGTTTGGGTCTGTGGATGACATCAAATCATGGTAGGAACTGTCAGAGTTTGATGGAAATGCGTGGTGGAGCATGCCACTCACCTTATTGTAACCCGGAAATCAAAGAGAGAAAGAGGAAGGTGCTGGGGTCCCCACTGTCCCCTTTAAGGGCACATTGTCACTAGGCTCCACCTTTAAAGATTCCTGACACTTTCCAATAGACATCAAGTGAAGACCATGACTTTAATACATGGACCTTTGAGGGAATATTTAAGATCCAAACTGGGGGGCTCGGGGGGAATTAGGGAGGGAAGGAAGGAAGGAAAGGAGGATGGAAGGAAGAATAGGATAGGAAGTGGAGTCATGGAGGAAGGACGGGTGTACTTTTCCCTAAATTCATGTTTGGAACTTTATCCCTGCCTCATACAGTAGAAAAATCTGTGTTATAATAAATTCTTTTATTTCACATAGCATTGTTTTGTTCAAGTATTAGGCACTCAGGATTGTTAAATTTTTTTTCTAAGTAAACTCAGGAGAAGGAAGACTAGACATGTATTTTGGAAGGAAGAATAGGTAAAATTATTTTCCTTGTGGAAAAAACAAAAACAAAACAAAAAAAAAAGCAGTCAATGCTTTAGAATAGAGCGCCATCTAGTGGCCAAAAGGATGCAGTCACATGCTTAAAAACAATCACTAAAGGAATTAAAGACACAAATTAGTGTCAAGAGAGACACTAGTTACAAGAGAAGAAATGAACAAAGCCAAGTGCTAGTGGCTCACACCTGACACTATTAGGACTGTGGTTCAAAACCAGCCTTAGAAGCAAATATTTCATGAGATCTCAACAAAGACTGGGTTCAGTGCCACACACCTATTATCCTACCTCCCGGTAGCCTAACCTAAGTGGATTGTGGCTAGGTGTGTGTTCAGGCAGCAAGTTAATCCGATCTCAAAAATAATGAATAGATAGGTGCTGGTGGCTCACACCTGTAATCCTAGCTACTCAGAAAGCTGAGATTTGAGGACTTCAGTTCAGAAACAGCCAGGGAATGTCCATGAGACTCACATCTCCAATTAATCACCAAGAAGCTAGAAGTAGAGCTGTGGCTCAAGTAGTAGAGCACTAGTCTTGAGCAAATAGCAAAGAGACAGCACCCAGTTCAAGCCCCAGTACTGATGTTCACACACACATACACACAAACACAAACAAATAATAAAAATGAACAAAACTCAGAGGTGGTAGCAACTCTTTATAATCCCATCAATAACTACAAGAGTTCCAGTTACTCCAAGGTCTTTCAGACACTTGGTATCTTTTTCATTTTAGCCATTCAAATAAACCATCTTATAATCATAGCAGATATTGCCTTGTGGTTATGGTTAACAATAATACTGCCCTGTGATGTTTGAGTATGAGGAGACAAAGGAAGATAAATCAAATAGTTTTATTTGATGGAGTCCCATCTCCTATCCCTGGTATCAATGTCAATCATTGATTTGGGTATTTATTCTCTCAGAATGGTTATTTCTAGTCATGAGGCAATTAGAAGGGCCTGGTGCTAATATTTTCTATTTTTTGTAATCATTAAGATATATTGTTTTATCTCAAATTTAATGGAAGAATCAATGACTGAACTATTTAAAAATTCTGTTTCATTCTAAAGAAATGATATAACGATTTTTTTTTCAGGAAAGCATGAAGAATGATAAAATTGCTGATGGCCGCAAAAGTTTCCAACAGATGAAAAGTCCCGTGTGTCTAACAGATGACACCTGAGGTATCAGTGATGGTCACAGAAGACTGTGACCGTTATGAGTAAATGAACGGTGGCATTTGTTTATCTGCAAAACTTCTCAGCATGTTTTCAGTCAGTTTGAGAAGCTTACTTACATATATTTTATGATCTACTTATGCAAAATTGACACATTGGTGCCTAAATATGCATGTATGAGTATTATATGTCTATGTTTACATATAAAAGTCATTAATAGTTTTCCATTGCTTGGCTGAGTTTTGTTTCTCCATTTTTTGTTTTGTTTATTTTATTTTTTGCATTAATTCAGTCACTTTGTTGCAAGATCAGCTTTCTTGCTGAATATGCCATGGCCAGATGAGTGGGTTCAGTTGTTCAGGTCCTATGCCAGGCCCTCCAGCTCTTCATTCTCTTACTTTCTTCCAGGCACGTTCATTCTTAGCTCCAGGGGCCTTAGGTTATGACAGATCTGGATTGATGAGCAACCAGAAGGAAGATAATGTTATTTCCTTTAATAATGATTGAAGTTCAGTCTTGGGATCTTGTTCAGATCTTGTGCTTGTGATAAAACATGAGGACTGGAGGGAATTGAAACCTTAAGGTAGATCAGCTATTTGCCCCCACCCAGACAGCATGGATGAAGAGTGATAATGGAATGCTCTCCAAAGGGAAACTGAGGTGTAGATACTGAGGAATGTGGGATGAGTAAAAGCACAAGTGTTCTCTTATATCTCTTCTCTTATATGGTGTTGAGGATGGTACCTAGGGTCTCACACTTATTAAGCACATATTCTACCATGAAACATAGCCGGACTTTATATTTGTAATTATTATTATTTTTTTCCAATCTTGGGACTTGAACTCAAGGCCTAGGCACTGTTCCTGAGTCTCCCTGTCTAAAGCTAGTGCTCTACCACTTTGAGCCACAGATCCATTTCCTAGTTTTTGGTTAATTGGAGATTAGAGTCTCCCAGACTTTCTTTCCTGGGCTGGCTTTGAATCGTGATCCTCAGATCTCAGCCTCTTGAGTAGCTAGGATTACAAGCATGAGCCACCAGCACCCAGCCAGAACTTATATTTTTTAACATGTCTGTATACTCCTGGCATATAGTTATTTGTACATGTTTAACTATTTGTCCATATTTGTCCAGTCAAAAGATATCTCAACTGGGTGCTGGTGGCACACCTGTAATCCTAGCTACTCAGGAGGCTGAGATTTGAGGATTATGATTTCAAGCCAGTCTGTGCAGGAGAGTATGTTAGACTCTTATCTCCAACTGATCACTAAAAAGCTGGAAGCGGAGCTGTGGCTCAAGTGGAAGGGCACTAGCCTTGAGTGGAAAAAGCTAAGGGACAGGGCCCAGGTCCTAAGTTCAAGCCCCAGGACTGGCACAAAACAAAACAAACATATCTTATTAAAAATATTTTTAATAACCTTGGCCACAAGATGTCTCCCTAGTTCTAGAAGGTATTTCACTGCCTACAATTTTTTCCACTTGATTTGATTTACTTTGAGAATGTTAACCAGATAATATTTAATAAAATTTTCATTCTAAATCTAGCTTTGAAATGTTATGCCCTTAAGAAATTAGATATTGAAAGCACAGAGTAGTAGACATCTCCAAGACAGAGCTGCAGTAATAATTCATGAATGCCAAATGTGTATGCGTCTTTTCAAGATCCATATTCAGCTTTGGTATGCTTGAACTGTGGAAGTGTTGTGGTCACTTGTTAGCAGAAAAAGTCTTCTGTGCAACGTTTATAGCAATATTAGTCTTTTAAGTGAAGAATTAAAGTATTCCATGGTTGTGTTACCACAAGATAAAAGGAGAATAAAAAATGAATTTGTGTTATAAATATGTGCCCTGGAGTAGAGTGACTGAATCTATTTTTTTATTTTTTATTTTTATTGCGAAAATACTGTACAGAGGGGTTACAATTACATGGGCATTTACATGATTATTTCTTTGTTGCTTTGTATGTCCCTCCCCCGTGGTATAACCCCTGCTTTCACTGTATTTGATGTCGGTGTAATTTGTGGAGGGGAAGGGGAAAAACAAATCGTTTAAATAGGGATACAGGTGGACCCATTGCAACAATGAGATGTACAAGTCGTTATGTTGAAAACAAACTTTACAATTTTGGTGGTGGGGGGAAGGGGAGGGAAGGATTGGGTGGGGGGCAGGGGGAGGATGGGAAGGGATGGGAAGGGGAAACAAAGGAGGAGGCTACAATGCTTGATAAGAAATGTACTCTGAATCTAAACCGAAATTCAGGGAATAGCCCTCAGATATTCCAAATACAGCTACATTGAGGTTGTTGATAGGTATCAGTAAGGACTGGCTCTTTACTGCCACCTTCTGGGCACTTGACTCATCACAGGTGACCTAAAACACCCTCCTCCCTCATTTCCATAAGAGATTGCCTCCAGGACCTTTTCACTCCCAGGAGACCAAAATTGGTGGGTGCCAAGTCCCTTACAAAAACGTCTACACATATTCTCCTGTATATTTTAAGGCACCCTAAGATAACTCAAAAGCTACCACGAGGCAGATACTAAGTAACTAGTTGATATACTGGGCTGTTTAGGAAATTGTGGTAGGAAAACTGTTGATGTACATCCAGTACAGACCCATTTTCCAAATGTTTTTTGACCCTGAGGCTGGTTACATCTAGAGGTGACACGGGTAGATTACAGAGGGCTGCCCCTACTCGGTTGCTTCAAGCATGTCTTAAGGGGAAAGCATTCTGGAAATAGTGAGGACATAAACTGGAGGACCAAACATGGGTGTTCTAGAGCGAGAGGCATTCAAGAGGTGGCCAGATTTCATGCGAACATGAAGGAGGAATCCCACTTCATACTTAAGATTTTTTTTCAGTTAATGCCCATCATTTTTTTCTTTCTTTTTTAAGCCATTTGCTTTTGACTTAAAAGTTGATTAAAATTGCATGACAGTGGCTCACACTTGTAATCCTAGCTACTCAAGAGGCTGAGATCTGAGGATCATGGTTCAAAGCCATCCTGGGGAAGAAAAGTCCATAAGACTCATGCTTATCTCCAAGAAACTACTCAGAGAAGGTTGGAAGTGGTGCTGTGGCTCAAATGCTTGAGTGTTAGCATTGAGCAAAAGAAGCATAGGGACAGCACTCAAGCCCCGAGTTCAAGCCCCAGGACTGGCAAAAATAAAAATAAAAAGTACATCACAAAAAGCATATGTACATATCCATATGCCTGAATCTCTCTTCTGAAATGGTAGGTGAGAGAGGTAAACATCATCACTATTTTTTCTTAAAAATCTACCAATCAGCACATGTGATGGAGTGAGGTGTGTCCCCCTCCCCCCCCCCCCATTCTTATGTTGAGGTTTTTACCTTTGCTTCTTTGGATGGTGACTTAAATCAGAAACTGAGGCTTTGTGAGTATAATTAGTTAAGATGAGATCAATGTTGAAGTAGGCAATCCCAAATGATCACATTCTTACAAAAAGGGGGAAACTGAACCCAGACACTTGCATGGGGAGAATGCTACAGGAAGATCAGAATTGGGTGGCCATAGCTCGGGCATTAGAAGCCAGGAGAGATGTCTGCAACAGATTCTTCCCTCCAATTACAGTTCTCAGAACACAGAGCTCTTTCACCTTGTTCATCCTTTGATTTCCAGACCTGTGAGACTATAAATTTCTGTGTAGGTGATAATACTTTGCCATGGCAAAACTAGAGAACAAAATAGGTAGTAAATTGCCTTCAGGAAGTGATCCATGTTAATAATAATAAAATGCAAACAATCTATCAGTTGTTTTGCCCATTGTTTTTCTTCGGTTGCTATTCATCCTTACTTGGCCTTTAGCTCTCGTGTAGCCACGATATAAATTTAATATTTCTCTGGGAAACGTTAAGTAATTTTTCTCTAGCATCATAAGTGGATTTGAGTTTCTAAACCCACTAAATAATAGAATTTTACCATCATCCAGGATATGATCTTTCTTTATAGATGAGGAAATGAAGGCAGAGAGGTTTCAGCACAAAACTCAGAACGTTCTGTCTCCAAGAGGAAGTTTGCATTTTCATTTATTATATATTTTTTTCTTTTGAGATGCAGGGCTTGTACTCAGGGCCTTGCTATGTAGACCAAACTGGCACTGAGCTGGTGATTCTCCTGTCTCAATCTCTCAAGGGTGAGATTATAGCCATGTGCAACTATATCATGCTTCAAAGCTATTTTCATAATGATACCATTGCTTGCCTTCTTTACTTTGTGGACATTTGCACCAATAGTAGCCAAACAAAGACAAGCAATGCTTCTGGTTCCTTAGCATGAATCAAGGTGGGGCCTCTAATTAGAGAGGCCCATAGTAATGATGATCTTTAAATGACTAAATCCTGACCCTTAAGAAAATGTCTTTTAAGATCTAATGTGACAAAATGGAAAATATATAAAAATGGATTTTCTTGCATACAATGTGTGCTGTGTTGTCTAGGAAAAAGCATGTGTGTGACTCATTTACAATCCTTTTTTCACACACATATATGCATATGGGAGGTGGGTGAGATGCTGGAGATTGAACTCAGTGGTTCCAATTCATTGGTCAAACAGTCTATCATATAAACCACTCCCCTCAATTTTTCTTGCTTTCAGTTTGTTTTGCTTTTGTTGGGGTTGGCCTTGAATTAATCATTCTCCTCTTCCACCACTTGAGCAGCTGCGATTATAAGAGTTCATCACTGCACAGGGTCACATACCACCTTTGTGAGGTTCATTATCTCAGAGTAGCAAGTAGAAGATGGAAGTTTTGGTCACGGAGGGAAGCAGGCATTTTTTCTAAGTATTTGTGAAGTGTGAATGCAGTATGAGTGCTAGTACAAGCAAAATATAGATGGAAGGAACCCCAAATAATCTTGAAACTAATTTATTTTTTTATGAATCACACAGAGATCCCTAGGAGCCTCCTTCTGTCTAGCCCCTTGGTCCAGTGTCTTTCCCTCTAATTATATAGGCAAGTTAAATATTTTTTGGCCCAAAGTTCTAGCCCTCTCTCAAGCCTTCCCTTCTGCAAATATATGTCCATCACATCTCCACATGCTGCCTCTTCTTCCCTTTGCTCCGTCCTACATTTCTGTTCTGGATTAAATTGTCATCTTCAATATTCACGTGCTGAGAGCTCTTCACACCCCAAGATGCCACTGTATCTGGAGGTAGGGTCTTTAAAGAGGTAATGATAGTAGAATGAGGTCACTGCAGGCCGTCATCACTGATATCCTTATCACCAGGGGCACATACAATGCAGGCTGAAGGAAAGCCATGCCAGGATGCCAGGAGAAGATCTGGAGAGAGGCCTGGGAAGGAACCAGCTCTGCCAACACCTTCATCTCAAACTGCTGGTGTCCACACCTGAGATAAAATGAGTGTGTGTTGTGAAGCCCCCTCGTTTGTGATGCTTTCTTACCATATCCCAAAGAACTGCTACAACTCCACTGAACGCCCAGTCAACTTATTATTTTTTTCAGTCTTGGGGCCTGAACTCTGGGCTTGGGCGCTGTCCCTCAGCTCTTCACCTCAAGGCTAGCACCCTACCACTTGAGCCACAGCACCTCTTTGGGCTTTTTTCTGCTTATGTGGTGCTGAGGAATCAAACTCAGGGCCTCATGCATGCGAGACAAGCGCTCTACCACTGAGCCAACTTCCCAGCCCCCCTTCCATCCCCACCTCCCAGTCAACTTTTAATGGCAACTCTCTTCCCTAGTTACCTTGGATGGACCACATATCATCAACATGTTGTGTCCTTACTCTTGTAAAAGTTAGGACTCATTCCAAGCATAGAACCTACTAAGTGTTCTGTTGTTGACAGAACATGAGAAATGAAAATGAATTTTGTATGTATATGATTTGTGCATATATACTCTATCATCTATGATCATCTGTCTATCATCTATCTACCTGTCTATCTATTGTCCCTTTCTCCCTCTCTCCCTCCCTTTCTTTTCCCCCTCTCTCCCACCTTCTTTCCTTTCTCCCTTCCACCTACTATCTATCTATCTATCTATCTATCTATCTATCTATCTATCTATCTATCTATCTATCTATCCTCTTCCTAGAAGAGGATAGTGTATTATTGGACCCTGCCCATCCCTAACACATTTTGTGGCAGAAGTAATCACTTTCCCTGGGATATTTTTGTCTTTGTGCAATCTGGACCTAGACCTAGAGTTCCAAGTTCTCAGTGCTATCTTCTGATCTCCTTCCAACACATAATTAATTACAGCACCTCATAACCCTAAAGAATTAAATGAGCCAATCTCTCATCCTTTATAAGTGATGGGTGTTAATGGAGGCATGTTACTGGTCGTTCCCATTATAGGAAGGTAGCAGAAGTTTTCTGAAAGCCAACTCATACTGCAGAGAGATTACTCTGTTTTCTAAGAGCTTTACAAACTGTGGGAGAAGCAGGAGCTTTCTCCTGTGATACTCCGTGAGACTTTACTCACATACCACCAGGGCTTCTGCAAGGCCGGCAATGTCCTAAGTTATTGTGAGAGATGGAATACTGGCCTTCTAAAGAAGTCCACATCCTAATTCTGAAACCTGGGAGTTCATCCCTTTCCAGGGCAAACAAGAGTGTGCAAAGGAGATCAAACTAAATATTTCAAGGTAGGGACATTGTACTCAATTATCTGTGTGGGCACAGTATGGTCAAAAGTTTCGCTCTTACAGAGAGAAGGAAGCAGAAGAGTTAGAGATGTGGCTGATGGCCGAAATGGAAGGCTGAGTGATGAGACCACAAGCCAAAGAGTGTGGGTGGCCTCCAGAAGCTAGCAAACGTAAGACTCTCTCCTGTAGAACCTCCTCGAACCTCTCTCCTAGAACAATGTGCTCTACTAACAACTTGAGTTTAGCATTATAAGTCAGTTTGGACCTTTAATCTCCAGAAATATACGATATATCATGTTATTCTAAAATATTTGAGTTGTGCTTAGTTATAGCAGCCGCAGGAAACAAATATAGCTGCTGTGTGTGGTTACTGAGCTCCAGGTCTGAAATTGCAGGATTTCTAAAATCCGAGCCAGCAAAACATCCCAGGAGCCTAGTGAGCCCCTTACCACTAACCCAATCTCCATAGCATACTCATTTTAGCTCCTGTTTCTTTTTGAAGAGCTTTTATTTTCTGTTCTCTGGATGCTTGTAAAAGCGTATTTGATTAATCCTATCTAATCATCTGATCTTTCAAGTCATCTCATTAATCAAGCCAGAGTAGAGTGGCCTGCTATCTGTTTGATCTGATTATTGGACTAAATTGATTGATCAATTTGGTAAATTAATTCATAATGATCCATTAAGGGCTGTCAGTGCCTAAATGAATTACCTCATTTAAATAATGGTTTAACAGCCCTCCCATCCATTTTTTTTCTCTAAAACTTTAGGGTGAAAGGTTAGAATACAAAAGCAGCCAGACATCTTTGTGGGATTTTGGTTCTGGATTTAAGGTGGGAGTACCTGGAGAGGGTTCTCAACCAATCAGACCATCCTTGAGGGAGCCTCCATCATCTCAAGCAAGAGAGAGGATTTACCATTGGCTGATTGGGAAGAAATGATTCTGAGAGTTGAGGTGACCAGTCCTAAGCTCCTGCATTTCCTCTACTTTAGTAACCTTGTATGTGTGTGTGTCATTACTGGGACTTGAAAACTCAGTACCTTGTGTTCTCACTTGGCTTTTTTGCGTTCCTACCCTTTGAGCCACACCTCCATTTCTGGCTTTTTGCTGGTTAATTGGAGATAAGAGTCTCATGAGATGTTTTTACCTGGACTAGTTTCAAACAGGGACCTTCAGATTTCAGCCTCTTGAGTAGCTTTGATTTTAGGCCTGAGCTACCAGCACCTTGGTCCACGTTTTTTTCTTAGTGGTACAGAATATCAAACTCAGCACTTCATACTTAATAAGCAAGTGCTTGTCACCTGAGCCACACTCTAAGCCTTCTACTTCTGCAAACTTTCACAATTCTTGTTTGAAGCCAGGTGCAGTGGCTCATGCCTATAATCCTAGATGCTCAAGAGGCTGAGATCTGAGGATTTTGCTTTGAAGCCAGCCCAGGCAGGAAACTCCATGAAACTCTCATTTCCAATGAACCACTCAAAAAGCCAGCAATGGAACTGTGGCTCAAGTGGTAAAGCTCAGGGACAGTGCCCAGACCCTGAGTTCAAGCTCCAGGACTGGCAAGCACACCTTGCTAGCATAGATACACATGAGAACTCTGTGTGTGTGTGTGTGTGTGTGTGTGTGTGTGTGTGTGTGGTAAAAAAATAACAGAAACAAAAGGATTGGGTACATTCAATGAGATCTCTGCCTGGACTCAGTTATGACCTCCAGGTCTGCTCCTGGCTGGGCACACAGATAGGGAACCCAGAAGCCATTTGAATGGCTGATGAGCACTGGGTGGGGACCACTGAAAACCAGTCACTTCCTTATTCCGGGAGACTTATCCTGTTCTTGGACCATATGCTGCTGACCGTGGAGCATGTGATTGGAGAGGATGCTTGCAAGTCCTGGGACAGTGCCAGGTGCAGAAGAGGCAGGCAGTACATGGTGGTGGTGGTGAAGATAATAACACTTTCCAAGTGATGACATGTATTTTATCAGCCACTTTTTTTCCTGTGTGTCTTCAATAGTGCACCCTCTCTGTTTCTCTTTAAGCAAACCATCATGTTTTTGTTTTTGTTTTTGTTTTGTCGGCAGTGGGGCTTGAACTCTGGGCCTGGGCACTGTCCCTCAGCTCTTCAGCTCAAGGCAAGTGCTCTACCACTTGAGCCACAGCACCACTTCCAGATTTCTGAGTGACTTATTGGAGATTAAGAGTCTCATGGACTTTCCAGCCTGGGCTGGCTTTGAACCACGATCCTCAGATCTCAGCCTCCTGATTAGCTAGGATTACAAGTGTGAGCCACCGGCCCCCGGCTAACCACCATCTTTTATAGTATGTCAGACTTAAAGATCTCTAGAGTTGGTTGGGCACTGGTGGTTCATGCCTATAATCTTCGCTACTCAGGAGTCTGAGATCTGATGATCACAGCTCAAAGCCAGCCAAGGCAGGAAAGCCCATGAGACTCTTAATCTCCAATTAAGCACCAAAGACCCAGAAGTGGAGTTGTGGCTCAAGTGGTAGAGCTCTAGCCTTGAGTGAAAAGACTAAGGCCTGAGTTCAAGTCCTAAGACTGGCTCACACGCATATCCCCCCCCCCCCCACACACACACACACAATGCCCAAGGTCTTCAGGAGGCCATCCAGCAAAGACTTTCAGCTTGCCTTGTCTCAAGTAAAACCTTGATCAGGGAATCTCTTCAGGGTGTTTTTTATTGGGGTATAAATGAAGTTAGGAAATGCTTGGACCTTTTCTCAGCATGTCTGGAGTAGGGAAGGTGGGCAGTAGTCATGAAAATATGCAGGGCCTCAATTGTGGGTACCTGTGTGTGCTGCCCTGACCCCATCCAGCTGCTTCAATCCAGCCAAGAAGGGAAGGAGGAACAAGGTGTTAGGAATCGTGTTGCCCTTAGCTTTGAATGTTAGAGAGCTGAGGAGGGCGAAGCTGTAGTCTATCCCTGAGGAGCATTGAGTGTAGGCTTTGTTAGGACCTGGTTGGAGTCTCAAGCACCCAAGGAATCTTAGACGAAGTCAGAGCTGAGCACCATTTGTAAGAGCAAAATGGAAACAGCTTCTGTGATTCGATGAACAAGGAGTCATTACTGCGAACTGAATGTCAAGCATTACAGTTCTCCAAAAGATATAAACATGGAAGAAATGCAGAACACTATGTTCTTTTTTGTCCTAGCCCTAGTCCCAGGCCTTGAACCAAGGACCTGGGTAATGTTTCTGAGTTTTTTGCTCAGGTCTAGCACTCTGCCACTTGAGCCACAGCTCTACTTCCAGTTGTTGGGTTTTTTTTTGGAGGAGGAGAAGGGGTGCCAATTGATTGGAGATAAGATTCTCACAGATTTTCCTGCCTAGGCTGTCTTTGAACCCAAATCCTGTGTGAGCCTCTGGTGCCTGGCAACACCAGTTCCTTTTGCACATCTTTCTACTTCTCCTTTGATGTGTTTTTTTCCTTTTTATTAGTGCATACAAATTATATAATGGTACAATATTTCCATAGGTGCTAGCTGATTTCTTAAGCATTTATTTTTGTGAGGTAGGCCTATTCTAAGAACCTTTATAATCACAGCTAGCTGGTTGTCAGTATCTGAACATTTTATACCCATGGACTTAAACGTTAAATAGAACATTTTCAAAGAGTTATATATGTAGTGAACATGTAAGGATAATAATTCTATAAACACTACTGTGCCTTAACATTTACATTGTATGGGATATTATGAGTCTGAGCGATGATGGGCTGGGGAAAAATGAAGGAAGAGGTGACTTTGATCAAGAATCACTAGGCAGTTAGATGGACACATTAAATTGTAAGCCCCTTACAAACATTTTTCCAAGTGCAGAAAATAAGATAAAATAAAGGAAAATAAAAGAACCTTAGAGAGGTGATTTAAAGTAAATGAGAAGACGTTGTACATAGCTTCTGTTTAAGTACCACATCACTGACTTGAACATCGATGGATGTTGGGCCTCATAGAGAACATCCTGGAACAAATACCCTGTGGATACTGAGGTCATCTCTAGCAATTCACCTGATCCTTATAAGAAATGTTTTATATATATATATATATATATATATATATATATATATATATATATATATATATATATATATATATAAATGAGAGCACTGAGACTTGGAGGGAACTGATAGCTTATCTTATAACAATTATTTCAAACCACCCATGAAGAGAAGAAGCAAATGGATGTATTAATCACCTCCTGCTGTGTAACAAGATCTCCCCAAATGTTAGTGGCTTACATCAACACACGTTTCTTTCCTGATGATCTTTACCAATCGGAACTCCAGATAGGTCGCTCACACTGACTGTAATAAAGCTGCCAGCCAGCTCTGCAGTCATCCGAGGCACACCTGGGACCAGATGCCCACTTGCCAGGGTCTTTCTCATGGTACTGGCGAGGCTCAGTTCTTGGCCCCAGTGGCCTGCTGGTCTTCACAGTTGTCAGGATCGCTAGTGACAGAGTACCAGAGAGCAACCCAGAGAATCCATGGTCCTTTTGAATCTTATTTCAGAAGTGGCATTCTCTTATTTCGGCCCTATTCTGATCATTAGAGGCAGATTGACAAATCCAGGCCACACTCAAGGGAGAGTGAGGGCAGGGCTGCTGGGAGGCAGGTCCGAGAGCATCTCAGGGGCCCCCGGCCTGTAAAAATTGGGACAAAACTAAAATGAACAATAGAGGTAAACTTCACATCTCAATGACAAAGGGACGTTTCCCTTGTCTGTGAGGAAGGAATGCACTTGTTCTGTTTTGCTCTTTTCAAGAAGAGAAATCATCTTAAATATATATCCTATTACACCCTAGACAAAGAATTGTATATTTCTACCTTTTCTGAATTGCCCCCAGAATGATGGGGAATTGCTCACTAATGGTGAACAAGGAGCTCTTAGGGGGAGATGAACAAATACAAGATGAGCTCATCAGTCTGCCCCCATCCATCTCTCTGGCGGCACTATCCCTTCCCATTCGGCAACACCTCCAGTCCCTGCCATTTCATTGTGCAGCACTGAAACTAGGTCAAGCTGCTCTTTCATTAAATTTCCCTTCAAAATGTAACACTGTCAATTCCAGAATGGGTTTCCAGGCCTGGTCAGTGAGGGAGAAAGCCTGAGGAGCCTTAGGCGTTGCCATGACAACCGCCAGATAAGAACAGAAGATGAGGACATACAGGTTAAATTGGCTGCCTGGGGGAAGGGCCCATTCCCAAGCCTGGAGCCAGACTGGGATGCTCCCTGCATACAGAGCAGTGGGGGGAAGGGGGAGGATTGGATGTGGTTAGGAACATTCAAACGTGCAGAGTGCCATTCTGTCAGCTTGATCCTTCCCAGTGGGCTGAGAGTCAAGGCCCATCTGGGTTCTAAGACACCCCAAACTCAATCTCCTAATGACAATCTCCCCTCCCCCCGCCCAATCTGCATATGTCATTCATTTAATATCACATGGAAGCAATTTCTTCTGAACATGAACTCAATAAGGTTGAATGGAAAGGGGTATATGACATCGATATTATAAGATGTCTTGTGTTGCCCTATTTAACAAGAAGGACAGTATCTGGAAGCAGTCTACTTCTTTACTTGTCCTGTATTTTTTCTTCCTCTCTGTCCTGGGTTCCCTCCCCCCCCCCCCCCCCCTCCGGCTCTATTTCACAGACTTTTTTTTTCTTCTTACAAGATGTTTGCTGCCATCTGTTGGCCCGAGTTAGTAACTTCATACAAAACTGCCACAGGACTAGCCTGGTTAAGAGAATATTGTCTCTATAGTTGGCACTCTGATTACACTGACTTAATTGAAAGTAAATGTTTCAATTTAAATACAGTCATTGTGGTATTAGGACTGAAAGAAAAAACAATGCTGTAGTGTATCTTGTCAGAATATTGAGACAATATAAAACAGGAACACAAAGGCCAAATCACTGAGTCATTAATAAAAGGACATCTATCATTTTCCTCTTCTGATGTGCAAACAGACAACAAATATGGCAAATAGTAATACTATACATATGACTTCTGTACTATATTTTTTAATTTTTATTGTAAAGACTATGTGCAGAGGGCTTACAGTTACATATACCAGGTAATGAGTACATTTCTTTTTGAATAGTGTGACCTCTTCCTTTGTTTTCTCCCAGTTTTATCCCTCCCAACCTCCCTCCGCCACAAGTTGTATAGTTCATTTTCAACATAGTGTCTAGTGAGTATCAGTGCTGCATTTGTTCAAACCTTACCTTTTCTTACCCCCTACCCTCCTCCAAACAGATACACTTATATACAAGACAAAAGGTACAGAAATAAGAAAGAGACAAAGGGGAGAAAAAAGCAAAATAACAAAGAAACTCTTGTTTCAGTGGAAATTCTTGGAGTTCATTTCTATAAGCATCTTTTTATATGATCATATGCACATAGCTATTGAGCCTCTCCTAGCAATATCCTCCTTTGGTTTACTACGTGAATGTTTAGAATCCTAATTATCACATCCAAATGTAATTTTTTTGTCCTTTTTTTTTTATCATGTGTTGTGTTTGCTTGTACGTTTATAGTTACATTCTATTACTACAAATGAGGGAAACAATGCAACCTATGTTTCCTTGGGTCTAGCTTACTTTGCTTAATATAATTTTTCCCAGTCTTTCCATTTCTTTATGAATGTTGAAATATCATTCTTTCTGATGCAATCACAGAATTCCATTACATATACATACCACATTTTCTTGATCCATTCATCCACTTAGGGGTATCTGGATTGATTTCATATCTTGACTATAGTAAACAATGCTGCAACAAACATGGTTATGCTGGTAGCTTTAGAGTGGCCTTTTTTGTGGTCTATTGGATAAATACCCAGGAATGGGATTTCTGGGTTATAGGAAAGCACTATGTTTACTCTTTTGAGGGACCTCCATAATGCTTTCCAGAGTGGTTGAAAAAGTTTACATTCCCACCAACAGTGCAGCTAGTGTTCTCTTTTGGCCATATCCCCACCAGCATCTGTTAGTTTTCTTATCATGGCTGTTCTAACTGGGGTGAGGTGGAATCCCAATGCTGTTTTGATTTCAATTTCTTTTATAGAGAGAGATGTTGAACATTTCTTCATGTGTCTATTGGCCATTCTTACTGCTTTTTCTGAGAAGTATCACTTTAGGTCTGTAGCCCATTTATTAACTGGGTTGTTGTTTCTTTGAGGGTTTATTTGGGAGTGGGGGGGGGTTAATTTTTTGAACTCTAAGTATATTTTAGATATGAGGCCCTTGTCTGATGCATAGCTAGCAAAGGTCTTCTCCCATCCTGTGGGCTTTCTATTTATTTTACTAGCTATGTCACAATACTTTTTTGGGGGATCAACCAGGGAGCTTAAACTCTGTCTGTCTCTCAGCTCTTCAGCTCAAGGCTAGCATTCTACTACTTGAGCCACAGTGCCACTTCCGGTTTTCTGAGTGGTTTATTGGAGATCAAAATCTCAGACTTTCCTGCCTGGCCTAGCTTTGAATCTCAATCCTCAGATCCCAGCCTCCTGAGTAGCTAGGATTACAGGCATGAGCCACTGGTACCCAGCCCACAATACTTATTTTTAAACAGTTGGTTGAGAATATAATCATGAAATCTTTTAAGGCGGAAATAGCTAATTTGATACTAACTAATTTGTTCAAAAATCAAGAGAAAATGAATAAACACAGTACTAATTTAAGATTGACTAATAAGTTTTCAGTGTCCTTGGTTTTAGAATCAGTGGCTGAGGAAGGAAGAGAGTCTGGCCCAAAATTGTATACATGGCTGCTGCTGTGGTTTAGATCTTAAACATTCCTCAAAGGCCCTTATGGTAAAGACCTGGTCTCCAACCTGTAGTGTTCTTGGAGAGTGGGAAGAAGTGAAGTTATTGGGGGTGATATTAGTTTAGATTACCCTTGAAGGTGATATAAAGACCTCACCCCCTCCATCTCCCTCCCCTCTCTTTCTCTGTCAGTTGCTATGAGGTGAGCACAGCTTCTCTACTACATTCCACCTCCACCATATCCTGCATAGGGCATAGGCCCAATGCAAAGGGGCCAACTGACCATGGATTGAAAATTCTGAAACAGTGAGCCAATCCCTTCCCCCCAAACCCCTTTCCCTTTTTATTTTAAACTTGTGTATATTAGGATTTTCTTGTAGCACAAAGGTCCTCATATCACATTTAAAGCTATAAATCAAATCACATCCTTTTACATAAAATATATTTTACCTCTTCCCACCTTGGGAAACCCGGCTTTCAGGAGGACATAGAATGTCAGGTTTGAGTTCAGAACTCAGAATCCTCAGTAGTGAGTGACAGACTGTCAATCTGAAAGACAAACCAGCTCTAAGCCCCTAATCTCCCAGCCAGGCTCTTCCTTTCTCAGCTCTGGTCTCAAGTGTGGTTCAGCAGTTAATGAGGTGAGGCTTTTTCTGCTTTACATCCATTCTCCAGTTGCAGACTTCTGGCTCCCAGCCCCTGTGCCCACATGCACACTGAAAGCCTTCTTGGCTCTTTGGAAGATGGACTCTTGAGAGAGATGGGAAGAGATTCTAGGACTGCTGGGGTATAGAATTCTATGGAGCTGGGTCCTGGAGGGTGTGGCCAAGGGGAGCATAGAATCTGGGAGACAGGCTCCTTGGCCTATTAGGCCTCAGTTATAGGAAACATTACTGCGATAAGAGGTAAAAGGCAAGGAGCGTGAACTGGAAATGGCCTCTACCATGCCACCATTTTTTTCCTCCTTGATCTGTCTCAAGTTACACCCACTTGGATGATCTCTGATATCGAAATTCCTTTGCTCAGCACAACAGCAAGAAGATGGCTACATTCTTGCTGTGCCCTCACACAGCCTTTCTCAGTCTTGGATCTCTTCTTCTTATGAAGACACTAGTCAGATTGGATTAGGTCCACTCTAATGCCCTCATTTTGACACAATGACCTATTATTTAATGATCCTATCTTCAAACAGCCACATGGAGAGGTACTGAGGCATAGGGGGTTCAATATAAGAATTCAAAGGAAGACACAACGCAGGCTATGACATTTCTCTACCTGGAAGTGCTTTAAAAATGGAGGAGGATGCAGGAAGGTGCAGAGAGGTTAGGCTAGATAGTGGAGTGATCATAATCCAGTATTCCCTGGGAAGAGACTCCTATGAAAATAAATACTATGAGATACCTACCGACAAGACTGTATGCAGTGACTCAGGGGTGCAGACACGGAATAAGGTTCTGTCTAGAAAAAAGGTAGAGCTTTGAGGTGCCTTCTGCATTCCTGCCAATGGCTTAGTGAAGGTTAAAAGTAGGGGAATCTTAACCCTGGGTACGTTTACCTAGCCTCAAAGAGGTGGCACACAAGGATTAGGATCTGGCTAAAGGCACCTGGAACTTCTGATGACCACACTGGTTTTTTGCTAGCTTTTCCCCTCTTACGCTTCGGATGAAGGATGTTTTGCACTGCCCTTTGCTCCAACCTGACAGCCACCACAGTCTCCTGGTGGGGCCAGGAGACCTGGAGATGAAGAATTCTGAGACCCACAGTTTAGGCTGACAGGAGACTTTCTTCCCTGACCCACTGAAAATCCTCCAGCAAGTGGCATCTTTCAGGGGTTAGCTGAATATCACTGTCTTTCCTTGTTCCCTCCCCATGGCATTCTCATGTAGCTCATTCTTCCCTTCAATTTATTTTTGCTTTTATCATTATCAATACAATGCACATTTACTTCATAAAGAATTGTCCATCACCTTGCTTCTTCTTAGCAAATTGGTGTTTGTGCTGGCCCTGGGGCTTGAGCCCAGGACCTGGGCACTGTCTCTTAGCTTTTCACTGAAGGCTGGCATTCTACACTTGAGCCATAGATCTACTTCTGGCTTTTTGGTGGTTGATTGGAGATTAAGAATTTTATAGACTTTCCTTTTTTTTTTTTTTTTGTCGGTCGTGGGGCTTGAACTCTGGGCCTGGGCGCTGTCCCTCAGCTCTTCAGCTCAAGGCGAGTGCTCTACCACTTGAGCTACAGCACCACTTCTTTTTATAGACTTTCCTGCCTGGGCTGGATTTGAACCATGAACCTCAGATCTCAGCCTCCCAAGTAGCTAGGATTATAGGCATGAGCCACTGGTGCCTGTCTTGTTGTCTTTCTTTTAACTGTATTTATGTTGTCTTTTCTTTTTGGTAGTAGGGATCAAACCCAGGATATTGCACTTGTGAAGCAAATGCTTTGCCACTGAGTTATATCCTAGCTCTGAGGAAAGTCTTTTTAAAAAGATAAGGTATAAACTATGTTTTCCTTGTCAATTTCACAACCTTTTTTTTTTTTTTTTTAAATTTTATTTTATTTTATTTGAGAACATACTGTACAGAGGGGTTACAATTACATGGGCAGGATAATGCATACATTTCTTACCAAGCATTGCAGCCTCCTCCTTTGTTTACCCTTCACCTCCCTTCCCAGCCTCCCCCCTCCCTCCCACCCAATCATACCCCCCCCCCCCCACCGACATTGTAAAGCTGGTTTTGACATGACATTTTGTACTTCTCATTGTTGCAACAGGTCCACCTGAATCCTTAAACGACTTGTTTGTCCCCATCTCCTCCACATGTTATACTGACATCAAATATAGAATTTCACAACCTTTTTAACACCATTAGAATGTAAATTTCCTACAAGTGACTAAAATTTATCTGTAAGCTAAGGAAAGTGGTACTTTTACAAGGTGGCAAATTCTAGCAGGAATAAAAACGTGTGTCAGAACCTTTTGCACATAGGTCTCAGGTCAGGATTTTTAGCTTTCTGAGACCCAGCACAGGTCCATATTGTTCTGGAAATAGTCCCAGGACCTTATCTAGGGTTACAGTAGAAACTTTCCAAGGGGTTGTCAGACCTAGATAGGGTTGATTTTTCCAGAAACTGGAAAATTCATTTAGACATGGCCATGTAAAATGTTACAAATCCTTTTAAAAAATAATTTTATTGTTATTATTAAGGTGCTGTATAGAAGAGTTACCATTTCATAAGTCAGGTAATAAAAACGTTTCTTTTTTTTTTTTGGGTGATATCACTCCTTTCTTTATTTCCCCTCCCATCCTGCTCACAAGGTACATAGTTTATTTTCCACATAGTGTATACTAAACGACATGATGTATTTGTTTACTCAAAGCAAAAACAACCACCACCACCAATAACAATAATAACCAAAAAACCTATTTTTCCATTTCCTGGAGTTCGTTTTGATACATAGAATTTTATGTATTCAGAGAAGTTACACCTTTGGGATCCTCCCCGAAGGGTATCGTCCATTAGTCTGACTGTGTCTGAATGCCTAGAGTCCTGTATATGTTGCCATGTCCACTTATATTTTAGATCTAGCTTCCACATATGAGAGAAAACCTGTTTGTCTCTCTGAGCTTGGAAAATGCTACAAAATCTTGTCATTTTCTCTTCTTGTTATAGTTTGGATAAGGGTCTCCCAAAGACCTATACGTTAGGGCTTGCGGCACTACCTTCACGGTATGGGACCTAGTAGGAAGAAGTTAGGTAACTAGAGTTATGCCTTTGAAGGAGGTTAGTGGTAACCCTGTTTCTCTCTCTCTCTCTCTCTCTCTCTCTCTCTCTCTCTCTCTCTCTCTCTCTCTCTCTCTCCCTCTCTTTCTCTCTCTCTCTCCCCCCCCAAATGTCATGTAATCATCAATAATCATCAGCTTTCTCCACCATGTTCTCCCATTGTGATACACTCTCCTACCAGAGACCCAACTGACCACAGACTGACTCCTCTCAAACTGTGATGGCAGAAAAAACCTTTTCTCATTGTAAATTGATTATCTTGGATGTTTTGTCACAATGACAGAAAGTTGGCTAATAAAGCCCTGAACATAAAAAAACAAAACAAAAGATTGCTGAGAAATCAACACCCTTAGAGCCCTTTCCTTAGGAGCTAGGACTGTAGCTGGCAAGCTGTAGTTCTATTAAAGATTACCATGGAGAGCACTGGTCCAATCATTTCTACAGGTGGGACGTTTGGATCCTACCCTTGATACCTGTGTGTGACATAGCCCAGATAGAAGGAAATTTATTTATGACTAAACTCATTAAAGAGTTAAATTCTCAAGTTAGGAAAATCTATATTGCTCCCATGAGAGTTCACATCTTAGGCAAAAAGTTAAATCCAGGGTCCTAGAGGTAGCTGTGCTGAACACCTATGAGACCCCTGGGAAGCTGAGGGCATTGGTGCCATCTGACTTCTGGCATGTTAGAATTGGCTGCACCAGGTCAGTTCCCAATCCATGAGGGCGCCATCTTGTTGGATGGCTGTGGAGAGCTCAGGAACATGTAGATAGTGTGATAATCACAACATCTCCTTGATCTTTTGCCATTTGTGTGACCATCTGCTGTTTGTGAAGTTTCTCTAACATTCTTCAGTCTTGACCTGTTGGCCATCCTTGCTGCTGATCTTTTACCTTTGCCATTCTTTTTATGAAGCTGCCATTGACCCTGTTGATTCTCGGGAATCTTGGTTTTGTTTTCCAAACTGCCATAAGGATTTGAACTGCAGTTAGTGTGAATAACCTGTGATAATAAGTCAACTTATCAATGTGACTCTTTTCCTTTCTCAGGGGGACTCTCCATACTCCTCCCTAGAGAAGCCCTGGGATCTATGAAAAGTCACAGAACCACCAATAGAAGAGGCAAAAATGTTATGACCATATACAGACTGGGAAATATTAGTGAGGAGCTATCCACATAAAGCAATAAGAGGTCATTTTTAAGTGTGAGCCAGCAAGACTGTCAGTTGTCTACTGCACACAGTTATAGAGGCCAAGGTGTTCCCATCCTAAAGCCTATGCTGACCTTCCATTTCTTTTTGTGCACCCACAAAACTCATGTTGGCTTTCTAGTAATCTCCCTCTGTAATTTGGAGAGTGAAGGTGATGAAGGAAAATATCCATCACTTTCCAGACTGGGCTCATAGTTTACTTCTCCTCCTTCATCAAAGACTCAGTTTTCACTTATTTAACTGATATGTGACAAACCACACCCAGATTTGTCGACAAATCCATAAGAATGTCATTTCTTACATTATCATAGGCTTCTCAGTAGGCCTTCTATTTCATGTAAGGTTGGCTTAACCTCGAAGGTGTCTGGAAGATTCCAGATGTCCTCACTGACCTGGCTTTTCCTTGGGGGCCCATCTGGAGTTTGGCTAGGAAGGCCTGTGCCTCTCTTGAAGTAGACTTTGCCACATGGCTATTGAGCTTCCTCCCACCATGGCTGCAGGGAGTGAGAAACACTGTTAGGAAGTGATAACTGCTACTCAGATTCTTTGTATATCTTAACTCCCTTACATTCTAATCAGGGCTAAATGTTAAAAACTCAAAAGCAAAAACCATATTGCAAGCTTTCAAGGGTGTGGTTCAAGTGGTAGAAAGCTTGCTTAGTAGGAGCTAAGCCATAGGGGTCCAATCTTCAAAACAAATAGAAAAGCTATATGAGGATATTTTAAAAATATGAAGAAATTGGAACCACTATATTCTATTGATGGGAATGAAAATTGGAAGAGCCATTATAGAAAACAGTAAGAAGGCTCCTCAAAAACCTAAAAATAGGCATAATGTTTGAACATTAGATGTTCATAATATTCTAGTAAAACAGCATCTACTGATTCCTCAATGTCTACCAAAGACAATGTTTCCAAACACAAGGAGCAGAATGCACTTGATCCTTAAGTTAATATAAGGATCAGGTTTTCAGTGCATATTTCTGGCAGAGCCTCTGAGTCCAAAAGCCTCAGATGAACTCTGAAACCTGATTTTATAAAGTCTCCAAGTGCTACTTTCAACAAAGCAGAGGAACCATCAGCTCATAAAGAAATGTAGATTTCTCCTTCTAAAAGTTTTCTGTCATTTTTAAAAATGGCAGTTAACATATACTGTTCTCTGTTCTAAAAAAAATTGTTATTGGTGAGGTGGTTGCAGAAATGAAGATCCCAGAGGCTTCGTGTCTCCAACCAAAAACTGAATAAGCACACACACACACACACACACACACACACACAAATGTGGCAAAGCAAGCTTAGCAGAAAGAGAAATAGACAGAGACAGACTGAAAGAGAAGGGGTAGGGAGAGAGAGAGAAAAACAGCAGGCCCAAGCTAGGTGGCTGAAGAGCCAATACATGGTCAAGAATTTCAGCTTTCTAGGTTTAGAAAGTGCAGGGTTGTTTGTGATAATGGTAATGGGAATGATCTTAGGGAAATAAGATATCACGACCTGGTAGATTCTTGGAAAGGGTTTTTGCATATTCAAGGTTCCCATCCCAGAGTATTAAGAATATCCATGAAAAGCAACATGTAAACATGAAGCCTTAAGCACGAGTTTGTTGCACCAAGATCAGGCTCAGAAATCAAGGATTTTACTGCACTGGTGCCTTCATTTGACTAGAACTGACCTGAAAATTTTTCTACCCCAAGAAGGCAGTCCTAACTTAGCTACTAATTAGCCCCTATATATTCTTTCCTTATAGCCAACCTGCCTCACTATAGCAAGATTTGAACTGGCGATGCTTCCACATCTCCTGTGAACCAGAAAGGGGAAGCAGAGCTCAAAATTCAGCTCAAAAGAGCTAATGATTACAGTACCTTCCTCTTCTCACAATGTTTCCATCCACCCTCAAGATTAAAAGCTCTTTTTATTCCCATAACTGACCTATTTCTTCTCTCTCTTAACTTCATCTCCTGTCTGAAACAAAGAAATGTCAGATCTTGCGATAACCAGTCAAAGTCTGTCCTTTGCTTTGCTGAAGGATGGTAGAAATTGACTGATGTCTGGTATTTGAATAACTTCCCACTCTAGATACTGGCAGAGAAGTATTAGGAATGTCTAGAAATGTATTAGAAATTTCCTTCCAGCATTGAGAATAGCTTCTCCATTTTAGTTGTTGTCAGAGGAAAAGAACCCGGAGCTAAAATAATAGAGATCTATGCACAAAGAAGGCGAAGGCTGAGTTAGCAGCACAAGCTGGCAGCGACAGGCTGTAGAGTACAAATGGGGAAAGGAAAAGCCTGGATAAAATAGTCGAGAACAGGCTCCCTGCTTGAGCTGATGGAAGAGGAGTTCAGCGAATCTGTGTATGTGGACCTGGTCCACATGGGCAGAAGGACAGGGGAGTATGTTTCATGCCATTAACTCTGATCTTGCATGGCTTTTATTGCTTACATGGTCAAAGTCAAAGATCACTGTTTAGGTCTATAGCTGTCCTTTTTGTTTAATTTTTTATTGTTATTATAAAGGTGATACACAGAGGGATTACAGTTATATAAGTCAGGTAAAGAGTACATCTCTTTTTGGACAATTTCAGCCACCCCTTCCCTCACTCTCTCCCAGTTTTTCCCTCCTGTCCCTACCCACAAGTTGTTTATTTCATTTTCAGTGTAGGATCCAGTGGATACCATTGCCGAATTGGTTTATTCTTTGTCTCTCCATTTCTGTGCCTCACCTTACCCTCCCAAAGACTGTAAATGAACAAACTGAACAAAAAGTAGAGAGAAAAATAGCAAGAAAAAAATACCCTCTTGTTTTCATTTCCTAACGTTCATTTCAATAAATAGTATTTTGTACGATCAGATGCACATAGGCATTGTGCCTTTGTGTTCCTCTCCTAAAAGTAGCCTCCTTTGGTCTCACTGTGCGTGAATGCCTAGAGTCCTGTATCATTTACCTTGTCCTGGTGTGTTTTAGATTTAGCTTCTTCATGTGCCGTTTGTCTCTGAGCTTGTCTTACCTCCATTAACATGATTTGTTCTTAGTCCATGCATCTCCCTGCAAATGACCTAATGTTATTCTTTCTAATGGCTGGGTAAAACTCCTTTGTGTAAAGGTACCACATGCTTTGGGTCCACTCATCTATTGTAGGGCACCTGTTTCCACAATGTGTATAGCTGTCCTTTTAAAGAAAGGGAGGTTACAACAAATGCTTTAGACTCTTCACTTCAGTGACCATCACCTCCAGTCACACAATTTAGGCCCCATCATAGAGGGATAGAAGAGGTTGATCGACTACATGGCATGTAGTTCCAAGTATTTTTCCTTACTGAATGCAATGTAGGCTAAATGTACCTAGAGGTGATGTATTAGCTCCTAGTACTGTAGCAAATAAAAAAAGTAAATACTGTAGTAAATTTAAAAAAGATAATTAACTTTTTCTTTCTTTCTTTTTTGTTTTTGTCAGTTGTAGGGCTTGAACTCTGGGCGTGGGCACTGTCCCTCAGCTCTTCAGCTCAAGGATACCAATTGAGCCATACCACTTTCTAGTGTTTTATTGGAGATAAGAGTCTCGTGGACTTTCTTGCCCGGGCTGGCTTTGACCCACGATCTCAAATCTCAGCCTCCTGAGTTAACTCTTTTTTTTTAAGGTTTATTTTGGTTTTGGAGGTTCCAGTTCCAGATGGAGTGGCCCCATTGCTTTGAGCACACGATAGTATATTGTGTCAGGAACACATCGAATAATACACAGCTTACCACACCAGCCACAGAAGCAAAGGTCAAAACAAGAAGGATTTCATTTTCCTTCCAATGACCTTCCACAAACCATCCCATAAGTTCCACCATTTCCCATTAGTGCCATACTGAAGATCAAGCCTTTCATGGAGGACTTTGGGAAATCCTCACCCCAAAAGCTCACAGCAGAGAAGATAAAGGTTTTTGAGGGAAAGGAACAAAATATAGGGAAGCAGATATGTAAAAAATTAAGCTCAACGAAGAAAGAGATTACTTTCATTTATATTTGTTTCCCCCCCATACATATTTGTTCAGTAAAGATGTATTAGCAAGCAACATAAACAAAGTTCTTTTGACCTGTTATGGAAATTCAAGGAAGTCCTGGCTCTTTGTCCCAGCTGTGTCCTGCCCACCACCATTCATGAAACGTTTACTGGAGGCGGCTATCAAACATTCCAGAGTCAGGATTAGTTCCCATTTTGGTCAGAATCAGAAAATTAAAGTGCTTTGTAGAAAGGTTGGGCCAAGGGCATATAGGAATTAAGATTCAGGTGTTATTTCTAAAGAAGCAAGCCACAGGCCTGGCTAGATTCATAAGTCCTTATTTATAAATCAATGGTGAATAACTAAAATCTATGTAACTCATCTCCCCATGATCTATATATATATATATATATATATTATATACATATCTATATGTTATAATTATCTTTAAGTAGTTGTACAAAGGAGTTTCAGTTCAACTTGTCAGTTTATGCATCTTAAGTCATATTTTGTAGAAGGATGGATATAGGGTAAGATGCCCAAATTCAGAGATCAGGAAGAGAATGTCACAAGCTGAATGTTCCGGTCAGCTTGTGACCCCCAGTGTCCCTACATTTGTGTAGGAGTGCACTGGCCTCAGGAGTCAGGAGCAGACGACTGCACCAGAGCTGTGTCTCGGGCTCCACTCTGTTCTATATACCTGCCATTCCATTTACGTCTACTTCCAATAGCTGGCACTTCTGTTTGAGTGCCGATGCCAGGCCCAAGGTAACTTCTGTATACTTTGGTTTTCAGCACAGATGGCCACTCTTAGCCAATGCCAGCAGGCGCATGAGGTTAAGTAATCCAGTTCCCTCACCCCCAATTCGAACAGCTGGATGTGGGAACTATACTCTTTCCAGAGCTCTACTGTGAGAACGAACCAACCTTACCTTCCCCGGGACTGGGCTTGAGAACTCAGCCTTGTTCCTCATTCCTATTCCACTTTCTCACTCATCTCATGTTTTTTTTTTTTCTTTCTGGAAGCAATTCCATTCTTTTGTTAAAGTCACTTTTATAGAAATCATTGCTTTAGAGGTTATTGGCTTCTGAGAACTGCACCAAAGACAGGAGACATCTCAAGACTGTCTAGAAGGGATAGCCCAATCAAGACAGATAAACCAGTGGTCTTAAATAGCTAGTCAGATAATTCCATTCCCACTCCAAGTGCAACATTGTGATCACCGAACTATTTCTGAGTTACAATTCCTCTTTCCGTGTAGCTTTGCTATAAGGAGAACTGGTAGGAAGATCATTTCAAGTTCATTTTAGCAGTTTTATTTCTCACTGAGCATTGGAGTACTGTGTATCTTGAGTTTAGTCTCTCACACGCTGTACCCAAGAGATAGAACACCCTGAGAAATTGACACATCATATTTTAAGTCCACAAATCAAAAAAACTTTAGAATCATGTCAGGAACCACTTCAAGAAGCCTTGTTTTTGAAGCTTCTTGGCCTCCCTTAGTAGTTTCACTTAATTTTCTCTTTTGCTCTCAGAAGGTTCAATGCTTTTGTTCTTGACCAGGCAGAGTTGAAAGAACGTGAATTGTAAATATTCTCCTCCCTTTTACTTGGCTTTGAATGTTTGTCCCTCCCACAACTCATACTGGAATTTAATTACCACTTAATACTATGATGGGGTGGGCCATTAAAGAGATGATGATGGGACCACAATGGCGCCATGTTAAAGGTGGAATTGGTGCTTTATAAAGCAGGGGGTTTCCTCCTTCCTTCTTCTCATCTTTCTGCCTTTTGCTGTGAGGCACACCACGAAAATCTTCCTCAACTGTCAGCGCCCTGACACTCTGCAGACCTATGAGACAACACATTTCTGTTGATAAGTTGCCCGGGCTCAGGTATTATGTTATTACAACACAAGACATACAAAGGTGTTTATTTTTTCAAAAAGGCAAACCAGTTCTTTAGTTAGACTTCACAGATAGATTCAGATTTGAGATCAAGGCCCTTGGCAACTAATAAAAATCCCTTAATTGAATTCTGTGAAGTTGATGTCTGTTGATTAAATGAAAAAAAAAAAGACTCTACTTTTGTAACTGCATCAAAATGATCAGGTATAAATAGGAACATAAAAAAAATCTTCAGCACTTTTATATTCTCTGACAACCGAATCACAATCTAATATTTTACTTCTGTAAATTTAGAATTGTAGGTATGAAGTTTTATTTTTTTGGGGGAGGGGGGAGGTGGATGCCAGTCTTGGGATTTGAACTCAGGGCCTGAGCAGTCACTGAACTTTTTCACTCAGCACTAGCACTATACCACACAGCTCCACTTCTGGCTTTTTTGTTGGTTAATTGGAGATAAGAATCTCATAGGTTTTCTTGCCAGGGATGGCTTTAAACCATAATCCTCAGATCTCAGCCTCCTGAGTAGCTACGATTACAGGTGTGAGTCACTGGTGTTAGGCTGAAAGATTATTATTATTTAGTTAGTTGTTGTTTTATTAAAAGAAGAAAGGTTGAATCGATTGATACGTTTAAGATCCTTAGAGTGACTAATTAGAACAACTAACAAGCATTTGTAAATACATTCGTACACTATGAACACAAAATAATCACATTAATATATTTTATATTTCTCCTTGCTTTGAATGTGAAGTAATATAATTTTCACTTACTTTTTTTTCTGCTTCTGGACAGAAGTTCCAACTTATTATGTGGCATTTAATTCCCGCACTCTCTGCTCAGATAATCTATCACAAACTGTTTCAGTTGAGATCAGTCCATGAACTGTTGGGTCTTAAACTGTCAACTGTTAGACTATAAAATGGTGCAGAGGTAGATTTCCATGGTGTAAACTCCTTTGAAACAATCCATAGACAGTGAAATGAAGATTAGACAAATGAACAACGTCTTGTGTGAGGTGTGAGGAAAAGGGGAAGGGGTTAGACAAGGGAAGAGAAGAAGAATAGGCAAATACATTCATAATACTCGATGTACACGTGTGAAAATGCAATTAGGAAGCTTGAAGGGGTGGGATAGTTGGGGGAGAGAAAGATAAACTGGTGGCCACTAATCAAGACGCGTTGTACCCATAAACTGACATGCTGAATTGAAACATCTTTGTACAACTATTTAAATGTAATTTTAAAACAGACGGAGAGCTAGTCTCAGCTACCTTAAGCACAGAGTTATTAGCCTTTTAGTTTTGAAAATTTGTTGTCTTGTTAATAATACTTTATAAACCAGGCAACTGGCTTCCTCTTGCAGTTCTGCAACTCGATCGCTAGAGGACGCTGCCGTTCTAAGTTCTGTCATGAACAAACAAAAGCACTAGTTGGGGAAAATAAATGGATCAGCTCTCCCTCCCTCCCTCTTTTCTTCCCTCCCTCCCTCTGGGTGTCTATCCTTTGGAGAAGGGGGTTGGTGACCGTTTTTCAATTCGAACTCCAGAAACACCACTATCATTCAAGGCTGGCCCCTCTCAGAGCTCGGTTGGAGGGCCAGGCAGGCAGGAGAAAGACTTCATTTGGAGAAACTGTGCTGTGGAAAGAGAAGCCAGAAATAGACCTGGTTAAGGAGGGGGGGGGGGGGGGAAATGGAAGAAAAGAAAAGAATGGGGATTTAGCAGATGCTCACAGCCGTTTTTCTTTTATAAAAATATCTGTCCACTTCCCACTCTCTCCCAAGTCCCGGCAGGCCATTAGTGCTCTATTTTTAAGTCTGCAGCGCTGGAGGCCTGGCCCACCCAGCCTCTTGTGCTCAGGGATGGTCTCCCGAGGGCAGCACTCCTGGGCTGAGGGTTTGACATCATGAGTTATTTTTATCCCAGTAGATTGCAATATCATAACAGCATCTATCTTGTGCCAAAGAGTAGCCCCAAACCTGACAAAGAAGAAAAACGATCTCAAAGGTAAACTCCTTTGATCTCAAATTGCCTCTTAAGGTTTATTATTTACAGCCATTGCAAAAAAAAAAAAAAAAAAAAAAACCCACCAAAAACAAAAAACAAAAACAGTCTGAAAGAAAACAACAAATGCATGGCTCAGAGAACCAGGCAACATGTTCTCTCATTTCTTTCTTTTTTTTTGTCGGTCGTGGGCCTTGAAGTCTGGGCCTGGACGTTGTCCCTCAGCTCTTCAGCTCAAGGCGAGCACTCTACCGCTTCAGCCACAGCGCCACTTCCGGTTTTCTAGTGGTTTCTTGGAGATAAGAGTCTACAGACTTTCCTGCACGGGCTGGCTTAGAACCGTGATCCTCAGATCTCAGCCTCCTGAGTAGCTAGGATTACAGGTGTGAGCTACCAGCGCCCGGCTCTCTCATTTCTTAAGCACCATAAGAAGGGCATCTTTTCTTTTTTTTTAATTTAATTTAATTTTATTTGTGAACATACTGTACAGAGGGGTTACAATTACATGGGCAGGATAATGCGTACATTTCTTACCAAGCATTGCAGCCTCCTCCTTTGTTTACCCTTCACATCCCTTCCCAGCCTCCCCCCTCCCCCCCAATCTTAAGAGGCTGTTGTATGTCCAGATGAAGCCAGCAGCCACTTGGGGGGTGGGGATGGAATGGGAGTCTATAAAGAAGGCACCTATTCCACACAAAGGTATTTTCTCTGCTACCTCACTCCAGTTAAAAGTATTGTGTGTTCCTTTGGATTCCCTTGTGGTGATCCTGTAGAAGCTGAGATGCATGAATGGGGAGTAGCTTTTGTGATGGAGAACAGCGGATATTCGGTACAGGGAAAGAAAACACGGTCAAGGAAAACACGAAACACAGAGTCCAGCAAGTGACCATTCAATCACAGGCAGAGCTTGGAGAGGGTTAGTATATTACAGGAAAAACACTCGGACTTCAGAGGGAGTATGGAAGAGAAAGTTCCAAGAGCAGATATTAAATTGAATGATGTGCAATTGCTAATGTTGTTGGCCAGAATGAGCCAAAAATTGGCTCCATAGTCAAGCAATCTCAAATATTTGTTGGGCCTACCGGTGTTAGAGCCTTATTATGACCCATGACTGCTCAATTCTGACCTTTTAGAATATCTTGCCTGCAGTCATCAACTCTGTCAGGCATCCTTGCTCCATTTTACTACTAAAGTCAGTGGCTTTAGCCTTTTTCTACTTTTACACTCAGGATACATCCATCAGTAGGCATAGCCACAGTACTGGTGGTTATGCAATTTTAAAAGGTGACGATGTCATACAGTCCCTGGCCTACCAGCCCTCAGTCTACCTTTATTGTATCCGACGACAAGACCACCTTGGCAGAGAGGTTATAAGAGAACTGCTGATCTATAAGATCAAGAAGGCAGGAAAACCTCTATCAGGAAATTGATGTGAACCTCCCTATTTTGATAAAAACTGACAGTCTCATTGGATTAATCCTAATGTGAAGGTCTCTATAAAATAGAATCCTGATAGTACCATATGTATAGAGATGGGATAAACCAAGTGAGACTGGATCAGAAACATTAAAAGGAGAGAGAGAGAGACAATTCCAGTTCAACTCAAGGGTTGAATGCTGATTTTGTGGGAATCATTCAAGGTGCCACGAGGAGAATGACTATGGATAAGAGGCCTGGAGTCCTGCTCCCAGTCCAACACTTGGCAGGCAAAGCAGGATAAAGTACAGATGTGCAGCTCTGTGGGTCCCTGGAGAAGACTACCCTTTAGGTCCCCTGGCAGGAAAACTCACACACATACCAGACTCAGAGGATGCTTCTCTAACAGATCCCAAGAATTTTTCACTCTTTCATGTTCAGATATGAGAGCCCTTCCAGGAAATTATGTAGCCAACTTTTAAGTATTTCTTAGACACTAAATACCCAAATCCACCACTTTAGTAATTCTCCCCACCTCCCCATGCTTATTTCATTCATCTTCTTATTTACTGGTGAATATTTACTGTCGTAAGCGAATGTCTAGACACTCCTGGGACTCAGCCCAGGGTTTTTAACTTTAGGAGTTCTTCCTTTACACTTTGATGAAGAGGCTGCTATTTCTCAGTGTTTTCATCACTACAAAAGTACATTGAGCAGCAGGTACCATTGTGGTTGACCTCGCTACACTAAGCAGACTTGTGAAGGTGTGGCTAGGAAAGAATGGAGGTACTTTTCGTTGGCTCTTGATGGATAATGCTGACAGTGCTACCATTCCTGTTACACACAATCAACTCATGTGAAGAATGACGATGAGCATTCTCACAGAGATAATCTGGAAGGAAAACCTCATTTATTTGGTTAAACCGTGGTCCGTACATTCCTACCTCAATTTCCTTTTTGTAAATAATTTGGATTCAGGTTCGTTTGGGGTGTAAAGGTATTTTGCGTGGAAGGTGTCTCATGTTTGAAAGAATCAGACTTAGTATTTGAGGGTGTCACGTGTATGAAGGTAAGGAATGTCAGTGCAGCATGCGGCAGGAAGGAGCTGGCATGGGAGTTGGCCTGCCCTCATAGGATCAGGGCCAGTTATTAACATTGGCAGGTCCAATCTGAATTTAGATTTGCTTGACTGAAGACCTGATTTTTTTTGAAAAAGTAAGCATTTCTGTCTTCCAAAAATGGTAATTCATATGATTCAACTTAATTTTAAGCTCTACTGCCTTAGGCCTGTGCCTGTAATTATAACCATGAACCAATATTTGATTTTGATAGGCAGGTTACTGAAGCCGGTATAATACTTCAGGACAGAAGAGAATATAGACTATTTAAAGTTCAGGGGATACAGTATATGCATTTGAATTCTTAGTAAATGTCATCAAATACAAATACCACAGCTCAGGTCCAAGTAAGCCTACCTAGGTGCTCCCTAAAGGGCTGAGCAATGTAGGTACATTTTATTTTTTTCTACCATAAAAATATTTAAGGTTATTTTCTCTTCCCCCTGTACCCCATGCTATTAATCGGAAGGCTTATGTTCATTTGACAATAAGAATATATTAGCTACAAACTAAAAGGAGGATGCCATGATATAATTACCAGAATTATAAACAACACAGTCAATGCATTTAATAACTATTGAGTCTAAAACAATCTTTTGAGCTTAGAAAGAGGCATTGATCACATCAATTTTTATCTACTTCATATTTTTGTTTCATAGTTTACACATGCATACCCCAGGGTTTTGTGTGTGTGTGTGGGGAGGTCCTTGGTCTTGAACTCAGAGTCTGAGTTCTGTCTGTAAGCATTTTTGTCTAACACTAGTGCTCTACCTTTCGAGTCACAGCTCCACTTCCTGATTTTCTGATGATTAATTGGATGTAAGAATCTCATGGACATTCCTACCAGGGATGACTTCAGACATTGATCCTCAGATCTCAGCCTCCTGCGTAGCTCAGATTTATAGGCATGAGTCACTGGTACCTGGATCCATAATTATTTTAAAATTGTTAAGTCAGGGAAGGGGAAACAACGAGGAGGCAACAATGCTTGATAAGAAATGTACCTGTTATCTTGCCCATGTAATTGTAACTCCTCTCTACGGTATTCTCACAATTAAAAAAAATTTAAGTCATCCTCCAAGGCTAAGGGGAAACCAACCTGTGCTTATAGAAAATATAATAAGATCAAACAAAGGTCAAACAGGAAATGAAATCAGTTACATCTGGGTTCAGACTGAGCAACTGAGTTTAATTTTATTTTATGCTCCAAAGAAGCAACTTAATTTCACATATGGGAGACCTTTTGGGCTGCGTTCTATGCTCCCTTGCTTTGCGTCTAGTGAGATGATGATCTTATTCCTAAGAAGACTTCTTGCTTCTGTCATTGATTTCTAGATATATTAACTTACTAGTGGACAGAAAATATCAGATTTTAAAAATCACTCGACTGCTCTCCAAACTTTTCAGTAGGACTGGTAACATTCCTTACTATATTACAGTATAAGAGGTATGAGAAATACAATATCAAGTAATAAAAGTAATTGAAAATGTAAATAGTGCTCTTGGTAAATGGACCATTGTGAGGTCTTTTATTTCTGATCATGTTGCATATACAGAGATTGTTTCCAATGAAGATTGGTCAGGGATCACATGAAAACCAAGGTTATGATTAAGCCTGTCACCTTGTCTCAATTTCCATTTTTGTGAAATTATTAGGATTACCACTATTGCATAAATTTTCAGAAGAAATCATTGCAGGCCAGTTTATTTTGTACAGATTCGTCTAACAAGTAAATTAGATCTGTAGATTCATTTCTTTTTCATTTTTGTGAAGTGTTGAAATATTTATTTATTTTTATTGTTAGTAGAAGGGTGGTGTGCAGAGGAGTTACAGTTACATATGTAAGATAAAGAACACATTTCTTTCTGGACAATGTCACCCCTTCCTTCACTCTCTCCCAGTTTTTCCCTCCTGTCCTCACCCACAAGGAATATAGTTCATTTTCACATAGTATCTAGTGAGTACCACTGCTGCATTTGTTCACGCTTTGTCCCTTTGTTTCTGTGCCTTCCTTTACCCTCCAAAAGACAGATAAATGAGACAGAAAGAAAAGAAAACAAAAACAGCAATAGAGTAAGAAACCTCTTGTTTTCCATTTCCTGGAGTTCATTTGATGAATATTATTATGACTAGATTAAATTCATTCTTTTGGAGTGAACATAAATTTCAATTCATTAGAATGCAAACACACCCAAATCACATTGGCATGGGAATAGGAGGACCCATATCAGCCTGTCACATAGGACTCCCATTATCCCCTAGCTGCCATCCAAACCATAAAAGAATATTGAGGTGCTGAGTACCAACTAACTTTGAACTATTATTAAATTTTTATTTTTAGGCCAAGAAGGCAAACATAAAGAGAACACACAAATTTCTCCCCAAACCTAGTGGATCTTCCTATTGGCCTGGTGGCTTGTGCCTCTTAAAACCATTTATTTAAATCACTATCTCTTAAATGATGGTCCATAAGTTATTGGCATCAGATAATCAGAAATAATTATAATTGACAAAGGTAGATTCCCTTTCCAGGATTTACTCTAGGTGAATTTTGTTGTCTTTCAAAGTATCATTTAGTCGTTTTATTGAAAATTGACGCATACTGCTTGCTTGCTGTTTGACAGACGTTTTCCAAAGCTTTGTTTATATTAAGGAATTTAAACCTTAGAACAATACTGTGAGGAACATCCTGCTATTATGTACATTGGAAAATGGAGCAACTGAGACACAGAGAGGTTAATGTAATTTGTGCAAGGCAACAAGCTAGTAAGTGGAGGTGATGTTAATTTCGTCGAGGTCATAGGGGCATTTTTTGGTGTGTCTATGAGGGCCTCTCCAGAGGAAATTAGCATCTAAAATAGTGGATTCCTACATGGATGGATTGCTATCCTAGCAGGCTCAAATAGGACAAAAGGCCTGAGGAAAGAAGGGAGATACTGATGTACTGCTTGAACTAGGACAGCTCATTTCCTGTTTCTTGCCTTTGGATTGGGATTAGCACCAACAGTTTTCTTGTTCTAGGTTTCCCAGATGAACTGGATCGTACCACTGGCTTTCCTGTCTCTCCAGTTTGCAGATAATCATAGAACTTCTCAGTCCTTACAGTTAAGTGAGATAATCCCTTGTAATAAAACTGCACATTATTCACCATAGCTAAGATATGGAACTAAACCCAGATTCCCCTCAGTAGATGAATGGATCAAGAAAGTATGATATATATACATATACATACAATGGAATTCTATGCCTCCATCAGAAAAAATGACATTGCCCTATTTGTTAGGAAATGGAAAGACTTGGAAAAAATTATATTAAGTGAAGTAAGCCAGACCCAAAGAAACATAGGTTCCATGGTTTCCCTTATTTGCAATAACTAGTAGACATCTAGGATAATCTTACTAGACAAGCAGAAAAGGTCAAAATCCATGTACATATTACCAGATACGATGATGCTAAGAGAAATGAACCCCAAGATAGGGACACAAGAGGTTTTATCTATGTCACTGTTGTTTTTAATGTACTATGTGGGTTTTTTTGTTTCTTTTGTATGTTTCCCCCTCCATGGTATAACCCCTGTTTTCACTGTATTTGATTACGGTTTACTGAATGTCCCATATCCATTTTTCTAATTTGGGGAGGGGAAGGGAAATAACAAAAAGCTGAAACAAGGACATAGGTTGACCCATTGTAACAATGAGATGTACAAGACACTATGTTGAAAATCAACTTTACAGAAACAACTGCCCAATAAATAAGTGGGCTAAAGACTTAAAGAGAAACTTCTCTGAAGAAGAAAGAAGGATGGCCAATAGACACATGAAGAAATGCTCAACATCCCTAGCCATAAAAGAAATGCAAATCAAAACAACACTGAGATACCACCTCACTCCAGTTTGAATGGCAAAAATCAAGAACTCTAACAACAACAGATGCTGGAGGGAATGTGGACAGAAGGGAACTTTACTTCATTGTTGGTGGGAATGTAAACTTGTTCAACCACTTTGGAAAGCAGTATAGAGGTTCCTCAAAAGACTTCACATAGAGCTCCCCTATGACCCAGCAATCCCACTTTTGGGCATTTACCCAAATGTTTACAAACAAAACCACACTAAAGCTACCAGCACAACTATGTTTATTGTAGCATTATTTACCATAGCTAAGATATGGAACCAACCCAGATGCCCCTCAGTAGATGAATGGATCAAGAAAATGTGGTATATATACACAATGGAATTCTATGCCTCCATCAGGAAGAATGACATTGCCCCATTTGTTAGGAAATGGAAAAACTTGGAAAAAATCATATTAAGTGAAGTAAGCCAGGCCAAAGAAACATAGATCCCATGGTTTCCCTTATTTGCAATATCTAGCATATGTATGAGTCAAGCAGAAAAGGTCAGATAATGTGATGTTAGGAAAATGAACCCTTAGATATGTATTTTAATGTTTTTTTCTTTCATGCATTTGTTTCTAACGCATTTATAAGATTATCTCTTTGTTGCTTTGTATGTCCCTCCCCACAGTCTAACCCCTGCTTTCACTATATTTGATGTCAGTATAACTTGTGGAGAAGATGGGGAAAAACAAGTCATTTAAGGATACAGGTGGACCTGTTGCAACAATGAGAAGTACAAGTTGTCATGTCGAAAAGGAGCTTTACAACATTGGTGCGGGGGAGGGGGGGAGAGGAGGGGAGGAGGATGGGGGGGTAGGCTGGGAAGGGATCTGAAGGGTAAACAAAGGAGGAGGCAGCAATGCTTGATAAGAAATGTACGCATTATCTTGCCCATGTAATTGTAACCCCTCTGTATAGTATGTTCACAAAAAAATTTAATTTAATTTAATTTAAAAAAAAAGAGAATCAACTTTACAGCTTGGGGCAGGGAGGGAGGACTTGGGGAGGTGGGGAGGGAAGGGATGGTAGGGAAAAAACAAAGAAGGTAACAATGCTCGATAGGAAATGTACTCATTACCTTACTCATGTAACTGTAACTCCTCTGTACAGTATCTTTACAATAAAAAGTATATTAGAAAAGAATCTAAAATGAGTCAAACTAAAAAAATAAATACATAAAACTCTCTGCATCTCCTTTTATGGGTGGTGTGTGTGTGTGAGAGAGAGAGTTGAGAAAGAGAGAGAGAGAAGAGACAGATACCCAGAGAGAGACACAGAGAGACACAGAGACACACACAAACAGATTTATCTTAATGATCTGTCTCTCTGATAAACTTCACGTAAAACACTAACAGAAATGGGATTCAAAATCCTCTTAGTTGCTAAGACGTAACATCTTTCTAGATAACTCATATATATATTTATATTAGATTTTAACCTATTAATTTACATTCTTTTTTCTCTTTTTTATTCATAAGTAGTTGTACAAAGAGGTTTCAATTTCATATGTCAGGTTATAAGCACAATGCATTTTGATCAATGTCACTTCTTCCATTGCTCTCCCCTATTTCCCTCTTCTCATCCCTACCATCAAGTTATGTAGTTCAATTTTTACGTTATGTACATTGGATATAATGACTGCATTTTGCTCACCTTTCCGCTCGCTTTTCCTGTGCCTCCCATCCCTGTTACCCTCTCCCCAAACATGTTTCACCTGCCTGGTATTCATTTGGTTAAACAGTTCATCTGAAAGTCTTAAAATTGAGTATATCTAAAGACCACTCTTGATTTGTTGGGTCTGGTCCACATTATATGTAAAAGCCACAATCATTTATTATTGTCAAACTGTGAATCCAGGTTTGCAAAGGATATGCCCCATAAAACTAGAAAACCCAATATGCCAACATCTATTCTGAATTAGAAAAATTTTTAGTTCATTGACATCTAATATCAATCCATATAACTATAGTTATGGTTTGGAGACGTTTCCAAAGCAAAGGCTTTAGGAGAAAAGGAGGTCACACTGCTGTCTGAACTCATATGTCACTCCTCAGCAAGAACAATGGAGAACAAATGTTTCTAGAGCAATGAGGCTAGACAACAGCCTCTAACGGAAGGCAGCAGCCCCATTCTGGACTGTTCTGTGCAGGTGGTATCTATTTTTAGTTTCTTGGGCGAGAGTCAGGTGGGAGTATACAAGAGAATAGATTTTTCTTTGCAGTACATAAAGACAAAGTGCCCCCATTAAAGCAAGAGCAACAATTAGAGCACAAGACAGCTGTTCTCAGGCTCCGAACCCAGTGGGCCTCCCTGGTTGGGTCTCACATTAACTAACATATGTTTGGGTTGGGTTTATGCACAATGTACAGTCATGGACACAACTGCCATCGACTAGCCCAAACCAAAGGCACATGTTAGACATGTCAACCTGGACGACCCACTTTCCAAGACTTGTCTTGGCAATCTAATAGTCATTCTTTTCTAAAGGATTTCAGGTAATTCCGATGCAGGTGGTTTGATTGTCATACTTTGAAAATACAGTGGTGGAGGACAGTTATTCATCATTAGAGGTGGCAATGGGAAGGTCACAGTTCAAGGCTACCTTGGGGCAGAAGTAGATCCTACTTGAAAAATAAACTAGAGCAAAAAGCACTATAGGTATGGCTCAAGTGGGAACATACTTGCCTAGCAAATGCAAGGCACTGACTTCAACCCTCAGACTGAAAAAAGAAAGGAAGAAAGTAAAGAAAAAAAAGAAAGAAAGAAAAAGAAAAGAATTATTTATTGTCGGTCGTAGGGCTTGAACTCTGGGCCTGGGCGCTGCCCCTGTGCTCTTCAGCTCAAGGAGAGTGCTCTACCACTTGAGCCACAGCGCCACTTCCAGTTTTCTAGAAGTTTATTGGAGATTGGAGTCTCACTGACTTTTCACTCAGGCTGGCTTTAAACCGTGATCCTCAGATCTCAGCTTCCTGAATAGCTAGGATTACAGGCATGAGCCACCCAGCGCCCAGCAAGAAAAAAATTTTTAAAAAGGGAAAGGGGAGAAAAAAACATTGAGTATATCAATATTTGCTAGAAATTCTTTCATTTCTTTCAGATTCTTGAATTTGTTAGCATAAAAATTTTCAAAGTATTCTTTATTTCTTTCTTGATGTTCTCATTCTCATCTCTGATTTTATTTGGGTGTATTCTCTCTCTCCTCTCTCTCTGTCTCTGTCTCTCTCTCTCTCTGGTCAGATTTGCTAAGCGTCTGTCAATTTTGTTAATTTTTTCAAAGAAACAACTTTTGGTTTGTTGATCCTTGCTATGGTGTTTTTGGACTCTAATTCATTTAATTCTGATTTGATTTTAATTATTTGTTTCTATCTACTGGATTGGGATTTGGCTTGTTCATTTTCAAGGTGCTTAAGGTGCACCATTAAATTGTTGGTTTGAGATTTCTCTAATTTGTTGATGTAGGCACTCAGAGCTAGAAATTTCCCTTTGACTACTGCTTTTCTAGTCCCATGGGCTCCATAGTTTCCCTCATTTGTAATAATTAGTATATGTCTAGGATAGTCCTAGCAGAGGTTCACAGTAGCCTAATAACTATGTACATATGACCATATAAAATGAAGTTGATCAAAATCATCTCTACCAAATGGAAATAAGACTTTTTTTTAAATGTGGTTTCTTTTTCTTTTGTTCTTTTTTTAAGTGTATTGTTTGCAGTTATTTCTTTTATCTTTGGTTTTTTCCTCCTCTGGTTTATTCCTTGTGGTCACTATTTCGGATTTCAATACCCTTTATCCTGCATTTAAGTCTGGCTGATTTGGGGAAGGAAGGGGAACCACAGAAATTGTGGGACAAAGGGTGAACCTTTGATGAAAGTGAAATTTACAACTTGGAGAGGAGTGGAGTTGGGGGGGAGGGGAAAGAGGGAGAAAATGAGGGAAAGGGTAACACTGTTCAAAAAGAAATATTGTACTCGTTAGCTTACTTATGTTACTCTAAGCCCTTTGTACATCACCTTCACAATAATCTTTAAAAGAATGTTAAATTAAAAATGATGGAGAAAATAATAGGAATGAAAAGAGGACTTATATGTCCTTCCTAGTCAGACTCTTGACCTCAGGGTGGGCATGACAGAGAAGAATGAGGCCAGGTGCTAGTGGCTCACTCCTATACTCCTAGCTTCTCAGGAGGCTGAGGTCTGAGGATCATGATTCAAAGCTAGACCAGGTAGGAAAGTCTGTATTGCTCTTATCTCCAAGTAGAGTTGTGGCTCAGGTGGTAGAGCACTAGCCCTGAGCACAAAAGTTCAGGGAGAGTACATAGGCCCAGAGTTCAAGCCCTAGGACTGACAACAAAAACAACAAACGATAAAGTCAACAAGCCTGATGTCTTTTGGTGACTACAGGTGTCCAGGCTCTTTTCATATGCTTGAGTATGTGACTTTTGAGCCATGCTTTGAGCCACTGTGAGGCCTACCTGACACTGCACCTGGGAGGCTGACTTCATGGTGACTAGAGCAGGTATGGCTTCTGGCACATGCAGGAGGGTGTGACTAGCTTGTTTGAGTCATTCCATGGACTTGCTGAGGACTGAAAACCACTAGGTGGGAACTGAGCCTGGTCCCTCCTATAGAATAGATTATTTGGGGGGCACATCATATCCACACGAGTGGAATGTGGAGGAAATTGCAGCCTTCATTTCTGATGCAAGGCAGCTCATTCTAGGTGCAGGCTTTCCATCACAGGGCACGTCTATTCTTCTGTTCTGAGAGCAAGTCTGTTCAGTTGAAAGTGTGGGTAACTGTCCCCAAGTGTCTTATTTTCAGGTGGCATTGCCTTAAAAACTTGTGCTCTCACATATTTATTGTCCATCCACACATTCCATGCAATAGTAATCTTGACCTGTCAGCCATTCATTTTTCTATCAAAAGTCTCCAAAGAGGAAAGTGATATTTATGTACAACCAAAAAATAGGATTCAGCCAGAAATACTACAATCCCACCCTAGATAAAACTGTTGCTAAGAACCCTGCAGCCTCAAGCTACATAGTTTTAACAGCCTGCAAACTTGAAGTTTAGCAATAGACCTTGAGTTGACTTTCAAGATGCATCAGTAAGCTTTCTGTTACTGTGATAAATACTTGACATAGTCAACTCATAAAGAGCAAAGGTTTCTTTTGGCTCATGGTTCCAGAGAGATCCAAGTCCATGATTGGTTGGCTTGTTTCTGATCTGTTTAAGCAGGTGATAATGGTAGAGAATGTGTAGTAGAGACTGCAAACCTTGTGGCTGAGTCATGAAAAAGACAAAGAGAAAGCGTTTGTGGTCTCCCTGTCCCCTTCTTGACCAAAGACCTCCCATTTTTCCTAACCATTTAATGGTTGTTTAGCTTCCCAATATTGCTTTGGGCTAGGGACCAAACATTTAATGCATGGGACTTTGGGGGACATTTCAGATTTAAAGGATGGCACAGAACAAATAAAAGGAGAGGCCCTCCATGCTTTTGAAGCTGCAATTATGGAAGAAAATGGCTTGAGATGTCCTCCACCTGGTTGCTCAGCATTTCCTATTTTAAGCTTTGTATAAGAAATTTATTTTAAGCTGGGTGCCGGTGGCTCACGCCTGTAATTCTAGCTATTCAGGAGGCCAAGATCTGAGGACCAGGGTTCAAAGCCAGCCCAGGCAGGAAAGTCTGTGAGACTCTTATCTCCAATAAACCACTAGAAAACCTGACTCGGTGCTATGGCTCAAGGAGTAGAGTGCTCACCTTGAGCTGAAGAGTACAGGGACAGCACCCAAGCCCAGAGTTCAAGCCCATGGCAGACAAAAGAAGAAGGTGAAGGAGGAGGAGGAGGAGGAGGAGGAGGAGGAGGAGGAGGAGGAGGAGGAGGAGGAGGAGGAGGAGGAGGAGGAGGAGGAGGAGGAGGAGGAGGAGGAGGAGGAGGAGGAGGAGGAGGAGGAGGAGGAGGAGGGAAAAAAGAAATTTATTTCAAGTTTTAATGTAAAGAAAACATTTTTGTTGAAAAACAAGCACAACATTTTGTGTTCTCTAAGATATTTAAAGATCTCTTCCAATTGTTAACTTGACCCTTTATCTGTTGATAGTTTTTTTTAAAACTCTGAATATTTCATATTCTTTAAAAAATTAGCATGATTATATTTTGGCATGATAACTTAGATTAGGTAAATAAAATACACTATTAAAATGGTATCCACTTATTATCACTTTTAATATATTTTGTTTTTATTATCTTATTTATTTATTATCTTAAAATAGTAAAAAAAGAAGTTGCCATTCAGCAAAGTAGTTTATGAATACATATGTCTTGATCAATATCTGTCTTTCAACATTTTCACCCATCCCTCCCAACCTACCCCTTCCCTCACTTTTTATTCTTTATTGTTTCAACTCTTTTGTTAAATTAGGTAGCTGGATAGATGAGATAGACAGAGAGAAAGAGAGAGAGAGAGAGAGAACAAGAGAAAGAGAGAGAGAAGTAGATCATTTTGAAGATTTAAGGAAGATGTGTCTTATGCTTGCTAGGCAAGCACTCTACCACTTGATCTCCCCCAGTCCAGGAAGATGGGATATTTCCCTCATCATTGGTTCCTTTCTTTTTCCTGGAAGGTTTAGATACTCTTAATGCCCCTTATTAACACCATTTACACACATTATGTTTCTACAGGTCAGAATTTAAGGGATTGCCCTATAATTTTTAATCTATGTTAACCATGAGCAAAGAGCCCCTGTTCTTAAGGGATAGGTGTGAACTTATTCACAAATGAGAAAGAACCGTGCGATTATTTTTATCACCAGGGAAATTTTTTATTAAATATATTTTTATTATAAAGATACTGTACAGAGGGGTTACAGTTACATGAACAAGGTAATGAGTCCATTTCCTATTGAGCATTGTTACCCCCCTCCTTTGTTTTTCCCCTACCATCCCTTTCCTCCCACCTCCCCAATAGTAGCTCTCAGCAGTGGTGCCTAGGCTCAAATGTAGCAGAGTTGTTTCTTGTCTTTGTGGGAGGCTCCAAGGCCATAACATGCATCCTCCAGAGACACAGCTTTGAGTTGTGCAAGGAGTGTGAGGCTCTTAGAAACAGTGCACTAATAAGCGCACTTGCTGCTATATTTCCTCCTTTTCCTTTCCTTTTATTCTCCCCTTTCTCTGTTTCCGTCTGTTTTCTCTGTCTGTCTCTGTGTAAGTATGTATGCCTCCCTCTCTTTCTCTGTTTCTGTCTATTCTCTCTCTCTCTCTCTCTCTCTCTCTCTCTCTCTCTCTCTCTGTGTGTGTGTGTGTGTGTGTGTGTGTGTGTATGTACCTCCTTCCTTCCCCTTCTCTCCCCACCTTTCTCTTTCATTCTCTCTCTGGAGATTAAGCCAGCACCATATGTACATGCTAAGCACACAGTCTACTATGGAGATATATCAACAGGCTTCTTTCTAGAATGACCATTAGCAATGGCAGAGGAGACACACATACAGGCTGGGAAATGTAAGGAGAAGTATACATGATTTTTGAGATTTAAAAAACTTACACATTGCTGGGTGCCAGTGGCTCACGCCTGTAATTCTAGCTACTCAGGAGGCTGAGATCTGAGGATCATGGTTCAAAGCCAGCCTGTACAGGAAAGTCCATGAGACTCTTATCTCCAATAAACCACCAGGAAACCAGAAGTGGTGCTGTGGCTCCAGTGGTAGAGCACTCGCCTTGAGCTGAAGAGCTCAGGGACAGCATTCAGGCCCAGAGTTCAAGCCCCACGACAGACAAAAAAGAAAATTTCTTTTTACACATTGATTCCACATGGCAGGTTCAAGGAGAACATATTAACTTGGGCATTTATTCCAACACATACCTCATCTGTCGTCATATCTCTGGGGATAGATAAGAAAAAAATCACATAAACAATGAACAGCTTTAGAGCTATAATCCTATGTCAGATCCTTTTATTCATGTATATTTATTAATTAATTTATTCATTCATTCAATAGTAGGATTCTGGCTGAAGGGCAACTTCAGTTTGATGATTGTTTTATATTGTTTTCCTATATTCTGCTACCATTTGATTTAAATTAATTTGGGTTTATGCCAGCTGAATTTACAAGAATCTAATAAGTGACATGTTTTATGAGTCCAATGGAGGACTAACCTTAGAAGCTTAGAAATAAGTATTTAAAGATGGAAACCAGTCCATAATGGAGTAAAAGAAGGCAAACTGCTCTGAAAATTAGATAATGTCTACTCCATAGAGTTCTTGGGAGGATTAATGGATAAAGAAGATAAAACATTTATCTCTTTTTTGGTATGTGGTAACCCAAGTGCAAAACCAATCACAGCCAAGTAGATTGGCTTAGCTGAACACTAATTCACATTTTTTTTTGTTTTATTTGTGGAACAGATTTTCAACTCAGGTACCACTGTTGAGTCTTACTACAAATAGCTAAGATGAAATAGTTATTAAATCACACTTTTAAGTAAAATGAAGAGCTATCACTTGGAAATCAGTAGCCATCCAAGATAGCCTCTGATCATCGAGGATCACCTTGATCATCTGGGTTCAGAATGAAAGAAGATGCTTACTTAAATCTCTCAGAAACCAAGAGAATTAGGAGTGTTGGCCTTAAAGAAGGCTTGTAAGGAGAAAGTAATGCAGACAGTTGATAGATAAGTAAACAACTGAATGCATGAATGACTGAGAGTGAGTAGTTCCACACTAGAATGTGTGTATGTGTGTGTGTATGGGGCAGGTGGTAACGAATGGGTAAGTTCTGTAGGGGAATTCAGAAACCATGGCCCTTTGATTGTATTATTCCTGTATTCAGGTGTCTTAACTTGTGTTTGTTAGAGAACAGCTTTGTGAGTATGCTATTTTGGATTTTATATGTTTCAGATTTTTGCTAAGTACACAGTTGAGCTGCAAATGTATTTGCCTTACTCAAAACAAAGCTTCCAATGTGGCATCTTCTGGGCAACTCTCTTTTGTTTTGATCTTCCCTTGACCTAAATTCATACTCATTGAATTTGAGAGTTTTATCCAACCTGAAAGATAAGCTAGTCTGATCTCCCCATTTGTTTAAGTGCAAGACTTTTGGATATAGATTTAGATTAAAATGGGTTTGTTGCTCAAAAAAAGAACTGGAAAAATTAAACATTAAAAAATGTATTGCTAATTTCTCCTGAGTTCTGATTTTTATTCTTTTGCGGGCCACACTGAGTTAGTGACTTGGTCAAGCCTGTGTAGAAAGCTGTGGGAGAACTTACATTAAAGATTCCAACAAAGATGCTGTCACCACTATCTAGTAGTTGGTGGCTAACTAAAATGATTATTCCACTTAGAAAAAAACAATGACCCTCCCAAACCCCCAAAGTAATCCATTCTGACTGTAGTGCTGCTGGGAACTTTCTAATCAGTTGATGATTTTTATTTATGGAATGCGGGATATGTGCCTGGATGAACATGCTTCTTTCCTAGAGGCAAATCCTGAACTTTTGTAGTAGAACAGAATGAACTTCATCAGTACTTGTTAGGAACCCCTTATCAACTCTGGTACTTTCCACAGAAAGGAAAGGAGTGAGAAACTGACAGATCAAGGGAGGTCTCTGAGTGTGTGTGTGTATGTATGAGAGAGACAGAGACAGAGACACAGAGACACAGAGAAAGACAGAGAGAGAGAGGAGCAACATTCCTTAGTTGTTGCTTGGACTTCTACTGCGTACCTATACTATTTATAAATGTTACTTCATTTAATCTGTATCATCATCTGAAAAGTAGATTTTTTTTGCAGGTTGTGGGGTCTGAACTCTGGGCCTGGGTGCTGTCCCTCAGCTCTTCAGCTCAAGGTTTGTGCTCTACCACTTGAGCCATAGCACCATTCTGGCTTTTTCTGCTTAAGTGGTGCTGAGGAATTGAACCCAGGGCCTCATGCATGCAAGGCAAGCACTCTACCACTGAGCCACCTTCCCAGCACCTGAAAAGTAGATATTATTGACTTAACAAATATTGATCTTCATGAAAGTTAAGTAATCCTATCATCTAAACCCATAATAAGGATGAGTAAATACAGTGTACAGCTCTATTGTCTAACTGAAATGAGCCTGGAATAGAAAAATTGGACTGGACAAAATCTCAGTAGAACTTACAGAATATGAGCTGGTAAAGGACTAATGAAAACAACCAAGCCAGAGTCCTGTTTGCTAACTTTATTTGGACAAATAGTCATTTATTTAGACAAAAATAAATGACAATACATTTATCTTTATTTGGGGAAAAACTATCAAATGTTCTTTCCTACTTCAAACACTTCTCACTTGTCTGATTAACAGATGACTGCTCTACTACATCTGATCAAAGGGATGAATTCCAAAGGGAGAATGAGATGAGGAGAAGCCTCACTGTCCACCAAAAGCTATTATTCCTTTCTCATCTGTAGCCATAAAGGCTACCATCTAGATTGCATGGTCTAGTCTCCTTCTCAGTTCACATGTGATTCTCTGTTCCATGTGATTAAGTGCTCACCAATCACACATGAATTTAAGATTTAATCCATTTGGATGTATCTTCTCTACTGTACTTTTCTGCTGGCAAGTGGATGTTCTGGACCAGCCAATGGCAGCTGTCCACCATTGACCATGGAGGGGAGGCAAGTAAGGAGTTATGACTCAGTGATTTGAGTTTGATGGGAGCTTCTCTACTTAAAGTGAACTGAAACTATTGGCTGAGAGAAAGTTCCATATACTTCAAGGTTTTAGATGTTATATCCTCCTTTTTTGGCAGTTGTTTAGCTTTATCATAACTAAAATAGGGATGAAGTAGTTGGGTAAGACTCCCTGGAGAAATGGACCGGAGTTGGACCTCAAAATACTCATTAAAGATTAATATAATGGAAAGGAAAGAGACAAAGATGGAGCAGAAAGACTGTTCTTTATAATTGTCTAGTAGGGATTAGATGCTCCCATGGCCATTATAAAATAGAACAATAAAATTTGTCCTTAGTGAGAGTTTTACTTTGTGACAGAATAGAATTGCTTAATAAAGTAAAAGAAGCATAATTGAAATGCAAAATTCTAATAGAAATACATTTAATTTTCATTTAAATGTCTATAATTGGTCCTTTTATCCACATTTTTGGGAGATTTCTAATGGAGAAAGAAGGGACATTTTAGTTACATTTGTATATAAGCAAAACTAGGATATAAACCTACTTTAGTTCTGTGGTGCAACTGAAAACAGCATGAGCAATTACAGTTTGACTATCTCTGTTGTCTTGCTATGTGTAATGCTTTAAAATATGTCTTTTATAAAAAAAAAGAATGTTTCACCCAAACTATGCTGACACCATATTAAATATCCTGCCATAGAAATCTAGAAACCCATTTTCAGCCATTGGACAAAAGGCAGTGGAAGACTGATATCCTTGAGAGAAGAGAAACAGAGAAAGTAAGCACTACCATCACCCTGGCTTTCTTCCAGGCAGCATTTTCTGGGCAGCCATCCAGGCAGAAGAAACATGAGAAGAGCATGATATCACACTGAGTGGAGAAAAGAAAGACCAGAACCTGGAAGAGTTGAGGTAATTTTCAGTGTAAAGTGCCTCAGAGAAGGGTATGCAGAAAAGGAGCTCTGTATATATGTACATAGAGGTCACCTGGGTACTTCAAAATTGAAGATTGTCCAGATTGTAAGTGAAATTCTAGTAGGCTGAGAAATGAACTATGAGGGATTTGTATACTGAACAGTTCTCATAGTTCCTAAGGTTGAAAGCTGTTCAACTTTCAACCAACTTGGAATGAACATTTGGAGCCACACTAGGGTCCCCCCCCAAAGTCACAGTTTAGGATTAGGATGAAACTGTCTCTAAAGCAAAGGCAATGCTATGTCTACCCTGACACGGCTTTAAAACAGGCTTTAAAAGAATTAAGTTGATTCTCAAGTAATTTTAGGCATTACAGAACAAAGCCCAAGACTTTCAAAATAAGAAAAGCTAGTATTCAAACATGATATTAATAACAAAGTTTTTCTTCCAATAAAACACTAGCAGAAAGATGAAGAAGTGCATTTATAATTTAGTAAGAATATGATGGAAATTTTTTTAAAAAAGAGATAATAAAAGAGATACCAGTGGCTTATGCCTGTAATTCTAGCTACTTAAAAGGCTGAGATCTGAGGCTCATAGTTTGAAATCAGCCCAGCCAAGAAGGTCCGTGAGACTCTTATCTTCAATCAACCAGCAAAAAGCTAGAAGTGGAGCTGTGTCTCAAATGGTGGAGCATCAGCCTTGAGTGGAAAAATCTAAGGGACAGTACCTAGGTCGTGAGTTCAAGCCCTAGAACTGACACCAAACAAGCAAACCAACAAAAATATCAATGAAGAACTTTAAGTATTTATAATAAATCTATTCAGAGATTTAAAAGAAAATATGAACATCATAAGCTAAGATATGGAAAATATATTTTAATAAATTTAATGGAATTCAGAGACATAAACCAAAATTTGAAATCATGTTAATACTAGATGGAATACTAATCATTGCAAAAGCAAAATGGTACTGAAGTTGAATATACAGCTGTAGAAACTATCTAGATGGAAACAGCAAGAGGACAAAAAAGCTGTTTTATGGGATTTTATGTCAAAACCCATCAATAGTACAATTTAAATATGGATTTAGAAAAGAAAATAAGAACAACAAAATCCTATGACTTGTCAGGGGCTGGTAGCTCATGCCTGTAATCCGAGCCACTAGGAGACTAAGATCTAAGAGTCACAGTTCAAAGTCAGCCCAGGCAGGAAAGTTCAAGAGACTCTTATCTCCACTAACCACCACAAAAGGAGGTGGGGAGTGGAGCCATGGATCAAAGTGGTAGATCACTAGCCTTGAGCAAAAAGAGCTCAGGGATAGCACCTAAGCCTTGAGTTCACACCCTACAACTGACAAAATAAAATAAATCTACCACTCGAGATGTAACTAGTTCCATTAGTTTTATTAAAAACTAGAAACTCCTTAGTGTTCTTTCTTGTGGCTCTGGGAATGGAGTCCAAGAGCCTTGGTCATGATAGGCAATACTCTGCCACTAAGCTCCAAGCCCAGCTTCAACCTTACAGGATTCAAATGTATCATTGCCTTAACAATGTATCTGTGAGGTCACATAAAGTAGTTCTGAGTTATTCTTGGGGACATTTATGCCTGTGATTTTCACTGTGAGCTGATAAATCAGCCTCCAAACAGACTCTGATCATACTCAGTTCTGCCTGTAAGATTGTCCTGACAGCACCTGAGGCTGAATTCCTTGGTACAAACAATTTTAAAGCCTGATTTATAATTGATTATCTCATAATAAACACTAATGATGGTATAACAGTCTATATAGCCATAATTTTAAAAAGTTTGATTATAATAGATTGAGTGGATATTCCGTAATTTAATCACTTCCATGTTGCTGGATATCTAGGCTTCTTCCAATATGTTGCTATTGTGACTAATGCTCTGAAATGCTTTTCTGAATAGTTAGGAACCTTTCATTCATTAGGCTGCAATTTCATACTTTTCAGTACTGCATAAAGAAACATAAACAAGATGAACTTTCTTATTTACTTTTTTTGTTTAATGTACTTTATTGTAATACTTTGTTATCAAGTCAGACATTTGTGTACAACAAATAAAGACCTACAGGCATACAACGCCATGCCCTGTGCATGTGTACACATTAGTATATGTGTCCTTGTCAACTTTCTAGGTGGTTGTCTGCCTAACTGACAGCTGCTTACAGATTAGTCAAGAGAGATGTGTAAATTCTTTAAGACTTGTAAGATGAAAGTCATCCTTTTCATCAGCAAAATCCTGAAATTAGATATGAACTTTTGAATTGTTCTTGATCCATACTGCTTGATTAGAACAATTACAATGCCATTGATATTTGATTGCTAACTTTGAGAAATAGCATTAAAAAAATCTTTGTTGATTTAATAGAAAAAGATGTACCAATGCAATTGGAAAAGCTTCCCCCAATTGCCTACCATATCCCAATATTTATTTCCTGACTTGCAATGTCTAGGAAAGTAAATATCCCAAAGACACTTTTCCTCTTCTACAGCTGTTAATTTCTGGCTTGTGAATGCAAACCTTCCCTAATTATAAGGGTTTGAGTACATATTTTTGAATTAAGCTAGCCTAGTTATGTGGTTCACTTTGTAATTGGAAAAGTTAAAAGAATCATCAGTGAGGAGAATGTAGAGACGATGAAATCACTATGTAATTAATATTCTTATCTTTATTTTAGGTAATAGCACTTCTGTTCTTCAGAATAACATCTTCAGGGAAGGCATATTGACTTCAATCTGTTGTGTAAATGAGTCTCTGTTAGAGAAGGTACAATATGTATGTGCAGAGTGATGCTGGTTTATTTTGTTCCTATGCCAACCTTGGAAATCGAACTAAGCTTTATATTGCATCTTTCAGAATCAGGCTAACCCTATCTTTAAGGCAATGTTTTTTTTTGCTATGTCTAAAAATCACCTAGCCTCATAGCAAATAGACAACAAAAAATGTAGATAATAAATCACTTAGGTTTTTTTTTCTGTACAATGTCACAAAAACACTTTGACTGGTGGGCTTCCAAAATTGCACAACTACTTTTGCTTTATGGATTTATCTTTGTCAGCTCATCACCTCTAAGTGTCAAAAACTCTCAGGGATGTTTGCATGGCCTCCCTGGATAAGGCACAAGTGGATGTATCCTTCTTAGGAGTCAGTTATGGAATTGGCCCAGCCCTGGTAAGTTCAAGATGCTTTCCAAGTTTACTAGAACTCAGAAGGAGTTGTCTCAGAAGGAGCAACTCTAACCTGGACATCGTGGGTGAATTACAGTGAGCAGTAATTGGATTAACAATTATTACTGACACCTTTTCTGAATTGTCACTAATAGGACCCATTAGAACCCTGGATTTCCTGGTGAATACATGCATTTGTGCTGTCTTTCTCTTTATATTCAGAGTAAGTTTAATAGCATGTTAATAAGTTATCTATAGTCCAAATCACATAGTTTGGATTTATATTTGCTTCTATATTCGTTGTAAGGGCTTGCATCTGTATGAATATCCAAACTCCCTTAAACTTGTTTATACATCATTGGTTCATCTGTATAGCATCCTGTCATCCATTTGTGGCAAGCATCCTAAGCTCATCTCAAGAAGCGGAAGACTGTTGAAACTGTCATTCTTCTTAGACAACATCAAATGTCACAAAACTGGTTTTACTCTTAATTACATTGCTCATGCTGTTGCAACTTATTCAACTTAACACCCTGAGAAGGTTTTGACAATGATTATCCTTGAAATATGTGTATCTACTTTAAAGCCTTTATTGTGTTCCAGAGTCATTGGGGAAAAAGCTTGAGTTTACTTTATCAGGAAGACTGCATGATTTGGTTGCTTCCTGAATTCTTCATCCTTCCTTCCCTCTTACAGCCATGTCAGACTCCTTTAAATTCCTTGTTTATAATCTGGAATAACCATCTCTGAAGACCCTTGCCACAGCTGCTGGTTTTTCATGTGGCTGAATTCTCCAGAGTCCTCCAGCTTTGGCTCCAATATCCCAACCTTCAAGCATCTTACCCCTCAAAAATGGAGAATATGGGACTCCAATAGGGATTCAAAGCCATTGAAGCACAGAGTCTGGACAGGACAGAACCTACTCTTCCAACTCTTTGTCTCTATCTCCTGCCATGCCGTAGGCCAGCCTGTCATTTATATGCCTTTGTCTATGATAAATCTGAGAGATTATGAATTATGAGGACATTGTCTTTTAATGCTTTTCATTTGCATTATTTTGAATCTAGAAAGCAAGGAGGATATTTCAGGTATTCCGTGATGTATGAGTGGTTAACAGTGATCTTGGCAAGAAGGATCCTAACCATTTGAGAGGTATGGATATGAACTAAGCAGGATCCATAGGCCAAGTACCACTTTGGTACCTCTGCAAAGATCAGAAGATGTTTCATTATAAGTTTACCAATATATATAAAATCAAAGCATATTTTAGGCCCAGTGGCTTACTCTTTGACAAATATTTCCTCTGCACAAGGAATAATTGGACCATTAAATGGATCAATGGACCAATAAATTGGACCAATAAATGGATCATTTTCTTTGGTACTATTTTTTTTAATCCAAACAACATCATGCACATATATTTTCTGCATCTGTCTGTGACTGGCTCTCACCTTTTTAACCTAGAGGCTCCCTGTTGCCAGCTAGTCTCTGAGTCATTTATCCAGGTCTGGAGCATATTGAACACATATGGCATGTGTCACCTTGGACAGAAAAAAAAAAACCAAGAAAATGACAATAAACAAAGAAATAAACATTGCTCTTCCTGACCGTTACCAAGTAGCAGGCATTTTGCATTTCAGATATTTTTATGGACCTGTCTTTTAGAAAGATTGAAGTATAAACTAGAAAGAAGTTTTAAAAATTCTTTAGCCCTAAGACTTCATAGATACATTCAGTCTCTTTGATTGGGTCCTCTTCAAGCTTCCTCCAGCCTTTATTTTACCATTTCCATCATGTGGTTCCAACTCCCTCTTAGGGCTACACAAGACTGAAGCAGCTTTACTAAAAAGTTAAGTCATACTTACATTGTTGACTACTAGCTTGATCATCAAACGGCACATGTGTTTTTATCCAAATCATCAATTGGCTACTAAATAGAAAAGGCCAGAACAGTGCTCAACTTCTAGAGATGTTTACACTACTCAAGATACATTGTGTCCTAAAATCCTGCTATAATGAAGCAATGTTTTAGAGAAGTCAAATATACTATGTATTCCATTAACATTCTTGGTACTGTTCCCTATTCTAGGGAGTTTTGGTAATCCCAAATTGTCCTGTGGCATACTGACAGTGGAGAATGTTATAAGCTAAGCTTTATGTATCGATTTTTTATTGTTGTTGTTGGTTGTGGGGGCTGAACGCTGGGCCTGGGCACTGTCCCTCAGCTCTTCAGCTCAAGGCTAGCACCCTACCACTTGAGCCACAGCACCACTTCTGGCTTTTTTCTTCTTATGTGGTTCTGAGGAATCAAACACAGGGCCTCATGCATGCGAGGCAAGCACTCTACCACTGAGCCAACTTCCCAACCCAAATTTGAGAAAGGTTTGTATAGATTAAAGTCCTTTCTTTCATCCTTTCAAAGTTTATCTACTTCCTATAAGTAGAAGAATTTGGTAACTTAGTTTTACCATAAATTGAGAGATGTCTATCTTTGCTTATACCACTTGGCAAAGTCATTTCTCTCCCCCACTTCCCTCTGACCCTTCCTTCCTTCCTTCCTTCCTTCCTTCCTTCCTTCCTTCCTTCCTTCCTTCCTTCCTTCCTTCCTTCCTTCCTTCCTTCCTTCCTTCCTCCCTCCCTCCCTCCCTCCCTCCCTCCCTTCCTTCCTGGTACTCTTTACATTTGGGAATCTACCAAACAGCATTAGATAATGCACTCAGTAAATCTAAAACATACAGCATCTTCTTATGAAGGTTAGTCATTTATATGTCTTCCTCCCAATATTTAGTATTCATAAACAAAATAGATTAAGGGTAGAAAAAAAACGGTGAGGGTATAGTTGGTGTCTAACTGAGCTCTCTCCAAGAAACCAGTTTTAGCATTCCTGCCAAAAGTCCACGGCTAGAAAGTCAAACCAAGTGAGCTGTAATAATACGGAGAGTTTGGCCAGACAGGAAAAATTCAGGCAACCTGCTTAAGAAGAAAGATTTGAGCATACACCGCTATCACAGTGGCAGCAGCTGTGAAGGCGGCTAGATAGAGCCTGGACAAGGGCACCAGAGACAGTGTGAGTTGCTTTTCACTCACCTCCAGCGCGACTGGACTGGATGACTAGAAGTGGAAATCCACATCCTGCTGGCCACAGACAAACACAGATCACAGACGGCCCAAAAAACCCAAGGGAAAGCCTGGTTGCCCCACAAGGTCATCCTCACTCCTCGCTGAAGAGCTTCTGGAACTCTCTTCCTCCTCCCCCATGAGAACAACACCATCTTTGATACTGCCAGTGCAGCTAACAAATAACTGGGGCCAGAGAGGCAGCGACTGGGTGCCATTTTTCAACAGGGCAAAGAAATCTGACCAGTGAGAAGCAACTTTGCAAAGCATTCCTTTGTAATGTTCTTAATTTTGGTTGTTTCTGTCCAAGTGCTCCCATTCTCAGTTCTGTTTTATTTAGGTTTATTCTCTCTCTCTCTCTCTCCCTCTCTCTCTCTGGACAGATTTGCTAAGGGTCTCTTAATTTTATTAATCTTTTCAAAAACACCATCTCTTTGTTTTGTTGATCCTCGCTGTGCGTTTTTTTTGGACATTAATCATTTAATTCTGATTTAATTTTAATTATTTGTTTCCATCTACTGAATTGGGCTTTGGCTTGTTGCTACTTTTCAAGGAGCTTAAGGTATCATTAAATGGTTGGTTTGAGATTTCTCAAATTTGTTGTAGGAATGCAGAGCTATAATTTTTCCTCTGAGTACTGCCTTTGTTGTGTCCCAGAGAGGCTGATTTTTTACCTTCTTTTTTGTTAAATAACATGAACATTTGGATTTCCTTTCTGATCTCTTCAATGACCTACTGGTGATTCAACAATATGTTGCTCAGGCTCCATGTGTTTCAGAATTTTCTATGGTAGCTTTTGGCATTAAGCTCTAATTCTATTCCATTGTGGTCTGAGATAACGCAGGGAATAATTTCAATATTTCTGAATTTTCACAGATTTTCTTTGTGACCTAAAATGTAGTCTATTTTGGAGAATGTTCCATGTGTTACCAAGAAAAAAACATATTCTGATGCTTCTGGGTGAAATATTCTGTAGACATCTGTCAAGTCTAGTTGGTTTATGCAAATATTTAATTCTGAGGTTTCTCTGTTGAATTTTTTCTTTTTTGTATATGTTTTTATTATAAAAATACTGTACAGAGGGATTATAGTTACATGAGTAAGGTAATGAGTATATTTATAATGAACTTTGTTACCTCCTCCTTTGTTTTGCCCCTCCATCTCTTCCCTCCCCACTACCCCAACTTCTCTCCCTCACCCCCGAAGCTGTAAAGTTCATTTTCGACATAATGTCTTGTACATCTCACTGTTACAAAAGGTCAGCCTATATCCTTATTTAAGCATTTTGTTATTTCCCTTCCCCTACCCACATTAGAAAAATGTATATACAAGATGCAGGGCACCGGAATCAAATACAGTGAAAACAAGGGTTATACCATGGGAGAAGAACATACGAAAGAAACAAAAAAAATCACATAATACATTATAAATACATTTAAAACAGCATCAAGAAAGATAAAACCACTGTGTCTCTATCTTGGGCTCATTTCACTTAACATCATCATATAGGGTCATAGGTACATAGCGTTTGACCTTTTTTTTGCTTATCCTAGACATATACTAGTTATTACAAATAAGGGAAACCATGGGACCTATGTTTCTTTGGGCCTGGCTTACTTAATATAATTTGCTGGGTTGATCTATCCAGAGATGACAGTGGTGTATTAAAGTCACCAACTATTAATGTATATAGATCTATGTGTGATTTTAGGGTAAGTAGTGTTTGATTGATGAATTTGGGTGCTCTAGCATTTGGTATATAGATATTTAGAATTGTTTTATCTTCCTGTAGGAGAGATCCCTTTATTAGTTTGTAATGTCCTTCTTTATAACTGCTCATTAATTTTTTTATTTGAAGCGTATTATATCTGATATTAGGATTGCAGCTCCAGCCTGCTTATAGAAGCTGTTTTCTTGATAGATTTTATTTCAGCCTTTCACTTTCAGAATATGTTTGTTTTTGTGGAAAAGTGTGTCTCTTGGAGACAGCAGATAGATGGATCTTGGTTTTTGATCCAATTAGTCAATCTATGTAATTTAACTGGAGAGTTAAGTCCATTAATGTTAAGAGTTAGGTTAGAGAGGTGCTTGGTAGTTCCTGTCATATTATCCACCTTCTTAGGGGCTGTGCCTCATCAAATCTTACTATGACTATCTGATTCTCTAGGGACCATTTCTCTGCCTATATCGTGTTCTTGTTGGTTTTCTATGTGTAGGACTTCTTTAAATACTGTTTGTAATGCTGTTTTGGTGGAGATATATTGTTTCAATTTTTCTTTGCTGTGGAAGATTTTTATTTGTACCTTGGTTATGAAAGAGAGTGTAGTTGGGTACAGTATTCTTGGTTGAAAGTTCTTTGTCTTTAGGGCATGGGATACTTCATCCCATGCTCTTCTTCCTTTCAAGGTCTCTTCAGAGAAATCTGTAGTTATTCTGATTGTTTTTCCTTTATAGGAGATTGATCTTTTCTCCCTGACAGCTTTAAGGATCCTTTCCATGGTCTCTATTGATCCTGAGCAAATTTCAATGTGGCAGTGGAATGTATTGTTCCTGTCTGGTCTGTTTGGGGTTCTGAAGGCTTACTGTAACTGAATGGGCCTGTCCTTTTGGATTTTGGGAAGTTCTCCTGTTTAATATATTTCCTATTTCTTTAACTTGCTTCTCTAGGCCTTCCTCAATAGCTAGTAGCCTTAAAACAGGCCCTCTGACCATGTTTTACATCTCTTGTAGAGATATATCTTGTTTCTTGCATTTTTTAAAATAAGTTTTTTTTAATTGTGAAAATACCATACAGAGGGGTTACAATTACATGAGCAAGATAATAGGTACATTTCTTATCAAGCATTGTAGCCTCCTCCTTTGGTTTTCCCCTACCATCCCTGCCCTCCCATCTCCATGACTTCCAACTAGGCAGTCTATATTGCTTAATTGGAGAGTTAAGTCCATTAATATTGAGAGTTAGTTAAATATTAAGAAATAATTTTTTAAACATTATATATTATAAAGTAATAATGCTAAAATTAAAAATATTAAGATTGAGCCGGGGGCTGGTGGCTCACGCCTGTAATCCTAGCTACTCAGGAGGCTGAGATCTGAGGATCGAGGTTCAAAGCCAGCCCGGGCAGGAGAGACCGTGAGACTCCTATCTCCAATAAACCACCAGAAAACCAGAAGTGGCGCTGTAGCTCAAGTGGTAGTGCGCTTGCCTTGAGCTGAAGAGCTGAGGGACAGTGGCCAGGCCCAGAGTTCAAGCCCCACGACCGACAAAAAAAAAAAAAAAATTAAGGTTGAAAAATAGAGAATTGAGGGATCAAAATATAATCTGAATTAAGTATGCACACAATTAAGGTGGAAGCCTTGTAATCACTGTAGGCTGTGAATCTAGGAATGAACAACACAGCAATGAAGAATCAAAAACAAAGGTGAGGAGAGGGATAAAATAAGAATAATAAAAAATATAATTAGAAAAAAATTCGTCCACTCATTTGGGAGATATTGTGTCTCCCCTATGTCCACTATCCAGTCTCTTGATGGAGCCTTTGATTTCCTGGTGGTGGTCAGATTTCTTTGTGGCTTAGTTGGTTTCTCAAATCAGTTTGTTTGTGTGGACAGAAAAAAGCTCTGCCTTACAGACATGAGGTCTTTGTGTCCCTTCTCCCAGACTGATTTAGTGGGAGAGCAATATGCCTTGTGTGTAACATAGGAAGAAGGTGGCTGATTTCTGTAGCCTGGAGTCACTGTGAGTGAGCTTGAGTTGGGGAGGGGTTTTGCATGTCTAGAATCAGTGGCTTTTCTCTGAGGGGCTAGCTCCTGAGACTCTCCTTTAGGCCAGCTGGGAACTGTTCTCAGTTTTTACGGCCTAGCCAGTGATCTTTTTTCCCCAGTGGGATTTTATAGACTTTTGGTTTTTTAATTCCTTTAGCTGCTTAAGCTGCAGGTTTAGCTGCTATATGAGTGAAATGTCTTTGTTCACTGTGGTGAGTCAGGGCCACCTCTTGTTGAGCTTACCCTGTGAAGAAAGTTGTCCCTCCCTAGGAGGACCTTCCTCCTCCTGGGCAGGGCCACCTTTCCCTGGGCAGAAAAGTAGTAACAAGCCAAACCCCAATTCAGTAGATGGAAACAAATAATTAAAATTAAATCAGAATTAAATGATTAATGTCCAAAAAACCCACAGCAAGGATCAACAAAACAGTGAGATGGTTCTTTGAAGAGATTAACAAAATTAAGAGACCTTTAGCAAATCTGACCAGGAGAGAGAGAGAGAGAGAGAGAGAACAAAACTAAATAAATAAAACCAGAACTGAGAATGGGAACACCATGACAGAAACAAGCAAGATTAAGAACAGTACAAGGGAATGCTTTGCAAACCTTTATGCTAACAAATTTGAGAAACAGGAAGAAATCAGAGAATTATACCGAATATTGATATACACAAACTAAATAGACCCATATCAAGTATTGAAATAGAAATGGCAATAATAGACCTCTCATCCAAGAAAAGCCAAGGACCAGATGGATTGAATTCTGTAAGGCTTTCAAAGGAGAACTCACTCCAATACTTTTCAAACTCTCTAATGAAATTGAAAGTGAAGGATCACTACCAAACTCATTCTATTAGGCCAGCATCACCCTCACCCCAAAATCAGATAGGGACTCACATCAAAGAACAAGAACTATAGACTCATTTCTTTAATGAATATTGATGCATACTTCTCAATTAAATTCTGGCCAAATGATTTCAACAATTAATAAAAACATTCAAACACTATGACCAATGATATGATTCATTTCAGGGATGCAAAGCTGGTTCAATATATGCAAGTCAATTAATATAATTAAACATATCTATAGGAGCTAGGACAAGAACCACATAATCATATCAATAGATGCAGAAAAAACATTTGACAAGATCCAACACCTATTTATGATGAATGCTCTGGAGAAACTAAAAATCCATTCCTCAATATAATAGGAACTAGAAACTATTTGTTTCTGCCTACTGGATTGGGGTTTGGCTTGTTACTCATTTTCAAGGAGCTTAAGGTACATCTTTAAATTGTTGGTTTTGAGATTTCTCCAATTTGTTGATGAAGGAACTCAGAGCTATAAGTTTTCTCTGAATACTGCCTTTTCTGTGTCCCAGAGGAGCTGATATTTTGTATGTTCTAGGAAAACTAGGAATCCATTCTTCAATATAATAAAGGCTATATAGGACAAACTTACAACAAACATTATACTTAATGGTGAAAAGTTAAACCATTTCCTCTAAAATCAGGAATGAGATAAGGATGTCTTCTCTCTTTACTCCTCTTCAATATGGCATTGGAAATCTTATCCAGAGGAATAAGGTAAGATACAAATATAATTAGGATCTACATAGAGAAAGAAGTAAACTCTCTCTCTCTCTCTTTGCAGATGACATGATCCTGTATTTAAAGAAACCCATAGAACCCCCCCCCCCCCCCCGCCCAAAACAAACAAAACAAAACAAAACAAAACAAAAAAACCTTTGGCAAAGTAGCAGGGTGTAAAATTAACCCACAAAAATCAGTAGCTTTTCTGTATGCCAACAATGAAAAGAGTGATACTAAAATCAGAAAAGCAACTCCTTTTTTAGTAGCCTCAAAAATATACCTAGGAATTAATTTAACCAAAGAGGCTAAAGTTTTCATCTATGATGAAAAATTTAAAATTCTGAAAAAGGAAATTAAAGCAGATTTAAGGAAGTGGACAAACTTCCCATGCTCCTGGATTGGGAGGATTAACATCATGAAAATGGCAATATTGCCCAAAGCTATCCACAAATTCAATATCCCAACAACATTCTTTAATGAAATAAAGAATCAATCTAAAAATTCATATGGAATAATAGAAGACCCTGAATAACAAAAACAATCTTTAGCAAGAAAAACAGTGCTGAGCCAGCCACTGGTGGCTCACCCTATAATCCTAGCTACTCAGGAAGCTGAGATCTGAGGATCTCCATTCAAACCCAGCCTGGGCAGGAAAGTCTGTGATACTCTTATCTCTTATTAATCATCAGAAACCAGAAGTGGCACTGTGACTCAAAGTGTTAGAGCGCTAGCCTTGAGCTGAAGAGCTCAGGGACAGTGCCCAGTCCCAGAGTTCAAGCCCCATGTCTGATAAAAAGAAAAAAAAAGAAAAACAGTGCTGGAGGAATAACAATACCCAACTTCAAACTATTATAAAGCCATAGTTATAAAAACAGCTTGGTACTGGCACACGAACAGGCCTGAGGAACAATGGAATAGAACTGAAGACCCAGAAATGATCTCACAGACCTATGGGCACCTAATCTTTTATAAGGGAGCCAAAATCACCAGATGGAAGAAAGACAGCCTCTTCAACAACTGGTGCTGGTGGAATTGACTATATAGGTGTAGAAAACTGAGGTTAGATTCTTAGATATTATTGTGCACCAGAATCAACTCCAAATGGATCAAAGACCTTACGGTAAGAGCAGATACCCTGAAAATATTACAGGAAGGGACAGGGAATACCCTAATGAAGGAGAATAACAAAATGGTGAGACAAAGGACAAAGGATGAACCAATGTAACAGTGATACAAGACACTGTGTTGGAAATGAACTTTACAACATGCAGGGAGGGTAGATGTGAGGAGGGAAAGTGGGAGAAAATGAAGGAGGTAACACTGTTCGACAAGAAATGTACTCATTACCTTACTTATGTAACGGTAACTCCACTGTACATCACCCTTACAATAAAGTAAAATACAATAGAATAACCTAAAAATTGTATAAATCCTGTATCTCCAATTTAGAAAGAGCAAATGATCTGAGTTGTACAAAGGTTTTCAATGAGTGTGGGTCTCACTGGATATCCCCAGTCTTAGGCTGAGTAGAAGATTCTAGAGGTCTATTAAAAGCATAGTCCAGGGAAGCAAGGATAGGCTTCTTCTGACTTTATTCTGGGCAAATATATCTCACTTTGGTTCTAGTGGATTATCTCCCGTTTGGGCATACTACCATAAAGTATAGATTTGTTTGTGAAATGCATCAAAAAGGAAATGAGTTTAGCCTGGCATGACTTACTTGTTCTAACTGAACCCATGCTGGCTGCTAATGATTGCTTTCTTTCTTAAATGCTCCCAAGCCATCTGGTTTAATAATCTAGTCTAGAATCTTGCCTGAGAGGAATCCCAATGCTAGCCAAGTGGAAAGCTCCCCAGGCAAAGATGAGAAGACCCAGGTTCTAGCCTCGCTCTGGTGCTCTGTCATCAACTAGCTCAGTGTTGCTAGGCAAACTCTACACTACCTCATTCCATTTCATCAGGAATAAAAAGTGAGTCACAACAAATGTTCTCTATTGTTCCTTCCAGCTATGAAACTTCCACGACATTCTTGTAATCTACTCTTTTCCCTGAGTTAGAAAGTGTGATGTTAATTATTTATCATCTTTGCCTACTTCTTCTCTGTGTATTCTGTCTCGACTGTACTCTGGCCATAGCTTGGTAATTGCCTAGAGCAAGTTGTTACAATTCTCTGGGTCTCAGCTACCTCCCTTTGAAAGTGAAGACCTTTCAATCAGATGATCGCTACCTTTCTGAATATGAGTCAGTAACACCTGAAAAACATGGACTATTGTTTCGATGATTACATTCTGTACATCGTTGGACTAACCAAGTGTTTGGAGTTCTATCCTTGAAGATAGAAACAAGAATTTCTTACTCTGGATTGAGCAGAAAGCTTAGCTATTTCTTTTACACAACTTGTAGAGTAATATTTAGAACGACAAGTTGCTTATGTCCTTGGCCTGGGTTTAAATTGTAGTTCCACACTGCATATTTTAAAAACACTACCTTTCATTTCTCACTGAATGGCAAAATCCACCACTTGTCCATTGGTTTTCACAATGGATGCTACTGAAGCTCAAAGGTTTGTGGAGAGGAACCTTTAAAACGGCTCCTGCTTCTTTATTTCACAGGTAATGAGTGCTTTGGGTGCTGGAACTGTTTTATTCTGGCCTGATGGTGTTGCATGACTCATAATGGATCATTCCCATAGGAAGGTCTGATTTTTATCCTTTGACTAAAGGCTAAAAATAGAGCCTGAGGCTCATTCTGGACTCTGAGCTGTCACACGTTGCAGAAACCTGGACATTTTGGCATGATTGCTGGTAGCTTTAAAAGAATTTCTGCATTGTTTAGGTTAAAATAAAAAACAAACACATATGAGTGTAGAAGCCTGGCAGGCATGCTGATTCATTTGTTACTCCCTTTATGCTAGGTGAATTATGCAGCTGAAGGCCATTCTCCTTTCAAATTCATTTAAAAGCAACACTTTTCAAAGGTAACTATAATCAGGTATAGCCATGGAAAGAGCAATTCTGACTAATCACATAGTCTTAAGTATATCTTACTAATAATAAACACTGATGCAGTGCCTTCCTGTTTAGATGGTCTCATTTCACGTGGACAAATCATCCTTTATCATCCTCACTCGGAGGATAATCAGATCAGGAATTAATGAGTGCCTTGCTTAAAATTACAGAGCTATTGTGTAGGTGGACTAGAACTCATACCTAAGGTTTCTATTACTCATGTCTTTCGTAGTACCTTACACGTCATTCTGACATACAAAGTCAGTGTCAGGCAAAGTCAGTGTTAATCTTTTTTTATGAGCTCTGCCCAGGGTATTTAGGTGCACAGTGCCCTTATGTCTAAATATCCTTGTAATTAATGTTTGGGCCCTATAGTTGAGGTCCTTTACTTCCATTTGCATGTCCTGATCATAATCTTATGCTTTGTTGTCTATTTCCTCTATCAAAAACTTCCCCAAACCTTAAGCATAGAGCTGGGTCCACAGTAGTTTAAATTGTGTGGTTCAGGAAAATAGGCTCAAAGTCCAGGTAAATCATAGACCATCTCCAGCATTTGGGCATAAGGTAGAAGGTTATGGGGTGTATACAACTCCAATTAGTCCAGAATGAACTCACCACGCGCCAAGAGTAGAAGAAAAAAAAGTTATTATATTTAAATTAAGTCCTGGGAGACCCTGGGTTGTACAATTCTCTTCTAATATATGACTGGTTAAGATTTCCAAGTGTCTCTCAAATAATACATCCCATGATTGTATGCTTAGGAAGTAAAATCAAATTGCAATAGCAATCAGCTTGACTATTCTGATTGAATTAGTGATTAAATTCAGTGATACAATTCATAGCAGCAGTTAATTGAATTTTAAAATATTCAAATTGGGTTTATATGCTCCTGTAGCCAATATTTACTCCAAATCTCCCTTTGTTCAGTTCCAGCTTATGCTCTGGAAAGTTACTAGAAATAGGCATGCAGTTCTAGCTGAGAGCACACTGCAGACATTTCACTAGATCAACCTGCTGAGACAAACAAGGAGCCAGAGTATTGGGTTGTTTTTAAGAACGGAGATAGACGCATTCTTGGAGAACTGGCAGTTGTATTTTTAGAAACAGATTAATTATGAGATCTACTATACCTGCAATATTCTACTAGGTAATACCAATGTCCTTGTCAAAGGTCATAACATTGATAATCACCATACAGGCCTAAGAACATTTCTACAGACTTGTGACTTCATTTAACCTACTCTGTACATATGTCAGTTACCCATGTCTCTGCTCCAATTTTTCATCCATCTCTGCCCTACTCTGTGTTACTGGAGATGGAACCAGAAATACTTGCCCTCAGGTGGACATCCAGTTAGTTCTGGTAAACTTGAGCGCAGGAGAGAAACACTGAAAGAAGTAGTGATTTCCCCTTTCCTTTCTAGTGCTTGATTTTTCTTGCTCTTGTGGCTTGGGCTGTGGCTCTCAGCCAGTGATTTCCTTGTGAGCTGGTGGTTTCCTGCCAATGGAATGAGTGACATGCAGTGGTATACCCACTCATCACTGCTCCAGGAGAAGGCTTTCTACCAACACACCCTACAGGCAGTTTCTTGCTAGTTAGTTCTGGTTGCTGGGATCTCGGCAAACTGTACCATGATTCAATAGGCTACAGGGACATTTCCATTGAGTAAATGGGAGCCATGGAGTAAAGCCTTGTCCAAGTGTCTTACTTCCTCAGATTCTCCTTCCCCTACCCTCCATTGTCCTTCTCTCCTTTTCCTTCCCTTCCCTTCCCTCTCCCCTTCTCTCTCCTCTTTCTCCAAGAGGAAGTGCTCAGCTGTTTCTACACCTCTCTTACAAGTTAATTCCTTGCTGCAGGTTGCTAGTTTTTATGTTCAAATTTCCTACCACAAACTACTAATGTATTTTCTGTTTTCTCACACAATCTGACTGGCTTTAGAACTTCATGAATCTTTGGCCTCTGATCCACCTAGCATCATCTGCTGATTCACTCCTCTGTCTGTGCCTATTCATGGTGACTCTAGACTTTGTTCTCAGGGGCTAACACAGAGATCTTTACTTTAAGAGACCTCTTATTATCTCAGACATGCTCTTCTTTGTAGTAACATCCAGTTTCCTCTTGCAATCAGGATCAATCATCTCAGTCAGTACAAAACAGTATCTCTCTTTCTACCTGTAAATTCAGGGGCATTAGGAGCTCAGATTGGCCAAGTGACAACGTTATTCACTTCTACTTCAATGCAGTCCTTACTGTTTCTTCCCTTATAACTCAGACTCCTAGATTAGCAATGTATAAGACAGAAAGAAAACACCCCCCTCCACAGGAACATACTAGGTAATAGTGGAGAGTACCACTCCCAATTGTGCACTTTCTCTTTTGGACCTAGACTTGGGACTATGGGAGAACAGCACTATAGTCTGACTGGGTGCTAATTTTAAGCAAATACCTTATCTAAGCCCTACAAAGTGTTTGTTACCTGTTGGGCTTGGCAGCTGAGTCTTCAAAAACATGATTCTACTGTTTTCATTGCTTCCAAATAGTGGGAAATTTTATAAGCCCAGAACCATTGCTGCCTTCCCTTCATTGTGAAGCAATTCTGTGTGGTATACCACAATGATGCATAGGCATTCTGTAAGTCCTCAGGTGATTGTTCGGGCAGAAACAAAGCATTCATGGAATGAAAGTTTGTATCTAGGTCTAGTTCAATAAGAACAAAATGCTGCTTTTCATGTGATAATCATGATTCAATGTAATCAGATATTCACTGGCTAGCTGACTAATCATCATGAGAATTAAGGCCATCATGATATGAGGAGTTAGTGTTGGTTTCATAGCAGCACTCAGTAGTGGCTATAACCAAAGTGGTCTTGGTGAAGGAAGTTCCTTCTGCCAAGGTCATTCTTTGGAAAGCATTCACATGGGATACAAATATCTCTTCACATACTTTTTCCCAAGGACTCTTTGTAACTGATTTTCCTGTCATGCTTCTTACAAATCCATGAGTAGCCAGCCAAACGATTTGGCACAGGTGGGCATGAGCCCATGAGTTGCAATACATTAAACTTCTGGTTATTTCTTCTTCCAAATAAAATGAACAACCAGGTATCTTGCCTGAAATTTTGTTTACTAGGACAGAATTTTCTCCAAGCGTGTATAAGAAAGGAGATACTTGGATATTGAATATAGTCATCTGTAAACTAGGCCAAATTTTCTTCTCACACTCAATTAGTCATACAACACTTAGATGGGAAGCTCAGATTACACATTTTAGTGGTCCATAGGTAAAGACTCAGTTGCTACTAAGGCCTAGTAACAAGCTAAGGAACTGTTTCTCAAAGGGACAGTAGGTAACCATAAAGGATTTCAGAGTTTTGCTATAAAATGCAAAGGATCTGAACTGTGATTCATCTCTTGGGGTTCTGCCAACGGCTCTGAGCCTCTTGTCAACTCTATCTGCTAGTGACAATTCAGGCATTATTGGATCTGTTGAGTCACATGGGCCAAATAGAAGAGCAGCTTGCCCAGTAGCCTGTCCTTGTCTCAGAGTTCTCTATTCTGGGCCCCACTCCAAACTAGCAGTTTTCTGTGTTACTCAGGAGAGGGGCTGGAGGAGCACACTCAGATACGTATCATACTGCTTTCAAAATCTGAAAAGACCAACTAAGTATTGTGCCTCCTTTTTGATGATGAGGGAAGGGGTCAGATGCAACACTGTATCGTATATCTTAGAAATCTCCTTAGAAACTGCCTCTCTAACTTTCCGAAGCTGGAACATTCCCCAAATTTTGTCAGATTTATTAACCACTCTGTCATTAGTAGAGCAATTGCATTCTTTTTTGCTCATTAGGCCCAAGCTGCTGAATACCACTGTGATATTTTTTTTTTTTCGGTCGTGGGGCTTGAACTCTGGGCCTGGGCGCTGTCCCTCAGCTCTTCAGTGCAAAGCTAGCGCTCTACCACTTGAGCCACAGCGCCACTTCTGGTTTTCTGGAGGTTAACTAGAGATAAGAGTCCCACAGACTTTCCTGCCCAGGCTGGCTTTGAACCATGATCCCCAGCTCTCAGCCTCCTGAGTAGCTAGGATTACAGGAGTGAGCTTCCAGCAATGAGCTTAACAGTGACCTTTTATGTTTACTGGAATTAATATAAGTTCAGAGACAAGAGCAACAATATTAAATGCAGAATCTCTGTTGATTATGCATATATCAATAAATTCAGCAGGATCTAACTTTACGGTGCATTCACCATTATCTCACACCTTTAATATCAGTCTTCATGCACTTTTCCTAATGCAGTTTGTATAATTTGGGAAGATTGTGTCTTTTTGTTTGGGTTGGGAGAGATGTGGTGTATGTTCTCATGGCTCATACCTTGTACTTCTTCTGATGGGGGCCTAGGGAACTTGGGTCTAGCTATAGGTCTAAAAGGAACGAGTGCGAGGTTTGAATCAGCAGCATTGGGAAGGGCAACTTTTTTCATAGGAGTCCATTGACTTGCTTCCAGCAATGTATTAATTCTTCCATCAGGAGTGGAGAGGCTGCTTCTGCTGATAAAGAGGACTCACCAGGCCCAAACAAACATAGGTCCCATGGTTTCCCTTTTTTCCAATATCTAGTATATGTATGAGTCAAGCGGAAAAGGTCAGATAATGTGATGTTAGGAAAATGAACCCTTAGATATGTATTTTTAATGTTTTTTTCTTTCATGCATTTGTTTCTACCGCATTTATAAGATTATCTCTTTGTTGCTTTGTATGTTACAATTACATGAACAAGGTAATGAAGGTAATGAGTACATTTCTTATCAAGCATTGTTGCCTCCTCCTTTGTTTCCCCTTCCCATCCCTGCCCTCCCATCATCCCCTCCCCCGCAGGCCAAAGTTGTAAAGTTCGTTTTTTGACATAATGTCTTGTACATCTCATTGTTGCAATGGGTCCACCTGTATCCCTAGTTAAACAATTTGTGTTTTCCCATTAGTGTTTTTAAATTTAATTAAAATTGGATGATTAGTTCCAGAATCCTAAGAACTCAGCAAACTTATCCTTAAGATACTGTTCATTTAAAGCTACTCTCAGTGCCACAACCAGTATCAGAATTCTCCACAGAAACAGAGCCAAGAAGCTACCTAGCTAGGTAGATAGACAAACAGATATGGGGGCATTAGGGCTGGAGACAGTGTATCCCCAAGATTCATGACTTTGAAACTGGGTACTCAGTACAGGTATTAAGAGGTGATCGTGCCTCGTAGAAGGTTATTATATCACTGGGCCAATAAATTAATGAATTCAAGGCAAATTTCTCATCAACTAGCCATCAGTTTAAAGCCTTGCCCAAACTCTGCCAAAAAATTCTGGTAAGAGCATTTTTCTTGTTCTGAAGCACAGGCTATTAGATTTCCCACTTCACTTTCATAGGTATAAAGTCAAGACAATATAGATAAGGACCAAGGTAATAGAGAATATATAAAAGTTATAGGTATTATCAACTTGAGATGAAATAATCCAGATAAAGGTTACTTAGGGAAAGAGTAAGTTTAAATGGCCTTACACAAGATAAACTTACGTGTTTCTGGAGAATCAAGCCTTAATTGCAATTCTTTAAATTAGTTTTATACATTAGTCATATAAGTGTGGGGCTCCTTGTGAGATTTCCACACATGTAACAATGTATCCCAATCCACGTCACCCCCATTACTTTCTCCCATCCCAATCCCCTGCTTAGAACAATGGCCTCAAGTTTCATCGTTCTATTTTCATACATGCAAATAAACTACGTGGGCCACAGTTACCTCATTCACCTTGTTAGCCCTCCCTCCTCCCACAGGTTCACCCCACAAAAAAGCTTGTTTTACTTTCCTGTCGTTCATTTTCTAAATATTGTATTAAAGAAACTGCCATTAAGAAAGCTGCCTGTCTTCAAGAATCACTTGCCTGAACTTAATGCAAAGTGAATAAACAATTCCTGAGTATAGGTTTTCATATGTTGATTTGCTTCAAGTGTGATCTCTTATAGTTTCATATTATAATTTAGGTTCCTGTCTGGATTCTAAAGACAAACCTCCTTCCAACTGCTCTGTTATCAGTAAACCTTCTGATTGTAATTTTGATGCTCTAAAATTCTTTCCTTTCTCAATTTAGTCTTACTGTTATTTGCATTTATCCAAGACGTCAAACTATTGTTTTACAAAGGAGAAAATAGAATTTTCCCAACTGTTTCCTATGTACAAGTCAATTTCTACAGGTATCAAAAACTAAGCACTGTGTTTGTCAGCAAAGGAAAAGAAATGAAGGATTTCTTCACCAATAAATCACAGGATCAGCTTTTAATTATGTCCTACTTATTTATATTTTTGACAGCATGACCCCCACAGGACAACATTCTTATTTCCTTTGAAGTTTCATTTTATCTGTTAATTTTAGTCTCTAGATGACTTCATACCAGTATCTACTTTCCTTTGTTTGCTTTTTGCCTTTTTCTGGAAGAAAAAGAATGAAAGGTACCATGAGCAAGTCAATGTAATGAATGAAAAGGAGGAAGTTGCAGCAGTGAAATAAATTCCAGGGAAGTGGATTCATCTCTCTGAGTTATACATGCCTTCATTCAAATTAGCTTGCATTTGTACTTGAAGACATTTTGAAGTAACTCAGGCCCCCATATATTATTCCCTCCTTTCCCACCCTCACCCCAGCTCCCCTGAAGTGGATGAATAAGATGGAATCGGAAATGGGTGTGATAGGATCTGGTGGAAGAAAACAGAAAAGAGTGCTAAAATTTTTGAAGGCTCCAAATGATCACAAACAAGGTCACACTAAAGATACCAGCACAACTATGTACACTGCAGTATTAATTACCATGGTTAAGATATGGAACCAACCCAGATGCCCCTCAGTAGATGAATGGATCAAGAAAATGTGGTATATATACACAATGGAATTCTATGCTTCATCAGAAAGAATGGCATCACCCAATTTGTAAAGAAATGGAAAGACTTGGAAAAAATCATATTAAGTAAGCCAGACCCAAAGAACCAAAGGTGCCATGTTTTTCCTCATTTGTAATAATTAGTATATGTCTAGGACAGTTGTAGCAGAGGATCACAATAGCTCAAGAGCTATGCACATATGACCATATAAAATGATGCTAGTGGAAATGAACTCCAAGATATGGAAACAAGAGGGTTTATATGTTTTGTTTTGTTTTTTAATGTACTGTGTGAAGTTACTTCTTTTCTTTTCTTATTTTTCCAGTCATGGGGCTTGAGCTCTGGGCCTGGGCACTGTCCCTCAACTGTTCAGCTCAAGGCTAGCACTCTACCACTTGAGCTACAATGCCACTACCAGCCTTTTCTGCTTATGTGGTGCTGAGGAATCAAACCCAGGGTCTCATGCATGCAAGGCAAGGACTCTACTACGGAGCCACCTACCCAGCCCCCAAATTATTTTTTTCTTTTGTTTTATCCCCCTTTGGTTTGTCCCCTATTGTCACTGATTGTTATTAGGTATGGCAATGAACAACAACTATAACACCAATGATGGTGACAGCTGAATTTCTGTAACAGCCACTCCACAGTTATTAACTGACAAAAATATTCCCTCCTTACAGTGCACTATTATCATCCTTACATTGTAAATGAGGTGCCTAATTATAGGAGGTTAAAATTTTTGCCTAAATATGTTGCTTTGTGGATATCAGAACATGGAATGTGATAGAGGGATGAAATTGATGGGAATACAATATAAACATGTGTGGTGTTATAACAATAAAATCTCCTGGTATAAGTAATATAAACCAATAAAAAAATACTTACTCAGCAATGGCTCATGCCTATACTCCTACCTACTCAAGAGGCTGAGAACAAAGGATTGTAGTTCAAAGCTAAGCTGTTCAGGAAAGTCTTATCTCCAATTATTCACCCAAAAGTTAAAAGTGGAGCTGGGGTAGAGAACGAGCCTTGAGTAAAAAAATAATATCATGGTGCCTAGGTCCTGAATTTAGGCCCCATGATCAGCATGCGCATGCACACATGCACATGCACGCACGCATGCACGCACACACACAGACACACACACACAAACACATGCACACACACATGAAAGCAACTTGCTCAAGGAAATTGACAGAACTCATGTGGGGAGATGTTGATGAAAGTGTATGCATTTTCAGTATAAAATGAGTAAGTTGAATAGTATTCAACTTTGCCTTGCAATTTCAAAATTCAGTTTTGTAAAGCTGTCATTTGGAAGTGCATCTGGAGAAGGCTCCTGAAGGGCCTTTGCCAACCTCTTTCTGAAATACAAAGACATGTGAAATAGGAAACCACAACCCTGCTGCTAAGAGGGAATTCAAAGCAGAAAAACAAACAGAAGTAGAAACTTAGAAACATTCATCCTGACAATTAATTGGGAAATGTAAATTAAAATTATTCTATGGTTATCCTTTAATATATTTAAGAAATTGATTCCAGGATCCACCATGGATACCCACATCCACAGATGCTCAAGCCCCTTATAGAATATACAATAGTTTGCATAAATGCTATGTACATCCTAAATTACCTCTGTGTCACTTCTAATATCTAATGTAATGTAAGCACTTTGTACAATGTATTGCTTAAGAATAATGACAAGAAAACAGCTATACATCACTTTTTTTTTGTTGTTGTTGGTCAATGGGCCTTGAACTCTGGGCCTGAGCTCTGTCCCTCAACTCTTCAGCTCAAGGTGAACACTCTACCACTTGAGCCACAATGCCACTCCCAGTTTTTGGTGGTTTATTGGAGATGAGTCTCAAGGACTTTCCTGCCCAGGCTGGCTTTGAATGGTGATACTCAGATCTCAGCCTCCAGAGTAGCTAGGATTACAGGCATGAGCCACCTGCTATACATCACCACCTGGCTATACATCACGTTTAATAAAAACATTTTCAAGCCAGGAGCCAGTGGCTCAAGTTCAATCATTATTATTTCTGCCTGCTAATGAGAAGAGTAAATTTCAGAGAAATCAAAGGCTATTTCATATGTCATCCAATGTATTTGCTTCTACACCAGTTTCGGGGAAATATTACAGGTGAGTCCTAGCTATTTAGGAGGCTGAGGCAGGAGGATTGTGTACTTAAGCCTAGGAATGTGTGGCCAGCCTAACCAACACATCCAGACTCTATTTCAAAAAATAATTATAACAAGTGTAATGGATTATAAACTTCTCAAGGCCTTTTCTTTCTGTGATAACCACAACGTAAATTTAGTGATTGGAGTCCCATTTTATTGACCTGAGAAACTATGGATATCTAGCCTCAAAAGCAAAATGCATGGTGTTGAGTATTTGGTTATATGTATATTTATTGTGTGATAGCATCCTAATTTTTATAGTTTGTCCAAACCTCTGAATGTTCTTTTGTCTCCCCCCTTAAGAATCCTATACTGTCCTGTCTGTTGGCGCATTTGGTGACGTCCATTAATAATGCACTTTGTTAACCTTGACATAGATCTCTACTAATTATTTGTGCAGCCAATAGCTTTACCTCTTCCTAGTGTCCTCTTATTGTCTCTTTTTAGATACTTCTTAGGTTGATGCTACCAGAACTAAGATTTTAACAACCTCTTCTAGTTACATCAGTCCTTCTTTTATACTGGACCTTCTGAGCTTTTAGTGTTTTCAGGTTTCATGGCTGTTTTGTTAACTGGACCTTGTCACATCCAGGTTTAGGGAAATTCTTAAACTTGAAGGCTATTTGATTTCTCATATATAAAAACTCCAGGTATTATAATGCTGAAGTAGTGAGAAGATAAAGCGAAACATCTGTCAGCTAAAGGGGGATTTAAAATCTTAAATTGTGGTTGCTACAAGGTAGTAGATACTGAAAATCTTGCTTCTATTTGAATTGTACATAGAATACTTCTGAAATAATGGATTACCAAAATTTTGTAATTTTTAAGTGAACCCAGAATCAAGCATATAAATTCTTGATAAAACCAAGAAAGTGAGAATAATTACGAAGAGGTCTGAGAATGGGGTGCACCTTCAGGAAGAATACTGTGAGAGAAAGCCTGCGAGAATTCCTGTAACAATGAGCTCTGAGCTAGTAGAGAGAGGTGCTATGTAAATGCCAGGTTATTTTTATATCCTTAATACTTAAGAGTGCTCTGCAAAGGTCAAGCATTAGCCAACAAAGAGCAGAATCTTGGGAGAACAAATATTTCCAGCTTTTTCATAGACCAGGTCCATTCATGTGGAAGAAATTTACCCAGGGCTTTTACAAATAAGGTGGGTAAGGATGGCCAGTTTTTAAACAAAATTTTAATATTTTAATTGGACTTGTAATTGTGATAATTTGCATTCTAATCTATCAACAGCTTCCTGTGCTTTGGCCCAAGACCCCTGGGGAGTGAATTGAGAAAGGATGTTATGTATTTTAAAGTTAGACTCCATATTCTTCCAAGCTCAGTTCTCAAGTCAGAGAAGGCACCCAAGAAAAATTCACAGATTGAGTTAGAAAAGAAAGTCAGTCCAGAGTGGAGAGTTGGGTCACAACTTATGAACAAATCTGGCATATAGTGTCCTTTTTATCTTCTGGCCTGAATTTAATATTGGGTAGAATCTTTCCCCCAAAGACTGAATTCTTTCTTTTTTTGGGTAGGGGGGAGGGTGGGCAGTGACTTGGCATATAGTCTAGGCTGACCTCAATCTGATCTTCCTGCTTCAGTCTTCTTGCGTGCCAGAACTACAGGTGTCCATCACCACACCTGATTGCTTTATATTGGTGTGTGTGAGTGTGTGCACGTGTGCCTGGGCATGTGTGTTACTATTGGGGCTTGTGCTCAGGTCCTGGGTACTGTTCCTTAGTTTTTTGCTCAATTCCACTTCCAGCCTTTCTCTCTGTGTGTGATTAACTGGATTGTATAATCTCACAGACCTTCTTCCATGGGCTGGCTTTGAAACGATATTTTCAGATCTCAGCCTCCTGAGTGAGCTACTGGCGTACGATGCCACTGGCTCTCAGCTCCTTTACATTCTTATGACAAACTCATTCTGAGTTTTCTTCTGGATTTCTCCTTTGATTCTTGAAGGGGAAACTTCGGAAAGCAGTGTTATTCTGCTGGAACTCTGCTACTTGGAATTATCTGTTACCTATGTCACCAGCTACCAATGAGGAGGTGGAACTGGTGCTTTTTCTTCCTGCCTGTTCAGAGTCAAGCATGCATTCTGAATCCCAAGTGAGTCAATTAGTGTTGCATCACAAAAAGCCTAAACGTGCAATGGGCATCTTAGACCAAGGGAATAGAATGGATGGAACCTGGGCTTGTAATCGCTCACAGGATCTTATTTTCCAGTGCACTGTCCTCACTGCACTCCCAGTTTAAAGAGGGAAGGTACCCAATAGGTTCTTAGAAATTCTTAGAAAATTCAGTTCAGTGTCCAGCAACCTAGGTGCTACAGTAATCTAAATTTCATCATGAAAGGTAGACACCTTCAGTTTAAGTTTATAATATTTTCCTAATGTGTCCTTATAAAATTCAAACTTTCTCTGTAACTAGAAGAAATATATATATGTATATATTATACTTGTATATGTGTGTGTGTGTGTGTGTATATATATATATATATATATATTTATGAGGTTCACTCAAAAGAGAATTCTATATTACTGACTCCTATAGTACCTGACACAGGCATTACATTGCAAGAGTAAAGTTAAAAACATCTAAATGAAAAGTGGACCACACAGTCATTTGTCTCCCTTAATCATCAGGTAAAATAAAATTAAGATTCGGAGTCTTTCAAGAATAGATTCATCATTTAACAGGATGGGGTTTCTAGTTTTACTAAAGTCCATTTATCTCTTTTATTTATTGTCTCCCTCGATGTACAGTTAAATGACAGCCAGGTTATAATGATAGAGTATAGTCTACAATATGGTCAATAACTTTCAGTATCAGTCAGCTTTTGCTGGGTTGAGCTATGATAACAGAAATTCCCTAAATTCTCAGTAGTGTACAAAACCAAATTTTATATTTTGCTCATGTCATATGCTGACTATTGAACAGCTGTGATTTTTCTGGGCTCTGCTTGGCACTGCTCTATGTGCGTGTTTTATTCTGAGATCTAGGCCAAAGGAAAAAAATCTCAATTTAGAACTTGCTATTCTTGTGGCAGAGAGAACAACTAAACTTCCAACACAGAATGACTCCTAAAGCTTGGCTACAATGTGTCTGGGTCTGAAGTTGATGGAGAAGGTTGAGTGTTTTCCTCCCTAGGAGGGCCCTTCAAAGTATGCAACAATGAGGAGGGATGTGGTAATAAATAGGGTGTAAATAGATTATGGGAAAACTTCAATAATGGGAAGATGGTACCACCTACAACAGTCCAACTTCTCTTTCTTTCATTAAACAACAATAACATACTCACTCTTCTCCAAGAAAGATGTTGTAAGAATTTCATATAGGTTCTTATTAAACTCAAAGCCTGTCATCTTTGGAAAAGTGATCTTTCCAGGTGCTGATAAAGCTTTTCTTAATCTGTGGTTTTCTGGGTGAAACTGACAAGTTATTATTGACTTCTCCTACCTCCATACAGACAAAACAACAGAGTAGAAAGGAGTAGAAAGGGATGAGTATAAAATTATGGCTATTCTGAAAGGGGAAGGATATCTGGATAGACTGGATGGAGATGTGGTAGGACGCACAGCAGTTGCATGCTGGTAGCAGATAGGAAATCACATTGGCTTCACACCGCAGGAATCTTCCTAGCCTGGAAGAAAGCAAAGTTTCTTGAATAGAAACTAGTTTTATTCTCTGCAAGTAACCTTTTAATTCCAAATCGTTCATGGCTTATGACTCTCTGGGAAGTTGTCTCTTCTCCCACTATCCTCCTTTTCCACACCTGAACATTGCTTTGGAGAAGATACATTCCTTGAAAGTGAAGCCTATTTCTTGCTTCTTAAAGGCTGGGGGCAAAAGGTCATTTTACATGTTAAATCAATGTAGTCTCTTAGGGTGATTATATATACGAGTTAGCCCAGAAGCTTTGGTATAGTGCCTTAGTATTATCAATTATACTTTATTCTCATTTAACAGGCTGGCTAATAAATCATAAAATTATATTGCAATCTTAGTGTGTAAATTTTTGTGAAAAATCAATCTAGCTTTTTATTTCATGTCTATTATTTTCTTTGTTGGATAACCATTCCTGCTATTGTTTTCAGGTTAGGACTTTGTCTTTAATTGGCTGGTGATCTCAGTAGGCTTTTGTGAGAAAGCCCTTATTTATGTTTTCATAAACCATTTTATTCATTTTGAAGAGATTTGTTGTGAGCCAATTCAGTTTATCCTTAGATCTTTGTGGCAAGGCTAAATCGGTCTTTTGGCTCCTTTTTTTAACTTTTTTTTTTTTTTTTATCACATAGAGTACAGAAATAGTTCCACTTCTAAGTTCTGTGAGTTCCAAAACTTCTGGTTTCTGTTTTGTTTTTTTATTTTAATTCTTTTTTTTAATGTTTACAAAGCAGAATTTGTAAGATCATCACTTTTTTGCAGATCTTGTTTACAAGATATTATGTATTTCTCCAGCCATCAGCTTACCAGCTCTTAAATTCCGAACTTCTCTTCTTCCAGTTTTTTTCTGAGGTCACAAGTTCATGAAGGACATTATCTACCCTCCACGCTTACTACAGATCAGTTTTATCACTAGAAATGCCAGTGGCCATTTACAAGTTTTTGACACCCACTACCTGATCCTAAAGTCAGTGTTGCATTTTATGTTGTTTCAAAGCATAGCCTACTTTTGGGTACAGATTTCTCTATCATTCAGTTTTCTTTAGGTTATGGCACAGTACAAATAACATACATTTCAGTGGCTAGTGGCTTACAATTTAAAAATTTATCTCTCATCTGGTTACTGATTATACATAACAATTGATTATATGTAACAAGTATAAGAAGCAGACATCAATTTTTAAGTCAAATTATTTATCATCTGCACTTATAGATAGTAGCTGTTAAAATATAAAATGAGGAAAGATAGTTTGATGACCTTTTAATATATGTACCCTGTGGAAAATTTTGATGCCTTTTATGTATTTTCTCAAATACTAACAAACTGTGTATGTAGATAAATGTACTGCTTTTCACAGCCGGGCATGAAATTCTGTCTTTTTATGTGTTTTTATGTAGATCTAGCCAGTGATATATTTTCCAGAAGTATTCAAATAACTAAAAAGAACATTTCTGTGGCTAATATCTTACTTTTTTGAACATATGGAAATATCTTTACAGTTCTGAAAAACTAGGCCATCACCCAAACTATAGGCTTCTTTGTGGTAGCCAATCAATACTTGTAAAACTGGAGAGTTAGAACTCATGTGTTTCAGTCATAATCTGTGGATTTGCCAGGAGCTTCTAGAAGTGATGTGGAAGATGAGTTAATATTCTACACGTTAGAAATTCAAGAATATTTTAACAATGTAACCCATTATTTCACTTTGGCAAATATTTATTGAACTCATGGAAAGAAACACTTCCTGAGATCGGAGATTTATTGATAAATGAAACACTCGGTATGAAGGAGCTTTTCATTTAGCAGATGTTTCAGAGGCGTGTGTGACTCAATCGCAAGTCAGTGCAGTGACACATTTAATCAAATTCCTTCAGTGAGCTTTGAGGAAGAGGAATCCATTCTAACTTGGGACACCAGGAAAGGCTGCACAGAGGGTAGGGTATTCATACTGCTTTTTGAATAGGATAAGCAAGGAAGTGTCTCTAGTGTCGTGGGAGAGCCCATCAAGCTGTGATTTTTAATACTAATCTTGCACTCTCAAATATTTCTTTGTACAATAAAGTATATGGTTTAGGCTCTTGTACTGAAGCAGACAGAAGAAACTGATAGATAGTAGAAGGAGGAGAAGGTCTTTAAGTAGATCAAAGAGCAGTTACAAAAGAAGACTTAAATCCCAGGTATGTCTGAGAAGAACTGCATAATCTTTCTTTTGTTGGACCAAAGAAGGCACTTTTACCTCCGGCTGACTGGACTAAAAAGGGACTGCCACGTGCCTTTCATTTGGACTTAATCCATTTTTCTTTCTAGGATTCTGGTGACTGGTTAGCTCAACCTTTTCTGTATTCATCATTTTCCACTTTCATTTGAATGGACAGTTTTGTTTCTAGCAAATTACTATTTTTACATCATAGGAAAAAAGGAAGGATTTAAACCAGTAAAGGATTTCTAACCAGTGAATACTGAATTAGAACACACAATATGCTTGAATTTGGCCACTGTATATTCCTATAAACCAAGTTTAAAGAGAAAATAATCTTTAAAGCATTTGAACATTAAGAGAGAAAGATAGCTTTAAAGATATTCAAGGGGAAAGAGTAGAATATGCTGAAATATAGAAAATATAAACTAATTTGCATTGTTTTGGGCAACGGAGTTATATTATTACTTTTTGTGATACAGTATATTTCTGATAGAAATACTTCCCAAACCATTCTTAATAGGAGTCAAAATTTAGAACAAAGGAACCCTAATAAGCAATACAGCAATCAACTAAGTAATTTTACCAATAGCTGAAAAGACTGTATCTTACCTTCCTCATCATATAAAAATACACTAGACACTGGACTTTTGTGTTTTGTTAATCCATCAATCAATCAATCAAAACTTTTATGTTAGCCTGTAGGAATGTTCAAAGAGCCATAGTTATGCTGGGTGCTGGTGGCTCACACTTGTAATCCTAGCTACCCAGGAGGCTGAGATCTGAGGATCACGGTTCAAAGCCAGCCCAGGCAGAAAGGTCCGGGATATTCTCATCTCCAATAAACCACCAGAAAACCAGAAATGGCACTGTGGCTCAAGTGGTACAACACTCCCCTTGAGCTGAAGAGCTAAAGGACAGTGCGCAGGCCCAGAGTTCAAGCCCCACAACTGACAAAAAAAAAAAAAAAAGAGCTGTAGTTATCTAATTTACAAGCGTTCTATTCATAGGATACCTATAATACACAAGGAGCAGTGCTATGAACACACTGGAAGAGCAATGCCAACGCTTCTTTTAAGGAAAGAAAGGGGCAGGGATGTATCTGCGTCCTTTGCCTCTTGCCACCCCTCCTTCTTTTCCTGGAGTTGCTTCTAAGAGCAACCACTTCCAGACAGGAGTTGAAGCCCTCCTCATGTATCCATCTTGGTATCAATTCTTAGATGTCTAGCATCCTGAAGGGAAACTTAAGCTGTTCCTTCCTTTCCCAGCCCAGCCCAGTTTCAAGGTTTTCTAAACAGGAACTTGGGGTCTGATTCTACGGATTTTTCAGGAGTGGATGATACAAGCCATGAGGGTCTTCAGAGGGGGCTTTAAAAACTTACAAGATTAGCCATAATGTTGTTAAACATGCCATCTGTCATATTCATTGAATTATTCTGATTTTCTTACTTCAAATGAGAATAACCAAACAGTAAACTCATTTGAAGATTAAAATTCATTTGTTAAAATAAGCCATCATTCTTTTCCTTAGGCCCTCATCTTCATTACCATTCACACACTAGTCTTCCAACTGGCCTAGCTGTGTTTAGTCTCTCTATTTTGTTCCATCTCTGGCTCATTTATTACCCTGTTTCAAGCATTTTGGATGTGATAAAGCAGTAAGTCAATAGCATGTAAGGCTTAGCCTAGATACCTTTCCAGCAATACGCTTTCCTTTTCACACCCTTATGGAATTTAACTCCAGTTATGGAACTTAACTCACTATTTAGTCTTTCCTGACTCTTGACTTAGTTATGTTCATCTGTCCATTATCCTTCCAGTGACTGGATGGACTTTGAGATTTAGAGTTCTTAGAGGTCTTCTTTGTCTTAATGTTTTCATTGCTTACCAGATTGCTTGGTATGTGCAGGCAGTCTGCACATGCACTGCTGGTTGGATTAGCTCCCAGCTGGTCAGAGCTTTCCTAAATCAAAACCACTAATCCTAACAGGTTTCACTGTCATCAAATAATTACTGTATGTTTGAGGGCACATTTGGCCAATTAACCATTCTTGTAGATAGGCAATCTGAGGCACAGACCAAGTATGTCTATGGAATTACTCCTAAAGTAGGTTGGATGATGTAAGTTCAGTTTTTGGTAGATGAATACACAAATAACTTTCATATAAATATGTTTTATTGCAGAGAAGTTATAATTATTTACATGCTGCCACACATCACAACATAAATTTGCCAAATATTCCATGGTGGGATGCTGTAGGTTTCAGATAATAAGTTTTAGAAGAACCACAGATTAAGTGAAGAGACTTACAGCTTTGTTGACTCTACAACTCTCAGTTGCTAAATGCTAGAAGTCAAAAGGCAGTGTCTTTTCAGTCCTACCTGTCATCACTTGCATGCAGAAACCTAGGAAGCAAATACAAGAGAACGGTCGAGTTTCAAATCCACATGTGCCACCAGTTTACAATGGGTTAAGTTATAATTCATGTCGTGAAGCATGTAATTCTTGCATAAAATATACAGTTCTATTAAGCTTGATAGAAATCTACTAATTTATAAATCCTGGCTTAAAAACAAGGACAGGATGCAGCCTGCACATGCACTGAGAAGGACAACCTAGCAAATGTTTGCCAGACCTTAATAGTACCTACTCACTTCTTATCTGTCTGGAATGAGAATCTCAGAATTTGAGATTCTCACTTCTCTGGGTGATAAGTAATGGCAATGAAACTCTAGGAAAGACCTTGGGCATTCTCACTGGTTTACGCTGGTGGAGAATAATCTATAGACTGTCACTCAGGTAAAATTTGGCAAGTCTTCTTTAAGCCACATTTTGAGCAGGATCAACCTGAAGTGCAATAAAAGACATTGGTGCTTGACCACTTAATTCTCAAAAGTGAACCAAGTGTTAACAGATGTCAAACATAAGTGAAACAAGTAAGTGGGCCTAGAAACTCTAAAAAAAAATTGTGAACTCATCGTAACATACTAAGATAAGGTCCAGGAGAAGGTCCCCAAGAATATAGGCCTTGATTGAAAAGAAAAAGATGAAAGAAATAAATGAAGGCAGCAGTCAAAAATAGAATTTCTATACTCTTTATACCTACCCCACCAACCTGAGTAATGCATTAAGCAAGCAAATGGGTGAGGAAGATTTATGCATACCTTTGCAAAATGGTGAAGTCCTTGCTGACTCCTAAATACACGTCACTGAGAAAAGCTTGGTGATAGATAAAGTGAATTCTGTCTTTACCTTCCACCGAGAATAACATTCACTAAGAACAGCCTCATATCCACTTTCTGATCCCATTTTCCCATCTTTTATCCTCCTAGTATGTTCTCCTTGCTGCTCATAAAAATAAAATTAAAAAAAAAACAACAGTTATTTAAGCTAGCAAGGTTATGGCCAAATAAGCACTGATATTTCAGTGTTTACAGTGAAAGAAAGGGAAGCATGGGCTCTGTTTTTAAGTGACTCATCTTTACATAAAATGAGACTTTAGCTTTGGAATCTCATTGTGAGATCACATCACTAAGGCTAAGTCAGCCGCTTATGATTTTCATGCCAAGAGATCAGTGTGGAATGCAATCAGTTCTGTGAGATTAGCTTTGAGGACTGTTTTGCCTTGCAAATCAATTTTACATTTGGAGTTAGGTAGTCTGCAGAGGCAATTTGTGAGACTTATATAAGTTTTCTAGTGCTTGGGAGAATGAAGAACCCACACCACTTTATGGGCTTTGAATAAATCAGACTATAAAATCTCTTTGGGTATTGAGTCCAGAAAGTCCTATTCCTAGGTGAAGTAATGCATAAAGATTTATGAGAATAAATAGTTTAAGGTAATTTAAAATATTTTTAGTATGCATAATAAAATATATATATATATCCATACAACAATCTTGATGCTATCGTTAATTTTCCTCTTTTAAAAAAATAATCCCTTGAAAATGCTATTAGGAGCTACCTTTCTGTCTTCATTTTGAAGGCAAATTTCCTGGATCTGCAGTAAAGCTAGATTCCTCATATCATTCCTAGAGTCTTCCCTTTCCAACAGTGACAATAAAACACAGTATGTTTTTCTCACTCTTAGCTTTTTCCTTAGAAAATGTTGCTAAATATGAAATACTGAAAGTGTTAAAAGGGACAATCAGTTGGAATGATCTATCTCTGACTTTGAACAAACAATGGATAAGTTGTCCTTAACTTGTTAAGACATATGACTATGTAGGACCATTTGATCTTCAAGATTAATAAAGTTTCTGAGTCCTAACAGGAAGTGCAAAACAAGTAACTCAACTTGTATATTGAAAAGAAACTGATTAAGACAGTGTAACAAACCATGATGTGAAATAAGTCAAATCCAAATTCACAATATATAAACCACGGCCCAAACTAAGAGTTTTTATAAGTTTTTCATAAGTTACAGCTTCCTAGCCAGAGAAAGAGTACTGTACTCCAAGAATCAACTAAAGTTGATGGATAGCAGGTATTCTGTAGTTGCAATAACAATTGAGTAGCTGCAGATTGCATAAATGTGTTGTGTCACATAATATCAAAGTTATTTGCAAAAATTATACAATCTGGAATGCTTGAATATGAGACACAACAATGTACTGAAACATACATTTATAAGAAAATGAGAGCAATCATTAATAGAAAAGGTATTTTTGGGATGCATTAAGTAAGCAGTGCTATCAAGGTTAAATAGGTAAAGTAAGTTCTTTCCAGTCTACTGTTTAGAATTTCTGTCTTATATATCTATGCCTTTTCCTTCAACAAAAATGATACATCTTCTCTGTTTCCAGGTTTGTCTCATTTAGAATGTAAAGACTGATCAGGGGCACAGCACACGCAGAGATCAATTTCCTTTCAACATGCTTCCATGTGGAAATTTCACTAGTGCTACCAGAGGACTGACTTTTCTTGGCCATAGACTGACTGACTTGTGTCTTCTGTGGAATGCAGCCACCCCGCCCTGCCACATCACTTTGATCTCACTTCACTCTGTTCTATTTCTCTCATTTGGCAAGTGTTCGTGGGGAAGGTTTGTTTTCAGATCTTCCATTTTATACAGAATCTGAGCTTTCTTCCTTTTCTCCCTGGGGATGCGACACTTTACAAGTGTCTTGGACCTCTTATTTCCGAGGCCCTGCCATCCTATTTGCATTTAAAGCAGAAGAGGCAGATAAAGCTACACTTTTTTCAGCATTTGGTTGATCTGGAGTCTCAAACTCCCAAGGACACACCTCGGCTCGCAATGTTAACGGCTGTTGGGAGTTATTACTTGAGTTATAAGAGCCAGGCACATTTTCCACAGAGGACAATGTCTGTTTATCCTGGTCTCCCATTTGATTGAGATTTTCATGCTCTAGCTTTGATGCTATGACTCTGGGGGGCAATTCTTCATATTGCCCAGCATACACATTGGCTGAATAACGCTGGCCTTCATTCTCATCTTTGGCTCTTCCTGGGAGAATGGGAGGCTTAGATATCAAATGCTTGTCATCCTCCAAAAGGGAATGACCCTGGTTTTCCCAAGGGCACATGTCAGCCTTATCTATGCTCTTCTGGCAGGACTGCTGATATCCTTCAGTCGCCTTAGGTTTGAGGTGTGACGTTTCTTTTAGGGAAAAGGCTGGGTTTGTTTCCACTTCAGAAGCTGCAATAGACACGTGTTTTTGAGATTTTGATGCTGAAGGCACAGGACCAGGGGTCAGGTCATAGATCTCCCAAGGGCACACTTCCCCGATGTCAAAGCTGCCCTTCATCCGGGTGGCAGCTGGGCTCTGGTCAGCATTGGCAGTGGGGGAGTTGGCCCCCTGTTGTTTCATAATCCCAGATTTCTGGAGCTTTTTTGGCTCCTCCAAGTGATTGGAGTTTGGGGGCGTGGAATCTTTACTTTCTGCATGATCTGAATTGGAGTATTTTCTATTTGTCTCTTTTTCCTTTGGCAGGGGTTTCTGGGATTTAGCACGTTCTTCCACCCCTGATGATTGGCTTTTCCCAGCCAATCCAAGAGTCTTCTCCTTGGCACTTGCTATGACGCTTAGAGACTTCTGCAACATGGATATTCGGGGGTGCCCAGGCTTCTTCTCAGAGCTGAGGTTGTGGGCACTTGCTGACTTACACACCAAAGGCACAGACTCTGTGGACTCGGCCTCACTGTCTTCTTTAAGTTTTTGTGTGAGTTTTTTACTGGAAAAAGAGTCCAGTGTGGAGCTTTCTGTAGCCTCCTCCTCCTGGCTTTCTGTTGGCAGGCTCTTGGACTCATCTGTTTGGTCTCTGACATGATCGTAAGTACTGTGGGATTTCTTGAGGGAGAAGACGCGGTTTTTCAGGGACTCCTCCTTGGGTTTCCCTGTGTTACCTGAAGACTCTGGGGGGTTCTTCCTAACAAGGGCTGTACTCTTGGCTGTGCTATGGTCTGCAGCCTCCTTGTCCTCTTTGGAGCACTGCCTGCTGACCGTCTCTGGGATCTCAGTGATGCGTCTCATGATGGACCGGCCTAAGCCCTTCTTGGAGCACCGCTTTTTCTGGAGGTGGGGATTATTTGTGATCATTTTCTTCCTTTTATATATTTCTAATTGGGCATACAGTTTCTTCAGCTCATCCTGTCAGAACAAGAACAAAGAAAATGTAGAATTTGGTATTTCAGCCAGAGAGTATCACTGAATGATATGTTAGCTTAATAAGCATGGGGTTTCTAGGGTGATTGCTCTGTAGCATTTCGTAACATCTTCACTCATCAATTTTCCCTTACTCCTACTGATTATTTTGTGTTTTGTGTTTCATAGATTGTTTTTAAGACATGAATTTATGTAATCCAGCCTTCTTCACTGGGCAAGAACTTTGACTTTCAACTTGTGTGGGCATGACTGAGCCAAGATTATATCAAAACACAGCATACAGCTGACCTATTAACCATTCCATAAACAGTGCTGGAAACACAATAGAGCAATTGATACAAATAATCTAATTTAATGTTAGATTAGGTTTAAGAACAGTGATCCAAGGCTACCACAAAGCACTTTCTTCCTTCTGGCTTTCTGTTGGCATGCTCTTGGACTCCTCTGTTTGGTCTCTAACATGATCATAAGTACTGTGGGACTTCTTGAGGGAGAAGACTCGGTTTCCCTGTGTTACCTAAAGACTCTGGGGAGTTCTTCTTAACAAAGACTGTACTCTTGGCTGTGCCATGGATTATTTTAAAATAACCCATCCTCTCTGCTCACAGGTATATTTTACCTTCCAATCAGCAAGAGGATAAATGAATATTATGGAATCAGTTCATCATTCTGACTGACAATAAGTTAATTGTCAAGAATGGTCAGCCTAATGTAAGAGTTGAAATAGCTTGTACTTTCCAATTAATACTACATTCATATGCATTCTCTTTTTCTCTAACACACATCATGCAAACATGAACACACACACACACACACACACACACACACACACACACACACACCAATCTATGTATTTCCCATATCAATGAATTTAAATGTCCCAAATCTGAAACTGGCCTTACCCGAATGTCCTCTGGATCCAAGCTGTGCTCACTCCAGGCTGAATTGATACTGCTGTTCAGGTAGGATCCAGACCGACCCATATCCAGCTCATCTTCATATGCTTCTGTAGCAATGTCATCACGTGGGTTATTGCTTGAATGTGAAAACTGCAATAGATATTCAATATGAGCCTTAGGCATTAGCTCACTAAAGACAGAGCATAATCATTTTTGAAAGGTTCTGATGTTAACTTCATTTCTTCAGCTGGATGAGTTTGTCTACTAAGTACTTTCCAGTGAATTGTTACTCTACTTGAGTTTTATTTTGCATATCATAAGCTGAAGCCCTAAGTAAGGCAATCAATATTTGGTCCTAGTTTTGATTCTAGCTTTTGCCCTTGCTCTTTTCAAGGCACCAATGTTAACTGACATTACATTTACCTCTCTCCCATTGCACACTTGCTTTTAGGAAGTGAAAATAAAAATCCAAAGAAAGACTTTTGAGGAAGAACAAGTTATATGTACTGGTGGTTCGTTGGATGGGTTTGGGTTTTCTTTTGAGTAGTGGTATCTACCTTGTGATTGTCATTTTGCTTCTATATTTTCTGAGAAATGATTAGCCCTAGCCATAAGGTGACTTTCAGTTTATACACATAGCATTCAGAAAGTTACATTCAAAACACAGTGGACAGGTTGTCTGATTCCTATCTCAACTCTGTCATTATGGAACCTCGTTGTAATGAGCTCTTGGTCTAACGTACTCTGAGTTAGATGGTGTCTGCATTTAAATGGAAAGCTTTCCTGAAACTACAGATATTTCCTTGACTCGTCATGTGTTCCTCTCGCCACACATTTAAGTTTGTTTTTCTAATATTGTCTGTTGATAGTTTTAGTTTTATGTGCCGGTCTCTATTCTTTTTTTTAAGTGGTGAAATCTAGAAAAGTGAATTTGATAAATGATGGAAAGTAGGAAGGAAAATCACACAATACTGGCACATTTTACACAGCATGTAATTGCTTTATGAAAATTGAGGTCATGGCTTAGAGAACATGGATTCCCCCTTGGTCAGCTTATTATTGGTGAAAACATTGTTTTAAAAACCAAAGCTCAACTTTTTGACAATAGAGAGATGTCTATGTCACCTTTTTGATAGACTTAGCTAGACAAGTGAACATGTATGTGGGATGACACATAAAATAGCAATTCTCTATTTAACAATAAAGCATGCTTTGTAATTTGAACTGAGAAACCATAGTACTGTGAATTATTCTTCCTTTCTTTTTCCTGTCTTTGCAAGACACATATGAATTTAGGGTCATAAATGGCAAATATGTTAGAGTTTCAAATCTTACAAGCTACAAGTTTAACTACTTGGAGATTACTTGTAAGTATAAAATTTATTTTCGTGAGTAAAAGCTTGGATATATTCATGAATTTAAAAAAGCAGAATTAGGGGATATGGCTCAGTAGCAACATGTATTCTTAGAAACAAAGCACAAAACCATCATTTGTCAGATATTGTCTATTTCCTACTCTATCATTCTTCCTTAGTAAATTATCAAAAATATTACTTTAGATTTTTTTTTTTTGGTTGATCATGGGGCTTGAACTCTGGGCCTGGGTGTTATCCCTGAGCTCTTCAGCTCAAGGCTAGTGCTCTATCACATGAGCCACAGCGCCACTTCCTCAAAAATATTACTTTAAATATTTATCTTTATTCTCACATCCCTCTCCTAATATAAGGAAAATGAAAGCACTGATTTTTAACTGTTCATGCGCTTAAGAATATGGTGATTAGCAAAGTCCTTAGTATTTTTACACTGTTTTTCTATTGAAATGTAATTCATGTGAGAAGAATTACAATTTTCAAATGTGTAATGATTATCAATGTTTATTTAGTATGTTTATTAAGTTATGTAACAGTCACTTCTATGTAATTCTAGATTATTTTATCATCTCAAAAAAGAAACAAACTTATTAGTAATCACATCTATTTCTCCTTTTCTCTGTTATGGCAATCTCTAGTCTACTCTCTATCTCTGTCAATTTGCCTATTATGGATAATTTGTGTAAATGTTTTCAAAGTTTTTCAAGTTCTAGAATTGTTGTATCAGCATTTCATTTCTTTTTATTAACAAACGATATTCCATTATATGGATACATCACAATTATATATTTATCATTGGACATGGAATTGTATTTACTTTTTAGTTATGGATAATGTTGCTCTGAACATTCAAGCATAATTTTTTGTATGAACATGTTTTCAATTATTTTTAGAGCTCAACAATTTATTGAATCGTGAAAGAATTCATCTAATAAATATATAATCATATTGTGCAAAGTATTAAAATAGGATAAATTATAGTAACAGACTACACTGGCTAGTTAGTGCAATTCAAGTAAAGATGAAAGTAAGTATTTTGTTCTATTTAAACTTGTTTGTCCTTTTCAATTAGGCTGAACCTCAATGGTCTTATCAATCATGAGAGTTGAGGTATAGCTTGGAGTGAAGATAGGGAGTCACATATTCATATTCATGTCACACATTGAAACACATAGGACATACAATGTTCTAATATGATTCTCTGTATAAAAGAGAAAAATGATAGTGCTGTCAATTGTATGATCTAGCTTTTCCCCAAACTCCAGTATCATATCATTCAAAGCAGTTCTACTACCTATAGATAAGGAAATGGAAGTTCAGAGAGAACAAAAATCTGGACTAATGGTACAGCACCCAGACTTTTTCACAGTGAAGAGCAAGTTCAAAATCCTTGTCTTGTGAGTCCTGGCCCATCTCTCCTTCATTATTAAAGCCTAGATAAGTCTTTGTCAGAATATGTTACAATGTAGAGTCTTCTGTATGTAACATTGCAACTATTTCTATTTATACAAAATATGTGAATGTTTTAAAAATATGAGTTCTCTGAGTATGTATGTAAACAAGATGATTCTTATAAAAAGATAGTTGTCTTAATAAATGATTTTGAGGTTATATTTATATTGAAAGCTACACTGAACCAATAATAAAAACAGAAGTAGACATAAAGTATTTAGAAAAGGACTGAAACATATCATGGATTTTGGTAAGTATTCTTATGATTATTTAAGATGTTTAATAAATTCAGAAAGAAAATAAACAGCTGATTTCCTGAGAAGAGAACTTGTAAAAGCTTCTAGAGTTTCAAGTTAATTTCCACATTTTTATATTTTTATATTACAAGATATTTTACAGAAATTTTTATATTACAAGGTATTTTAAAAACAATTGTCTTTCATTACAAAATATAATGGTATAAGAATACCTTTGGAATCAAAAGCAATCCGACGGTAACTGTCACAGTCAAATGAGTATGTGCAAAATACAGCATCAACATCCAATCAGACTGAAGCCGTGAGGCAAGAACAAATCTGAAATGAGAATTCACCACATAAGCCAAGAACATATCTTTTCATCAAATTAGAAATTATAAGACACATTTAAATAAATTATGATTCGAATATTCATTAATTAAAATAAAGAGGAAATTAGAGTGAAGAAATAATTAGAATGAAGAGGAAATGGGTATTATCAGTCTTTGTGAATGACCTCCAAGTTTAAATGGTAAACATGCAATGTATAAAATGAGTATAATATGATTTGCAAAGTACATCTTCTATAATAATTATTTTAGTTGTTCTTAATTATCAAATTTTCCTACACAATTTAAAAATGTAACACTTAAAATAGTCTCTTACTGAGAGCTGTGTTCCAAGTTGATTGAGGACAGAGAATCAAGATATATTCTAACAATTTTGGAATATTTTTGTAAATCAATAGGTACTTGTACAAACCTAAGTTCAGGTTTGAAAGATTCTTCCTTATGCAAAAATCAAGGGTTGTTTCAATTGAAGTCTTTTGCAGCATAAATCTTCTTTTAATTTGTTACTTTCCATTGTTTACCCATGAAAGATAAATACAAGATTTGGCCACTTTGGGAACTAGATAATTAGAATTTTATTACAATAACATATATCATCAAATCTGATGTTTTTTTAAAAAAAGCTTAGAAAGTATGCTAAGTAAAAAATAGTTCATTTTATAGTCAGAAATCAAAAAATACATGAATGACTAAAAAGAAACTAACTTCATATCTATATTATACCGTATTCATGACAATTTTACTAAGTAAATATTACTTTTTTTGTCAGTCATGGGGCTTGAACTCTGGGCCTGGGAGCTGTCCCTCAGCTCTTCAGCTCTTCAGCTCAAAGTTAGTGCTCTACCACTTGAGCCACGGCACCACTTTGGGTTTTCTGAGTGGTTTATTGGAGATAAGAGTCTCACAGACTTTCCTACCCAGGCTGTCTTTGAACCATGATCCTCGTGGTTCTCATGATCTCAGCCTCCTGAGTAGCTAGGATTACAGGTGTGAGTCACTGGCGCCTAGCCTAAATATTACATTATTAATGTTTAATACCAGGTTGTCATTAAGGGGATGGCCTCCTCATTTCTCCCTCTTCTCCACTGTTTAGAACATAAAGCTGTAATAGAAGTTCAGGGTCATCCAAAATAACTGTCCATTTTCCCATTCTTCTGGAGTTGGAGTCAAAATAGACTTGTAACATACATGGAAGTACTGGATTGCATCTCACATGTCACTAAAAAGGCTATTCTAGATGACCATTTTTTCTTAACTCCTTTCTGAGATAACTGGAGATGAATTGACATTCACTTTGTGCAAAGCTAAGATGCCTTTCACATAGTTTCTCTTCCTGGGCTCCTTGAAGTTTCTCTTTCTCTCTTCTTTCTCTTCTTCTTCCTTCCTTCTTTCCTTCCTTCCTTCCTTCCTTCCTTCCTTCCTTCCTTCCTTCCTTCCTCTTTCTTTCTTTCCTTCCTTTCCTTCCTTTCTTCTTTCCTCCCTTCCTTCCTCCTTCTTTTCAAGACATTTTAAAGTATTATAATAGGACCATTATATTTAGTAACAAGTTTTAGTCCCTGAAGACTGTTTAAGTTTGGCTCCTTAATATTCCTGATATAGATGTAATTGCACAAAATTATAGTAATACATATGGATATTCAAAAATATTTTAAATTATAAATGACTAAAATTATTTTAAAATATTCAATATTAAAGTAATATTTTAAATACTTTACATTATAAAGTATATTACATTTGTATATTACTCTATACCCTTGAATATTATATACTGTGTATATATTCCATATTGTATATATGTATTATTCCCTTTGCAAATGATACAGTGACCTCCTAAAGGTCACTGCAAGTATTTTAGGGGAAAGTACACAATGGAGATGGATTGGTTGGCTGTAAGCATACTCATGCCTATCTCAAATACCAATGCAAGTGAACTTCAAGCAAGAAAAATATACCTAAAAGGAATACTAATTCTATATATCTTGAGTTAAAATAGTTTATATTCTAAAATGGTAAGCAAAATATGCTACATTAATTACCTAACAATTAGTCAGCTTTAAGGTAATATGAGGTTATGTTTTTAGATTGTTCTGGCTAGAATTACCTTAAGAAAAGCTGGGTTTGCTGTCATTTTAAGGTTTAATTTTTAAGAGTTTTTTGACTTGAAAAAAATAGGTGTAAATGCTAGGAGTGTAGAAATATTTTTAAATTGAGGTTTTAAATTAAGCATATTTTACTCAGGCACTTGTGCTCACACCTCTAATCCCAGCTACTCAGGAGGCTGTGATCTGAGGTGGACCAAGCACCAAACTAACCACCAAAAAGGTGGAAGTATGGCTGGGGCTCAAGTGATAGAGCACTGGCCTTGAGCAAAAAAGTTTGGGGAAGCTGAGTGCCCATGAATCATGCCTATGATCCTAGCTACTCAGGAGGCTGAGATATAAGGATCACGGTTCAGAGCCAGCCTAGGCAGGAAAAGTCCTGAGACTCTGATCTCTAATAATTACTCAGAAAAAGAGAGAAGTGGAGCTGTGGCTCAAGTGGTGCAGTGCTAGCCTAAGCACAAAGAGGCTCAGGGACAGTGCCCAGGCCCTGAGTTCAAGCCTCAGGACTGGAGAAAAAGAAAAAAAAGGCCAGGGACAGTGTGAGTGTTAGGGCTCAGGACTCAATTTTAAGTCTCAGGACCAGCACAAGAAGAAAAGAAAAGAAAAAAAATCAAGCAGGTTTTTTTTTAATGTTCTATAATTTTCCCAAGTTTTATAAGCTTATCATTAAAAATAAGTAAATAATTCAAATAGATTGAGGGAAAAACTTGTGTGTATTAAAATTTTAGACTTAGTCCATTGAGTTTAGCCTATTTTTGTATATGTGTAAAAATGAAAGTAAATCCATATAAAATATGTAGTTATTTCAATTTATTAATATATGCATATATATGGATATACACATGAAAATTATATTTTAAGCAGATAAAAAAGCACACAAATAATATATTAAGAGACAGCATTTTTTTTTATGTTAGAAGCTTTGTTCACTTATTTTTTGTGGTACTGGGAATTGGACTCATTGTTTTACACTTATTAACCAGGTACTCTATCACAGAAATGTACTGCTAGCCTTAGAAGTTATATTTAATATTTATTTCATTCAAGAAAAAGATTATTGAACTGTATTGTTTTAGTTCTTACTTTGGGGATTTATAAATATCAGAACCATATCATTTGTGAGCTAGAATATGTGTAACTAAGATTGAGTTCTTTATTATTTCTATTACTTACTCCCTACTATTTCCCCTCAAATCACTATTCTGATGATTTAGCTATAATGCTAAACTATAATTCAGTAAGTATACACTCAAATATAAATATATCTAAAGTTGATATAGGAATTTGTTAGTAGTGCTTTTGTTGTTGTTTACTTGGCTTGAACTCAGGGCCTGGGCTCTGTCCCTAAACATTTTTGCTCAAGGTTAATACTCTACCATTTGAACCACAGATCCAGTTCCAGTTTTCTGGTGATTAATTGGAGATGAGTCTCACAGACTTTTTTCCCCCAGGCTTCAAACAACAATCCTCAGATCTCAGCATCCTGAGTAGCTAGGATTACAGGTGTGAGCCACTAGCTCCCAGAAATAGTGCCAGTTTTTTTTAATGGGCTGATTAGAGGCTTTAGTTTTTATTTTATGATTTTTTTCTATACCAGCTATCTACTGCTTTATCACATTTAAAGATTAATTAAATATATTTTTTGTCTTATTTATTTCTGAAGGAAGTTAGGCCAATTTTGTATTTGAAATCCACTGAAGAACTGGCAGTGAAGTAAAAAAAAAAAAAACCAGATCAGAGTACATCTGAAGTAGAAATAACTGCTCTGAACAGATTTAGATTGAGCAATCAATTTGCTTCTAAGAAGGCTAGCAGCTTATTATTGGCACATTATGACAGCAGAAGACATTTAAGCTCATCTGTGATAAACCTTGCAGGTTTGGAACTTTTAAGTGGTTTGGACAGTAAATGATGTATATAGTTTTAATATTAGATCTTGAAACATACATACTGGACATTTTGAAACCAAAATAAAAAGTAGCTTCACTTGGAAGAGAGGCTATTTCACAGAAATGTATAGTATTAGAGCTCAGAGGAAAAGATGAAGTGTCTTCTGGTACTTCCTGAGTGCTGCATCAAGGACATCACTTCCCAGATTCTCAGATTCCGGAGCTTTAGTCTGAGCAGAACTGAAAAGACAGTTGTCCCTTTGCTTACTTACAATGTTGTATTGCAACTTTCTCTCTGCTACTACCCTTCTCTCACAGAGTAAAGCAAATCTGAAAGGGGCAATGTCCTTGATTCCTGACCTCTTGATAGGGTTTCCAGGGTTGTGGGACCACAAATACCTCTTTTTCTTGCTTGAAACCTTTTAAAAGTCACCATAGTGGCATCTCCACTCCTAGTGATATAATTAATACACATAAATGAATAACAGAAAAGCATAAGTATAACAGGTTCTGTTGAGGGAAGTGGGCACCAATGGAATAGAGGAGGGCTAGAAAATAGGATGGGTAAGGATGAATATGGTCCACATAATTTATCTGCATGTATAAAAATAGAACAATGAGATATACTCAAACAGAGTAAGAGAAAGATGAAGTGAAATAGTATAGAAAAAGCAATGGGAAAAAGAAAAGAGAAGAGAAAAGAAGAGAGAGAGAAAGAGAAAGAAAGAAAGAAAAAAAGAAAGAAAGAAAGGAAGGAAGGAAGAAAGAAAAGAAGAAAGAAAGAAAGAAAGAAACAAAGAAAGAAAGAGAAAGGAAGAAAGAAAGAAAGAAAATGGGGATATGGCTTAACTGTCATATGACAAAACCTAATACCCATAATAATCTAATAATCAAATTGAAGTCAATTTTTTTTTGTTTCGAATGAATGAAAACCAGAATTCACACAAATAAGCTATTTGAGTATTAAGAGTTTGCTTTATAATTTATGTGTGTTGCTTTGGATTTTCAATTATAAATAGTGTCACACAGAAACAATATCCCATAATAACTTACAACTTAGTTTATGTAACATTTAGCAAATCTTCATAAAAAGTCAAAGGAAAAACAAATACATATCAAAAGAAGCTAAGAACAATCAAGTTAGAAAATGACTCATTTCTCCTTTCTGTAACAAATTACTCTATTTTTGTTTTAAAATTATATCTTTGTTATTTTTAGTTGTACAGTTATCATCCAAGAAATTAGTTGATAGGTATAATTCATCTTGATCTATGTTGCCCCATTATCCTTCTTAACTCTTTCTATAGTGCATTTTACCCAATTTTGCTACTTAGATTGTAATATGCAAGGAAAATTAATAAATTATTTACTAGGTCTGCAGATTACTTGCCTAATTGTGTGGAATATAGCAGAGATAATGAGTTCATTGTGAACTGCAACAGCCATATAACGGGGCTCATGGAATGCTGATGGGACTGTCCGTACTGCATAGCAGAGATATACGCCCCACAAAAGGAAGGAAAACTCAGCTGGAATGAGAACAAATAATTTCCATTAGTTTCACAGGTGAAGAGAAACAATGCCCAATGTCTTTAACATGCATCTTGTCTATTATTAAGACACTTAGTTAGAATAGGAGCTTATAAAGTGTCATTCACAGAAGAAAACAGACATATATTTATTAATTTAACATCTTATTCAGTGTATAGAGTCTTTTCAAAGGTATAATGTATCGTCATAATTTTAAACAGCATTTGCATTCTCAAAAATTTTTGCTAAAACAAATTTTATTGTACAATAACTTTCCACATGACCCAAAAGATTTTAGGACATACATGTAGAATCCGGATCATAATAATGTTATTAAGATGAAAACAGAATTTCAATCATGTGTTCAGACACAATTTCTAGAAAAATTTTACTATATCCAACCAGTTCTACAAGCAAAAATATCCATTGCCAGCAATGTGAGAACATAGGTTGCTAAACATTCAATGGCATATTTTATGAATGAAGTATTCATCTCTTCACTCATGACAGGAATGTGAGTGGAGTGCTGGAAGACATAAAATTTGCCATCCTGAGGTCTGGAAGATGGTGGAGGAGAATCTGGAGGCTAAACAAGTTCTGGCATAGAAAGAAGTTTTAGTGTTTCGGTGAACAGTCCTAGGCTACAGAATCACACCAAGTGTGCCATCATAGTACAGAGAGTTAGGCCAGAGAGGGAAAATCCAGGCAGCTTGATCAAAGAGACAGATCTGAGCACTTGGCTGCTGCAGCCGCCATATCAACAGAGAGAGCCTGGGACAAAGGCGCCAGATATGGTGTGCCAGCGGATTCTGCTCACCATCAGCAAAAACTGACAAGGGGCAGAAATCTTCATCTTGCTGATCGCAGACCATGGACGGCTTAGAGGCTGATGTGAGTACCCTCAAGACATCCTCACTCCTCCACCACTGGAGAAGAACTCCATTGTTGATACTGAAAAAGGCTCAGATAGAGCAGCTAGCTCCAACTCAGGCTTTGGAAGAAAACAATAGGAGCCATTCAACAGGTCACAGGAACCTGACCTGACCTGCGGGGCTCAGCTCCACCCAGGAGAAAGTCACCCTTCCCATGCAGAGATAGCTCTGACTTTCTTCACTGGGTAAACAGAGCCAGAGGTTGCTCCTACCCACGGCAACACGGTCACCAGCAGGAGGGGTAAAAGACAAACAATTGAAACTCAGTAAACATAAATCCTGAGAAAGGCTCCAGGCTGAGCTCTGTGAGTGTCTCAGGAGCGAGCCTCTCAGGGAAAAGCTACTGATTGCTGATAGGCCTCAATCCTACCCAGAATCTAGCCTCATCACAGCAACTCCAAGCTAGAGGAAACAGCCATCATCCTCTTTTGGGATACTCAAAGCAGATCTTCCTCCTGCTGAACTAGCCTGGGAGGAGGATCACAAAGTCCTGGGTAAGGTAGAGCTTTTATCTGCCTGCTCAAACAAACTGACTTAAGAAACCAGTCAAGCCATAGGAAAACCAAACACCACAAGCAAACCAGAGACTCCACCAAGAGACTGGTTACAGGCACAGGAGAGATACAAGATCTCCCCCACCCACCCCCCAAAAAAACCCAACTCTTTTTTTCTATATAATTTTTTAATTAAAAATTGTTTTCTATTTTTTCTTTCATAATTTTAACTTTAGGTGTGTGTGTGTGTGTGTGTGTGTGTGTGTGTGTGTGTGTGTGTGTGTGTGTGTGTTAAATCTCTTTTAACCTTTTGGTCTTTTTTTTTTTTTGCATGACTTAATTGCTGTTCTGCTCATCCCCAGATATATACCCGTCATCGATTATTAGACCTTATCCTTCATTGTGTAGATACTTAATTCAGAAATTGATTACTCAATTCACAACCTCTTAGGCTTAACTTCTTTAATAGTAGTATTATTTCTTTATTTCTTTATACCTATATAATTTTTAAATATTCCATTTTTAAATTTTTTATTTTTTATTTTTTCATCTTTCCTTTGTATCTCTCTCCTCTCATTCTGTCCTTTTCTTCTATCAGTATTATTTTTTATACTTAAATAATTTTTAAGTGTTTCATTTTTTAATATAAATTTTTGTTTTTTCATTTTTTTCTTGTTTCTTTATTTCTCTCCTTTCATTCTGTTCTATCCAGTTCCTCTTGGACATTAGGACTTGGTTTTTACCTCTCCACATCCCTCGAATCCTATTTTTCTCCACAATTCTCCCTAAATCTATTAACCTCTGATCTGCTGAATCCCTCTTTGATATTCTTAGCTCATTAATCCATAGTTGTTTGATGTTAAATAGATTGTATCTGTTGAACTACATTGTATCTGCAGCCATTTTGTCTGTGCAACTACAGGACTTTGGTTGATGCTTGCCTTAAAATAATGTTCTAACATGAAATTGGGGTTAATTTCATGGCAAATGGGTTGAATAGGCCAGAGAAACAAAAAAATGGCAAGTCAAAATATCTCAAATTGCACTCATGATAATCAGGTGACAGAACAGCTAATGAATAATCCAGAAGAGAGTTACAAAAAAGCAAAAAGCTCTACAAACACTACTGGTAAACATAGTAAATGAAAAGATTGAAAGCCTGCAAAGGACTCAGTGTGAGCATGAAAGGGAGGAAGCAAGATGAGGCTAAGCAAAGATTAATACAGGAAATCTCGTGAGCATAAGGAAGCTAATCAAAGATTGAAACAGGAATTGCATAAGCTGGCTGAGAACAGTCAAAGAGTAATACGTGAGTGTGAAGAAGCTAATCAAAGAGTAATACAGGAATTATATGAGCAGGATGAGAATAGACAAAGATCAATAGAGGCGTTCATGGAATCCATAAACAGACAGCTGAAGGAACCCAGGGAGACCACAAAGGAAAGGCTGAATGGAGTCTGTCCGAAGGAAAGGGAGTCCAATGAAACCATAACCAATCAACTAAGGGATTTGAGAATAAACACTGAACACCAAATTAAGGAAGTAAAGAAGTCCATACAAGATCGAAAACAAAGCTCCAACAAAGAATTTGAAGCCATCAAAGCCGACCAATTAGAAGGAAAGGAAATAAAAAACAAAGTAGAAAGTATTGACAGTAGGTTAGACCACGCAGAAGATTGAATCTCCGGGATTGGAGCCAGCCTAGATATTATAGAGAAAGAACATATAACTATCCAAGAAATATGATAGATCTATTCAACATTTGGAAGACACCATCAGAAGGCCTAATCTGAGGATAAAGGGTGTAGAGGAGCACCTGGAGACAGAAGCTAGGCAATTTATTTAACAGGATCCAATCATAGAACTTCCCAAAAAGATAGGCCTATTCAGACACAAGAAGCTTTTAAAACCCCGAATAGACCAGACCAGAACAGGACATTCCACGGTCACATTATAATTGCACAGGATCAATTCAGACCAAGGAAGGATCCTTAAAGCTGTCAAGGAGAAAAGATCAATCACTTATAAAGGGAAACCAATTGGAATCGCCTCAGATTTCTCAGCAGAGACAATTAAATCAAGAAGAGCCTGGAATGATGTATACCATGCCCTAAAGACAAACAACTGTCAACAAGAATACTGTACCCAGCTAAACTCTCCTTCATAACCAAAGGTCAAATAAAAACCTTTCATAGCAAAGAAAAACTGAAACAATATATCTCCACCAAACCAGCCCTACAAAAGATACTTAAATATGTCCTACACATAGAAAACCAACAAGACCACAATAAAGGTCAAGAAACCACACACACACTAAGAATCCAAGAACCATAGGAAGAACCCAGTTGTCCCAGCCCCCAAGAAAGTGGATAACATGGCAGGAACTGTCAAACACTTCTCAGTCCTAACTCTCAACATTAATGGACTTAACTCTCCAATTAAGCGACATAGACTGTCTATTTGTATTAAAAAGCAAGATCCTTCTATTTGCTGCCTCCAGGAGTCACACCTTGCCAATAAAAACAAATATATTTTGAAAGTGAAAGGCTGGAACAAAATCTATAAGCAAACGGCCCCCATAAACAGGCGGGAGTTACAATCTTAGTATCAGATAAAATAGACTTCAAATTAAAATTCATGAGAAGAGGTAAAGAAGGTCGCTACATACTAATTAAGGGATCTCTCCTTCAGGAGGATATTACAATTCTAAATATCTATTTGACAAATAACAGAGCACCCAAATTTATCCAAGAACACTACTTTCTTTCAAATCTCACAAGACCCAAAGACATTAATTCATGGGGACTTTAACACACTGCTATCCCCACTAGATATATGAACTCAACAGAGAAACCGCAGATCTAAACAACTGCATAGATCAACTAGATTTAACAGACATCTACCGAATATTTCACCCAGCAGCATCGGGATCCATGTTTTTCTCAGCAGCACATGGAACATTTTCCAAAATAGACCACATTTTAGATCACAAAGCAAACTTGTCCAAATTCAGAAACATTAAGTTATACCTTGCATTCTCTCAGAACACAAGGGAATAAAATTAGAACAAAACCCCAAAAGCCACCAAACGAAGTCCTGTAACATATGGAGGCTGAACAACACACTGTTGAATCACCAGTGGGTCAAGGAAGAGATTAGAAAGGAAATTCAAATGTTCATGATATTCAACAAAAATGAACACACAAATTACTAGCTCCTCTGGGACACAGCAAAGGCAGTACTCAGAGACAAGTTTATAGCTCTGAGTTCCTACATCAACAAATTGGAGAGATTTGAAACCAACAATTTAATGAGACATCTGAACCTCCTTGAAAAAGAGCAGTCAGTTCTATGACATGGGCCTTCTCTTCAAACTAATTCCAAATCAGACAGCTCCCTCTCTGGAGCCAATTAAGTAGTTTCTTTATTTGGTTCTGAGTTCAGGCTGAAAAAGCTTAGCAATCTGGCTGCTAAAGCAAAATCCATAACCTCCTTTCAGTTTTGTGCTTCTGACTCATGAATTGTTCTTTGCCAAATAAAAAGTTGTATTTTATTTTGTCTCACATTTTTATTTTATTTTATTTTATTATTTTTTTTTTGTCTCACATTTTTAAACAGGCCTCTGAGAGGATGAGGATGATGATATTGGCATTATGATTCTCAGTGGTAGCCTTTATTTACCAACGTATGCCATGTGTGTAGTGCTTGAGTTGGCACAAAGTATTTTGAACCTAAAAATATTTATTAAGCAACGACAGTGCACACAAAAAAGTCTACTATAAGTGAAAGATTCACATGTAGCTGCATTAAAAAACAGCATCTCCTGTCACTCAGAGCAAGAATTCTTTTTATATGTTACTACACCAAAGATTAAAAAAAGAAAAAGGAAAACAGTTATCAGGTTAATTAGTCTTTTACAATGGAGAATTATATTTAAAAAATATAAGACAAAATAAGATTTCTCATAATAGCTAAGCTGAACATGAAAATCATTTCATTAGCAATATCAAACAATATGTTCTCATTGTGAAAAACAATTTATTATTCAAAGTACCAATTAAACTAAATGTGATATATAAAAGTTGTGCTTAGGAAAAAATCAGCTTCATATAATTAACTTCAGACTAGCACTGCAATTAGAAAAGAAAATATGCAGATGTTACCAAATTTTGCCTTGTTATTATGTAGGAGTTGAAATATGTGTTGTGCTTCTGCTTTAGAAAATAATTCCTAGTGTTAAATGATTTTGATGGGAAGCATGAGTATATTTAAAAAGGGAATTACATTTATATTTAAAGATCCAAATAGGGCTTTTAGAAAAAGGAGGTATTTTATTGTTAATCTATAAGAAATAACAGTTTAAAAGCTAACTACTGTGGCCTTTAAAAAATTAATGTACCACAATGTAAGTAATTCCAATTGCTTTTTCAAAGGACTGGAGCAAGCAAGAAGTGAGAATTAATATCAGTTCTGTGTCACAAAAGATGTTCCAGCTCTGTGATCTTAGATCACCTATAAGGGCCAAGAGGAGAACAACTTCAAAGTGCAAACAGCCTTCTGGCTATGGCACCAGGGCTAGCCATGCTGTAAAGTCATTTTGTGCTCACAATATTTTACTCTTCTTAGCCCCATTAAACTTATTTTAAAGTAACACAGACACATAACTTATGAAACATTTAAGTTTTTGTTTCCAAGTATTTCTTTTGAAATCTTTTGATTGTTGAGAATTAACATACATTAATAATATGAGGGAATTTCATTGTGATAATCCTTCACATGACTATAGCATAGTCTGAATGAGTTTACATCCTCCTGTGTATGCTCATTCTTCCTTTCTCTTGATTTATCAAATAGTAGTATTTGGTAGGTTTTATTGTGTTGTGTTGTGTGTATGTGTGTGTGCATATATATGTATATAAATATATATGTGTAGATAGTGTGATGTGTATATTTGTGTGTATACATCAAAGTACACTGTATAGTATATATGTAGTATGTATAGTATGATTGTTTATATATACATACATATGTATATAATATATATGTAAATACACACATATAGTTTACTTTAATCCTCTTGAAACTTCAGTATCTTTCCCCTTCCTACTTACCTGTCCTCAGTTTCCCTTTTATATCCATGATTCATTATTATTAGTAGTAGTAGTATTAACATTATCATCAACATCACCATTTTAGGTTTAGGTTCCACAAATGAGCAGAACATGTGATATTTGGCTTTTTGAGTTCATTAAGTTGTACTGATTTCATATCTCACCTGTCATAATTTTCTAGGATAATGGTTTACATCCTAAGAAACATTTTTAGAATTTCCCTATATAACTCAGTAAAAGTTTCCCAGTTCCTGTTAAACACTGGCAGATGAGTAAACAACATATGTTTTGTGTGTTTAAAATATTATACCAAGAAGGAGAACAACAAAGAAGAAAAGTATGTCAATGACAAAAAATAAATATTTTTTTCTGTAGTGCAAATATTCCATGTACAAATCACGGAACTGACTACAATTTTGACTAGTGAAGTAATCAACCAGGACTCACTGAAAATACAAATACTTCAAAATTCCCAAATGGAATGGCCTTTAAGCCTATCACTACAGTTTAATTATTGCTTACACTTTTTCCTGTGCTGTTCTTTCCAGATTGACAAGTATACTCTAGAGCAAGTGTTGTCAAACTCAAAGAATTCCTAGGGCCATGATATATCTCAGGCATTGGTAGACTTAATTTATAACAAGGCAATAGTTATTAGATCATGTAAATGTTGTTGAAAAGATTTGGATGATGACATTCATACAGAAAGATAGAATGGGAGAAGATAATACAGGCCTCCATTGAGCTTCTGTATGTATGCTTTTATTGGGCTAAAAAAGAAAGTAAAATAATTAATTTTTAATTATATTTCAGCTAACCTCTGGAATAAACAGTAGAGTGCTTGCCTAGCACTGCACTAAACTCTGATGGACATCTTGAGTCATGGAGTGGAAATTAGGGGTGTCATTGACATTAGAATGTACAATTGCTCCTCAGCAGTCTCATAGTATATTATAGGTAAAATCTTTCCTATTTATTCTAAATTATCTTACTGAAATCATTTCATATATTCAATAGATGTTCTAAATTCATAATCATAAATTGAAAGCTTCCAACTAAATATACCAAGAAAGTATACTATAGTACCATCTCTACTACCATGTATTCCAAATTTGGAAGCCCTGTATTGGAGGACCTTGGCTGGGATATCTAGATCTAGGTGCCAAACCTGCTACTAGGAGTAAGAATATAAAATTTAATTTAGGGAAGTCAATGCTGCACATTTGTGCATTTTATCAAGCAGACAGGAAATTCATAAAGGACTAAAAATTGACTTCTCACTATGCCAAACTTGAATGCTTTTGTCAAAAGTGTGAATGTGAAAAATTAACTACCAGCTTCTTAAGTGGGTCACTATATTTAGAAAAAAAGAGAAAATTCCACTAGCAACCATTTTCATAATGAGTATGGCATGATATTTGAGTGCTTTTTCTTCATTAATTTTGGATCATGTTTTCCAGTTTCAACCCTTCTATTCTTGTCATAGCTCTTGAAGGATAGTAAATAATGGAAAATTTCATCAAAAACAAATAAATTTTATTCTAATTTAAAAGTGTCACTTTCATTTGCCATGCCAAATTTGTATTTTCTATTGTGTGGACTACCGGAAAAGATGGAAGCAGTTTCATAAAATAGTTGTGAATGGCCAATTTAATTTAGTTAAGTTACTCAAAACTATCTCCCAAAATTTGAATATTTCATTAAAATGAAATTTCTGGAGTTTTACCTTTGGTAAGTTTCCTTCTTCTAGTCTAAGTGGGTTCATTCTTCCTTGCTCTCTAAGTCTTCCTCCTAGAATTGTCCAGCAGTAATAGATAAAAAAAACTCACTGCTTTTCACACTCCCTCCTTCCTAGTGGGAAGAATTTGTTCCCTAATGAGCTTTCTCTCTAGAGGAAGGGGAATTTGGTGGCAATACAGTTGTGTGTTGCTGAATGTAGGGCTATGCTGTTAGGAAATTTCCCATAGGGACATATGGGAGTGTGGTGTATTACCTAGACAGTGCAGGACAATCACTGGACATGGCTTAGTGCAATCCAGTGACTCAGTAAATATGAGGTGTAAGTGGTCCATAGAATACAGTATAAGGCTTTATAGCAACCTTTTTTCCTCTTTAACACTGGAGTTTGAATTCAGGGTCTTATGCTTGCTAGATATAACTACTAATATGTGAGCCATGCCTTCAATGCTTGTTGTTTTAGATAGGGTCTCATGTTTTTCTTTTTTTGGAGGGATAGTGGCAACTCATGATGAGGTTCTTCTCAGCTTTCTATCGGCTCTGCTCTGTAGCTTTTACTAACTACATATCGCATGGCTTGGATTTTTTTGTAATATTGAGTCAATATTACAAAAGACAGATTAATCATAAAGGAAAGAGTAATTAGAAATTTTATAGAGGCAGTCTGTTCACCAAAGGATTCATATCAAGTCTGATAATATCGCAAGATCAAATGTATAGAATAATATCAAACTTTCTTTTTTTTTCTCCAGACCAAAGACATAAATCAAGAGAACACTGTTAATCAAATAGAGACCAGTTGACAATCTCTTCCTACACAGAAATTGCCTTTACTCACGGCTTTTCCATTCTCATTTACTTGGTTAAATTTTTTTTCAACAAAGCTACATACCTTTGAAAAAGAACGGAAATTTCCAGAAAATGCTTGTATTCTATATATAAGTACTCTCATGATCATAATACTGTTTTTCAAAATTATCTTAGATGGAATTATTTTAGACATTATAAAAATTTTGCAAAGCTCTTGTAGTTATCAATTTTACTGCTATTAAGAAAATGGACAAAGCAATCACACACAAAAAAAGTGACCACATACCAACTGCTGTCATATAATCCCATCTGTCTATGAGGCACATATTGAAGATGAGGTGATCAGATGTCTGCCCCTGGCCAATAAGTGAAATCTGTCTCTCCAAATTCTGGCACACAGATGAGGTCCAGCCAACAAGAAACCAAAATACTACCAAAAGTATTACTGCTAGCATCCTCATGACCCGGCCACCAGTCATATATGGGATTCGTTGTGCTGTTCGTGAAAGAAACACCTTCAAAACCCTGGAAATACAGAAGAGCAACAAACAAGTTTAGCCTAATACTGAGTAAGTAAAACACAAAAGTGTTATATTTCTTCTAGGAAACTTAAACCCCCAAAATACACATTTACATCAAGTTTTAACATGAGAAAACCCAGCAATACTACTGTTCATATTTTAGTTTAATTTTAGTTTATACTTCAATAGCAAAACAAATATCCTGTATTACAAGCCATCAGATCAACAGATGTATATATGAAGAAATTCTTTAGCACCTCTTAATGTTTCAAAAAGTTATTGAGCATCATTCAAATAAACAGGGTCTCTGGGGATCAAAAATAGTTCTAAAAATAAGTAGAGTATTCCAATGTTAGACTAAATTAAAAAAAATCTTCCTGGAGCCAGTATTTATTTTTATAACAAGACTTTATTGGCGGTATTTTCTGGACATCATTCCATGGGGCCTTCCTTCATAGCTTTTATCATAGTACCTAAATCAATAATTATAAAAACAAGAGATATTTAAATTCCAGGCTAAGTGAACAAGAAATTTCATAAAAGAAGAAGACTGGAATTAGATTTTTTTTTAAGTTAGAAGGTCTTTATATTTTTTTACGGATGATTGAAACAGTTGAGAATTGCTGGATTAAATAATATGCAAGAGCTGTTCAACATCTAAATATTGTGGAAAGACAAAATACTACCTCTATTCACTCTTCAATTTTATCTCAGGAATATTCTCAGCTGATTTTGATTCTATACCCCCATTTTGATATTTTGTGATACCACTATGATTTAACATAAACCACTATGACTGTTTAATGATACTCTGAGAGTACCCATAATCAATTTCCATAAGGCAAAGTGTGTACATTAGCCTTTTTTTTTAATTTAATTTAATTTTATTTGTGAACATACTGTACAGAGGAGTTACAGTTACATGGGCAGGATAATGCGTACATTTCTTACCAAGCATTGCAGCCTCCTCCTTTGTTTACCCTTCACATCCCTTCCCAGCCTCCCCCCTCTCCCCCCAATCCCAATCCTTCTCCTTCCCCCCCCCCCCACCAACGTTGTAAAGCTCGTTTTGGACATGACAACTTGTACTTCTCATTGTTGCAACAGGTCCACCTGTATCCTTAAACAACTGGTTTTTCCCCATCTCCTCCACAAGTTATACTGACATCAAATATAGTGAAAGCAGGGGTTATACTGTGGGGGAGGGACATACAAAGCAACAAAGAGATAATCTTATAAATGTGTTAGAAACACATGCATGAAAGAAAAAAACATTAAAATACACATCTAAGGGTTCATTTTCCTGACATCACATTATCTGACCTTTTCCGCTTGACTCATACATATACTAGATATTACAAATAAGGGAAACCATGGGACCTACGTTTCTTTGGGCCTGGCTTACTTCACTTAATATAATTTTTTCCAAGTTTTTCCATTTCCTAACAAATGGGGCAATGTCATTCTTTCTGATGGAGGCATAGAATTCCATTGTGTATATATACCACATTTTCTTGATCCATTCATCTACTGAGGGGCATCTGGGTTGGTTCCATATCTTAGCTATGGTAAATAATGTAAACTTGTTCAACCACTTTGGAAAGCAGTATGGAGGTTCCTCAAAAGACTTCACATAGAGCTCCCCTATGACCCAGCAATCCCACTTTTGGGCATTTACCCTAATATTTACAAACAAGACCACACTAAAGCTACCAGCACAACTATGTTTATTGCAGCATTATTTACATTAGCCTTTGTACCCCCCCATCCATATCAAAATTTTAATGACATTCAAGCTATATGAATTCTTCATAGAAATCACTATAAATCCAGAGAAGTAAATATACTTACTCAAAATAGCCTAGATATATTATGCAACATTTCCTTCTATATAGAGATATGTGCTAGCTCTTCTTGAATTAACACAACACATCCAGTAACAAAAAGTTATTTTGTAATACAGTTTACTCTTCTCCCTATGTATTTAGTTCCACTGTCCCTCAGATAACACAGAGCAACTTTACATATTTACCCTCAATTTTCTGTGAATAATAACAAACTAGTAACAAATAATAACAACCAGTAACAAATAAGGGTAGAACATATTTCTTAACTGCTTTCCAATTGACTTCTCCAGATTGATTTATTATTTGTTCCTTCTATAAACCATATGTGGAGCTATCCAAGCCATGCTGAGCACTGGAGTACCTGAAGTACTCCTGCTCAGCTAGTTCACTGCTGCTTGCTATGAATCAGCTATTCTTGTCCCTAAGTAATGCCTATTGTTGTAATAGTCATAACTTAATAATTCAAGTAAATATTGAATAAAATGATCACACATGTTTATGAAACAGAATGATACCTATTTCTGTTAAAATCTATCGGAATGCTCTAGAAAAACTCTAAAATAAGATACTAAGTATAATGTTAACTTAGGGGAAAGTGAGAAGACTACCTACCAGAGCTAATAAACATATACTCAGAAAATTTTGATATTCAGACTATATTTACATTCAGATGTTAGAAAACATCTTTAGATTCTTAACATCACGTAAAGAGTCAACAGGGTAAATATAATTACCAAACAGAGTAGTGATTTATGTAAAAAAGAGAATGGTAAACTCTAAGTGTTAGACCCATAAGTCAAAGAAAATATATTTAAAAAATACTTAAAGATTGTTTGTTATAGTTATGGTTATAGTTATTTGTACAGTTCTTTGATTTCATTCTACTTTAAACAACTTTACCAATGAATCGACCAATTATTAATCTTAATTATTTAGGATAAAAAACCATTATAATTAATAGGCTCAAAGTATCTATATTGAGAATGACAAATTTCTTGGAAAAGTAATATTTTGTCAGTTCTAATCTTCTTTTCTGTAGGAGAAACATGAAGTTACCATAATTGTTTCTGGTTACACCAGGATGAATTCAAAAGTGGATATGATTAGTCTCTCAAAAGAGAATATTGACCATTTTGTAGACTTTCACATTTTAGCTAGTATAGAATGAGAGAAATTCTAATGTTTACTTTTAATTAGAGTATCTTAAATAAAATGACACAGGAGACTTAAAATATGCTCTTGTCTTCTAGAAGATCAGTCTACAAGATATAATCTGATATTGCTACATATGAAGCAACACCTAATTATGCACTGAATGTAGCTAATATTTCTCTGAACTTTGTAGCATGTGAGGGATTTAACCTGAGCCTTGCTGAAGATCAATCCCTGGAAATGAGGGAAATGGATAATTTCTAAGGAGGTATTTTAGTTGAAGGGACTCACATAAAGTATAAAGGACTTCTGCTTTGTGAACCAGTGGGTTGAATTGTTTGTAGGTAGAGAAATTTGGATCCCAACATCTAGAAACTCCTATGAAAATTTCAAGCTACTGCATGGAATTTTCATCAGTCTAAGAACCACTGCTTTGTGGGTAAATGGTTATTATCTACACCTCATTCTCATGGCAGAGATGTAGAAATCCATTTGCTTTCTAATATTGAAGATTTTCACAATCTTCTTTGAAACTCAAAACCTTACAGAGGTAATAGTGGATTCATTAAATAGCGGTCTCCTTTTAAAACACTTCATAATCAGATAAATTCTGACTACAGAGAAAATCTGTAAAATCTGTAGCATCTGAATTGATCTTTTAATCAAGAAATCCAACTTCCAAAATGAAAAAAAAATATTAAGCCAAGCAAGCCAAGCCCAAAGAAATGTAGGTTGCGTGGTTTTCCTCATTTGTAATAACTAGAATATGTCTATGATTTTCTTAGCAGGGGATCACAATAGCCTAATCACTAAGTGCATAGGGCTATATATATATAATGAAGTGTATCAAAATGAACTTCAAGAGCTGGAAACAAGCGGTTCTTATTATGTCCTGTTTTCAGTCATTTCTATTTCTTTTCTGTTTTAGTTTTCTGTACCCTTTGTCTTGTATATAAGTTTATCTGATCCGTGGAAGGGAAAGGGAATGACAGAAATAGCAGGACAAAGGATGAACTAATGCAATGATACTCATTAGATACTATGTTGGAAATGAACTTTACAATTGGGGAGAAGGGGAGTGGGGAAGGGGGAAGTGGTAGAAAATGAGGAAAGGTGTAAGAATGTTTAAAAAGAAATGTACTTATTACCTTACTTATGTAACTGTAAGCCTCCCTCCCCCAGTTCATCACCTTTACAATAAAGATATACAAATCCTACTTCCAAGTGATCAGAAATGCTTGTTTTCAGAATGACCCTTTAAATATTTATTGTGCACCCTGAGAATTCAAGATTGCCATAAATCCTATAATCTCATTTCCAGAAAGGGAAAAACAAAGCAAAGCCCTTCTGAGTCTCTTATTATTGACTTTACTGGTTTTCATATAATGGAAAACATTCAAGCCTGCATTTAAATATAAGCATTATAGAATGGGTTTTTGTAAAATAGAATATTTTTTAGCACCACCTTAAAATAAAATGAAGAATTCTGCTATGTCCTTAAATAATGAACCTGTTAGTTTATACAAGTTCACTCCTAGAAAACAAATTTTAAGAGAAACCAACTTTCAAGAAATATCTAGACATGCATTTGTATAAACCAGTAGAAAATTACAATTAAGCTTCTGATATATAAGGTCTTTCTACTATTTATGTAAGTAAATTTTCACAAGGCTTCCTAATTCTGAAGAAAATTGGTGGCAGATATAAGGAGGACTGCCAGAAAATTCTAGATCTTAACAAGAAAATAAATACTTAAAAGTATTCTTTTGGTTCTGGTTAAAAGTATAAAAAAATGTATGGAAACTGTGCCAAAATGGTGAAGTAAAAGAGCAATCCAGAAGCCGGGCGCTGGTGGTTCACGCCTGTAATCCTAGCTACTCAAGAAGCTGAGATCTAAGGATTGGTTGAAAGCAGCCCAGAGAGAAAAGTCCCAGGGAGACTCTTTCTCTAAGTAACCACTCAAAAACCAAAAATGGATCTATAGCTCAAAGTGACAGAGCACTAGCCTTGAGTAAAAAGAGTTCAGGGATAGTGCTCAGGCCCTGAGTTCAAGAAATAATAAACAAACAAACAAACAAATAAATAAATATAGGCAATCCAGAAATTGTGTGTAGCTACCTCTACTGTCTTACTTGCCACATTTTTCTCCTTTGCACTCATTTGACAACACTGTAAGCAACTGTACTTATATTACACCTCCTTCCAATATCTAGTGGGTATTTTTCATTCCTTATTTTAGTTGATTTCTGTCAAGCTTTGAGTATGGCTGCTGCAGCCCTTGTCAGAGGAAGCTAATGTTCTTCATTTTCTATCAGCTCTCTTTCACTCTGTGTTCTGGATTCCTCTTCCTTAGTCTTCCCTGTAGTGTGGCAGTGTTCCAAGAATCTCCAAAATGTCACTGTTTCTATTCTCCACATATCATACCCAAGCAATTCCATCTGCTCCCATTTCAGTTGCCCTCTACCTGCCAGCACATCCCCAATCTATTCTCTGATCATTCTCCTGAGCCCAAGATTTTTTACTTAATTGCCTATTGTATATGAACAGGTCCCTTCCTCACTTCCTGCTCCTCCAACTCACTTTGCTGTGTTACCCATCTCAGTGAATGAACAAAGCAGAAACTTGAGAATAAACGCTGATTTTTTCTTTCACCCAGATTCTATCAAAATTTAATTTTCATATCTTAAATACCTTTCAAATTCCCTTCTTTTCTCCACCTTCACTGCCACTAGTTTCTGGCCGACAATTTATTCATAGTTAGCCTCCTTATTGGTCTTGCACACCTCAAGCCACACAGCATGATGAAGGACATCATTCTGGTCATGTGGCTGTCTTGTTCACAAACCTCCCATAGCTCTTCATCCAAATCTGAGGTTCTTTACCTTATAGTAAGATGCCTTCTAAACCTGGTTTCTTTTCAGTAGCAACATCTCTTACCATTTTCTCTTTCCTGTGTCCTACAAGTTTCTCAGGGTTTGTGCCTTCTATCTCAGCCTTGAGGCAACATCCTGACCACCATCCCCTATCAGTACAAACAACAAATCCTTCCTCTGCCCTGGCACTCAGATTATAGGCCACTTGCTCTAGACCAGTAGTTCCCAAACCAGTAACATCAGCATCACCTAGAAATTTACTAGAAATGGGACTACTTTGTTTCTGTCCTGAACTACCATGTCACAATACCTGGAAAAAGGCCCCCACAACTAGTTTAACAATTCTAGGCAATTGTGACAAAGGCTAAAAATTGAGAATAGATGCTCTGAAAGGATTTACCAATGAAATAGGTGCCTTTCCAATAGACTGTTCAGGTCTTGTGATAGATTCTGGAGTTTATTTTGTTCACATCAGTACTGGTGTTTGAACTCAGGGCCTTGTATTTGTTAAACAGGTACTCTACCACTTGGATCATGATCCTAGACAAATTCTCTAGGTTTTATTATGGTAGCATTATAAAATAAAACCTCTAGTAATAGAAAGTTTTCCATTTTCAGAACATTCACATTTGTTTGTGACTTTGAAACCTCACTGTATTTACTATATTTATACATAAGAAATATATTTATGCATATATGCATATATGCACATATGTATATATAAAGCTACTTTTTAATTGTTGGATTTTAAATGCATATTAAGACAATAAGTATTGAGAATAAATACAAAGACAATTTCATTGAAAGACAAAGAATGGCATTATAATTATAAAACTGTTACTCTATCAAGAAGACAAACATCATAAATACATATGAACCAAAGGTTAAAGCTCCACAATGTATGAAGTAAATTCTAGGGAAAAGTATTTTAATAGAATTGAAAATTGAAGAACATCTAGCCAGACATAGAAGACACCTGCATGTGGTCCATTATAAACCAACTAGACCTCACAGATATATATACATATACATATATATATATATATAATATATATATATATATATGTAGAGCATTTCACTCAACAATAGAATACACCTTCTTTTCAAGAGCACCATAAACCTTTACTTAGGATAGACCATGCATTAGGTCAGGAAATGAGTTTCAATAAATTTAACAGCACTGAAATCAATGAAGTGTCTTCTCTTGACTACAGTGGATAGAAGCAGAAATCAACAGCAGAAGGAATGTTGGGAAACAAAGATATGGAAATTAAACAAAACACTGAACTAATGGGTTAAGCAACTGAGTGCTGGTGCTGAAAATGGTTAGCTCGCATAAGCATAAAGAGAACAGGCTGAAAAGTGGGGCCCTCAGTCCCTCACTGCTCTTCTACTACCAGCTTAGAACAACATTTCACACAATATGCAGAAGGTCATTCCTCTGAGGATCAAGAAGAAATCAGGTTATTTTGGAATTATAATGCTTTTCCTTTCATTATAGCTAGAGTAATTAGAAATTGGACCATTTTCCAACAAATACTTATCAGAATAGGATCTGTCCTTATATTCCAATTATTTACCACTGATTGATCAGTAGAGATAATTTGAAATTCTGGTTCCAGGTTTAGGTACTTATAACATTTAGCATTTTACTATATTTATCTTTTTTGTGCGTGTGCCAGTCCTGGGGTTTGAACTCAGGCAATGACTCAAGCTTCATTTGTTCAAGGCTAGCACTCTTCCACTTTAGCCACAGCTTCATTTCCAGCTTTTTTTGTAGTTAATTGGATAAAGAGTCTCACAGCTTTCCTGCCTGGGCTGGCTTTGAACTGTGATCCTCAGATCTCAGCCTCCCAAGGTTCTAAGATTACAGGTGTGAGACATTGGCTGCCCAGCAAGTGTTTTACTATTTAATGTAATATTTTGGTATTCAAGAACATGATTTCAAATAAACTACAGAAATAAATTTGTTACAGATAGTTTCCTAATAGCATTATTATTTAAATTAGAAATTTGAGTACAGTGTCAAAAAGGAAGCGTCTGTAACTGCATGGTTTTATACATAGTATTAATAGGAAAATTCCTTAGACCAACTAAACCATTTTATTTGCTCAAAACAAAAACACAATAGCTCAGAAAATGGACATCTCCCAGAATCAATAATAATTCTAACCAATAGTGTGATAAGAACATTTATAGAAAATGGAAGTCATAGAAAACAGTTTGATTGGCTGCAGCCTTGTCAATCAGTCCATTAGCTAGAGCTTAATTACTTCACTAGTAATTGAGTTCAGTGTTTTCTGCACCAGTCCATGGTCAGTATATGGGATTTAACTCTACATTGTTTCAATCTTTGGGCCACATGCTAGTGTTCAGTCGAAAAACAAAGGAGGGGGTAACAATGCTCAATAGGAAATGGACTCATTACCTTGCTCATGTAACTGTAACCCCTCTGTAACTCCAGTATCTTTACAATAAAAAAAATTATTTAATTAAAAAAATGACAGGTTAAAAAAAAAGAAATCCATGGCTTCCCATACAATCACTTAACAAAAGAATTTAAAATTATGTCATTTTTTCTTTTCTTTTCCTTTAATTTTTTAAACAAATGAAAGCTGGTGTCTCTGCTTATTGTTTTTTAATTTAATTTAATTTTATTGTAAGGGTGATGTCACAGGGGTTACAGTTACTAAGTAAGACAATGAATACATTTCTTGTTGAAAAAATTAATGGCATAATATTTAACTCGTGATCTGCTTTTACTTGTAATTCAGATTTTGCTCTGCACTCTGACTAAAGTCTTTCCTCAAGAAATATAGGTTAATCACACTTATTTCCCAAGGATGCCATAAGGGAAAGCTTTTAAATCATTTCTTTTTAATCAAGACTGTGCAGATTAGAATGTGGTAGAAAATGATAACGGCAACATTGTTTCTCAAAGGACAGTTTTAATTTAGTTTCATAAAAACTAAGTCTCTACTTTTTCAGTCTGTAACACACATTTATAGAAAAGCAATCAAACCAGACCACAGGGACTACAAAAAGATGACATAATTCTTTGCAGATATGAGCTTATCTAACATGTTATCATTTACAAGAACAAGGAACAACTTACTAAATTCTCAGAGAATAGTTATATGTTAATATATTTTCTCTATTTTAAAAATGTTAGTCTCATATAAAATAAATATTAAAAATGATATAAAACCCTAACTTTTGCACTCATCTTAACCTTAACTCGCAGTAAAATAGACAAGATATAGTAATTAGCCAAAAGAAAAGTTTGTGATGACAGAAGTAATCTACAAAATAAGTGTGGATAATATTTTTAACTGTTGAGATGGCATTATTAGTGTTGACATAGAATAATTTTCAGTTGTGGTCAGGGATACATTTGGAAATTAATTATGAAGTACTACTGTGATTGCTCTTTGGATGTTGCACTATTTAATTATTTATAGTTTGTCTCAGCACTGGATTTAAAAGCCTTGACTTTGTAGGTTCCAAAGTGCCTATAGCATTGCCTTGACTGTTATGGATTTTATGTGTTATGCTCTGTAACAAGGACTTATCTGTTCTTACATGCTAATTAATTCCTCCATTAAAACTGCACTACATGATCATTGCAAAAAATTAGAAAACTATATACAAATCTAATGAAATAAAAATCAACTATCAATTGCACTAGTTATATACAAGCACTCAGTCTCTAGTGCTTTATAAATATACATGTACGTGTATATAGAATGAAACAGGACTAAAGTGTATAGTTTATGCTGTGCTTTGTTTTATCTATGATATTGTGAGCACTGTCGCATGACATTCTGTATTTGTAGAACATGATCTCTGACCATGTATGACCATTTGATCACATCATTTCTTTTTACGTCGTCAAGGCTCATGTGTTCTTGTGCTACTGGAGGTTAAGCTTATGGCCTTGCACTTGGTATGTATGTATTCTAGCACGTACGCCTCAAATCATTTAATATAATTCATCACTAAAACAATCTATCTTGGAAATTTTTGTGGGAAACTTTTAAAATACTAGATAATTTTTCTTTTTCATTATAGATCTGATCGGATTTACCGTTTCTTCCTGAGTCATTCTCAGTACTTTGTGTTTCAACTGCTTAGAATCATTGTACGAAAAGTTACATTCTTTGCTGGCCTACTCTGGCAGCAGAGTATCCAGAGGTCATGTGAGCCACTGCTACTTCAGAAGAATGATAAGCAGATCCACTCACAAACAAGCTGAGGATCCAACCCTTGCCTCAGATAACACCACCAGTGACAACTGCAGAAAGGGGATGCAAAGAGCCTGCAAGGGCAGTCTGTTTCAACTTGGCTTTTAAAGAAGCTCCGCTCTGGTTGTTTTGCTACACAAATGGATTAATCTCATTTCCCACTTACTGTTTTATCTATTTCACATGAAGACAGAAGAGATATATTTCCATAAGGGGATGCAAGATGTGAACATAAGGTTACTATCAAAGAGCACAATGATAACAAAGCACTTAAAAGCTGTAGTCTAAGATGCACTAATTCTGAATTATCAGATTGGTTTTTGTCATGTTAAAGGTGATTCAAACATACACGAATGGATACACACATATAAGAAATTGGAAGAATAATAACCTAGGCTGCAACAAAAAAATCTCATCTGGCAAACATAGCACATAGCCATAAACTATATATTTGAATATAAGCTTCTTTTCAGAAATAAAGTTGTGTCAAACAACAAAGCAAGTAGAACATCTAAAATCAAAACAAAATAAATAAAGCTTTAAATATCCTTAGTTGTTTGGGTGAGTTACATTCATATTTTTTTCATATATGATAGTATTTTCTGAAAGGAAGAATAATTACATACATTTTCATTTCAATTGTTCAGAGAGGTTTTATATGAGGATGTACCTCTGGATTAAAAAAATCATCTTTTGTTAAATGCATATATTTACCAAATTTTTTACTTCATATGAGAATATGCTAATGGTTAATTTACAAATGGAGGTATTCAAGGTTAAAAATTTGTTAATTAGTTTCTGTAAGTGACCTCCATACACAACACATTCTGCTGGGATTCTTCAGCATGCTGCGCATGACAAGGTGGTAAGTCACCAACGTGGGTAAAGTGGACAAGCATTATTACAGATATTTAGACATTTTGCAGTTAAGGAGCAACTCTTGGAAGCTTGATGGGTTGTTTTCATGGCTTTATTCACACAGCTAACGGTGTGTGTAAGGTCCCAAGGGTGACAAGTTCAGATGCTTCCAGACTGCAAATATGCCAAGAAAGGGAAAGTGACTGTAGGAAGATATGAGGGAGCAGCTACTCCTTGTTCCTCAAGTTTTCAAGGGATCCCTTCTGCTAGGTGCTTTGAAGACTATGAATAATGAAAAAAGACTAAAAAAATATAGACCCTGAAAAGCTAATGCATATAACTACATAGAATTTCTGAGAATTAGCTAGAATCGGGATAGCACACTGTCTCTGAACTAACATGAATTACTGCTGTGTTTTATATAATGCTTCTTTAATTAATGAACTCATGAAATAAACCTGCATTTGTTAAGAGCCAAATGACATTTGATCTTCAGTGTTTTATTAGGTACTATTTGAAATGATAAAATGTCTCTGGTGAGACTATCTAAATTTTAATCTCAGAAAGCCCAAAGTAGCATTTAATGAGTTATTAAATAGGAAAAATAGAAAGCCAAAGTTGCTTCTAAATTAATTTCCTAAACTGCCAGTTACAGAGTTTGGAAACAACAATCTATAAAGTCTTCATCCTCTAGGAATTCATCTTAAGCAGGCCATCTTTTCCGAAGACAACTATCTTTCCATAAGAAAGGCTTTACTATTTTTCAATTTACCTCAAAGGAAAAATGATTTTCTGGGATTTCAGAACTTACTCAGCTTCTGATCCAAAGGTTTCACTGACTGACAGGAAAAAAAAGACCCTCTTTAGAAATAGAAAAATGAATTCCTTTCCTCTGGTGAACAATGTGCTTCTTAAGAAATGTCACTACGATCATATGTGCATAGCTTTTGACCTTTTCTGCTTGTCTGGTAAGATTATCCTTGACATATGTTAGGGAAACCATGGGACCTATGTTTCTTTGGGTCTGGCTTACTTCACTTAATATAATTTTTTCCAAGTTTTTCCATTTCCTAACAAATGTGGCAGTGTCATCTTTCTGATGGAGGCACAGAATTCCATTATCTATATTCTATCTATCTATCTATCTATTTGATGCTAAGTGAAATGAACCCCAAGATAGGCATACAGGGAGTTTTATCTTTGTCACTGATGTTTTTAATGTACTATGTGACCTTTTTGTTTCTTTTGTATGTTCTTCCCCCATGGTTTAACCCCTGTTTTCACTGTATTTGATTCTGGTGCCCTGCATCTTGTATATACATTTTTCTAATTTGGGAAGGGGAAGGGAAATAACAAAATGCTGAAACAAAGATACTGGTTGACCCATTGTAACAATGAGATGTACAAGACAATATGTTGAAAATGAACTTTACAACTTGGGGATGGAGGGAGGAGTTGGGGAGGTGGGGAGGGAAGGGATGGTAGGGGAAAACAAAGGAATAGGAATGTTCAATAGGATATGTACTCATTGCCTTACTCATGTAACTGTAACTTCTCTGTGCAGTATCTTTACAATAGAAAATATATTTTTCAAAAAGAAATGTCACTCTGAGTAATTTTCCTCTTGAAGGTTTTCTGTATTGCAGACCAATCAGCCAGTGAAGACAAGAACCACAGTGAGATCAGCAAAATGAGGCCTGCATCCTGACAGGGTCCAGATGGAAAACCACCTATACTCCAGTCAAATTGCCTAAAGCCTACAGCTATGTGTCCAAAGAACACTTCCTTTCTAGCATTTTATTTTGGCTGTGATGGGCTAAAACATTTTTTTGACACGGCATCATTTTAAAATCTATTGGGTCATGAGATGGGACCTTGCTGTGGTTTGGGGGTAGTCTGAGTGTGTCTCCACAAGGTCTGTGTGTTATGTCCCCAGGGAGGGTTTGAGAAGGGTGTCACCTCTAAGTGAGTGATGAGGCTTTGTGTGAGTCCTTAGGTTACTTTCCTCAGGAAGAGGAGACTTAGTTCTCCTGTGACCCCTGAGCTAGTTCTTGAGAGGATTCTATGAAAAGAAGCCTGGCTTCATGCTCTTGCTCCTTGTTCTGAAATATAATGGGCTCTGGCCAAAGGCAGCTGTATGCTGTTTGGCCTTTCAGACGATGAGACTTTGAAACTATGAGACATAAAATTCAATGCATATCATACAAAATTGAGGAAACTGATGGAAAAGGTAGGGTGGGAGGGATAGGGGAGAATGATGAAAGGGGTGACATTAATTAAGGTGCATTGAATTTATAAACTGATTTGTTGAATGGCAACTCCTTTTTACAATACCTAAAAGTAAGACACAGTGCTGAAAAAACTTATGAGACAAATACCTCTTTTACTTTATAAAGTCAGCTTGCCTCAGATATCGTATTACAGTGACAAATTAATACAGATTTCAGACATGTTTCTTCTTTGTGGAAGGGTAAATGCATAAGAGCTGATCACAAAGGCTCAGCAGCATATGAGCACAAAATTAATATTTTACTAAATGAACTCCAAGAAAAGGAAACACGGAAATATTTTTGCTGTCTTTCTTGTGTTTTCCTTTCGTCTTGTTTATTAGTTTGTCTTTGGGAGGGTAAGGAAGAGCATAGAAAAGGTGAAACAACCTGGGCGCTGGTGGCTCACGCCTGTAATCCCAGCTACTCAGGAGGCTGAGATCTGAGGATCGCGGTTCAAAGCCACCCCTGGCAAGAAAGCCTGTGAAACTCTTATCTCCAATAAACCACCAGAGAACCGGAAGTGGTGCTGTAGCTCAAGTGGTAGAGCGCTCGCCTTGAGCTGAAGAACTGAGGGACAGAGCTCAGGCCCAGAGTTCAAGCCCCACGACCAACAAAAAAAGAAGAGATGGAACAAAGGGTGAACAAGTTCAACAGTGGTACTCGCTAGACACTGTGTGGAAAATGAACTATACATCTTATAGTTGGGAATAAGAGGAAAAGAACTGGGAGACAGCAAGGCAAGGGGGCCATGGTTCAAAAAGAAGTGTACTCATTACCTGACTCATGTAACTGTAACCTCTCTGTATATCATCCCTACAATAACAACATATAAAATAAGTAAATTATCTGCCATCTCTGTTTGTCACAAGTGAAGCATCCCATTATAAACTCTCACCTCTTCTAGATAACTACACACTTGTTTTCCTTCAGTTTCTAAAGATTTAAAGTATCTGACTATATTTTATGTGTTTGTGGAAGAATGTATACAAGAAAGAAATATAAATATCTCCTAGTCACATTTTAAATAAACTAAACCTATAAAAAATAAACCTTCCCACAAAGTGTAAATATTTGGTGCTAATGAGCACAGTAGAGCAAACTGCTGCTGGTTGTTCTGCAAGCAAGGAGTGCTGAATAATGTATGAAGTGACAAATCCCAGTCCACAGCAGAAGAAGGCTTTCCACAGCTTGCTTAAATATTCATTTGAAACATAGTTCAGAAAAAAATCTTTTGTTTCTATTTTTCTTGATTAGTCTGAGAAAAAGGGAAAGCTATTTTGTTTTCAGAACCACGATTATAGGGAATAGGAAAATATACTATTAGCATGATCTTGAAAAATATTTCTCCATACCCTCATTTAAAAATAGTTCCTTATATTGCTTCCAAGAGATACACTTGGCCTTTCTGAGCCTAGAGATGCTGCCTTCCCAAGTTTCCCAACAAACAAACAAAACCTAGCTAGTAGCTATTCTGTGAGCCCACCATAGAAATGTCCAAAGTCAAATATAACTATGTTTACTTGATAAAGTGTGTGTGTGTGTGTGTGTGTGTGTACATGCATGCACTGATATTGGGGATTGAGCTTAGGCACTGAGCATTTTTGCTTACTATTACTTGAGCCACAGCTCCACTCCCAGTCTTTTGGTTACTAATGGTAGATGAGTCTTGCAAATGTTCCTGCCCAGGCTAGCTTCGAATTGTGATCCTCAGATCTGAGCCTCCTGAGTAAATAGGATTACAGGCACGAGCCACCAATGCCCAGCTAGGAAAGTATTTTTAATTAATTAACTGCTTTTGTCTTGCTTCCATTTTAGCTAGCTCTGTACCGAGTTGGCTAAAACATGTACCATTTCCTCACTCTCATTTTCTTTCGCTCCTTTCTTCCCTCCTTTCTTCTATCTCACTCCTTTCTTCAATTTCTCTTTACCCAAAGAGGAATAGTTACAGTTACTAAACATTTCAGTGCATGGATGGCCTGCCAACAAGGGATCTTGTTTTTTTTTTTTTTTTTTTGGGGTCCGGTTGTGGGGCCTGAACTCTGGGCCTGGGCGCTGTCCCTCAGCTCTTCAACTCAAGGCTAGGGCTCTACCACTTGAGCCACAGCGCCATTTCCGGCTTCTTTCTTTTTGCTTATGTGGTGCTGAGGAATTGAACCCAGGGCCTCAGGCATGCAAGGCAAGCACTCTACCACTGAGCCACCTTCCCAGCCCAGGGATCTTGTTTTGTAGAGAATATATACAAATAAGGAAGATAACTAAAAGTTGGTCCAGGCCAGAAATATAGTTCAGTGGTAGAGTATGTGTCTAGAAAATGTGTGGCCCTCAGTTCAATCTTCTGATAAATAAATAAATAAATATTGGTTTGCTTTTTTAAAATCACAGATTCTTAGTGATTCCAAGCATTATCAGTGGCAAAATGCTTCTTCCTAAAGGGAAAGACAACTATATCTTTCACTCCCAAATTGGTACCCTTCTGTGGCATACAATTGTTAATAATCGAAGGACTGTTGTGTAATTTTTCTTTGGGTTATTTTAGAAGCCTTTATCTGTATTAGTCTAAAACATGGAAAGATCCATGAGAGAGAAAGGTTGGAGACTTAGTAGAAGTGAATGAAGCCTTCAGGACCCCATTTCAGACTAATAGTAGCATTTCTAGGAAGAAAGTAAGATTTGATTTCTTTTTTCATCTTTGATTCAAATTTTCAGTGTTCTAGGAATTCTATGAACACTACAATCAAGCCATGACAGACCAACTGACAGACAAAGAGATGCTTAGTATTTCCTCTAAGTCTTGAGGTAAATGGCTGGAATAAAGCAATAGCTCAGGCATTTCTTGCCTATTCTGTTTTCAAGGGATTGTAACAGCCATTTCATATTGTCAAGCTTATAATTTCCTTGGAATTTTCTGCTGAGCTAGGTATGACAAATTTTTAAGGTAATTTTGAAAAATAAAATTTCTTTGAAATGAGACTGTGGTATTGAAAAGACATTATGTCCTAGCTCCAGTTACTTTGACTTCTCAGGACAGTCTGCATCAGGCATTCCCAAAGCCTTGTTCTTTAGCTTTCTCTTTAATTCTGTGACCTTCTGAAGATTTCCCTTTTTGAGTATTTTAGCCATGGCGAGTTTCTGTGGTTTGCATTTGAAACATACAAATACTCTTGTTTTGCTTTATTGTTCAAGGCTGGTATTGTACCATTTGAACTATACCTCCACTTTTGGCTTTTTTCTGGTTCAATGGAGATGAGAGTATAATGGACTTTTTAAAAATCTGGGCTGGTTCCCATCCTTGATCCTCAGATTTTAGACTTTTGAGTAGCAAGCTAGGATTGTCAGTGTGAGCCACAGGCACCCAACTCAAACTTGGTGTATTTTCATACACTCAAATTACATTTCATCCTTACAACTTAAGTGAGTTATTAAGGTGTTCTACATAAGAAGAAACTAATTGTTAGTGTTAAAAATAATTCCTTCTTCACTGTATATTTAAGCAGTTGCAAAATTACAATTCAAATTTGAAATTGTTAAGATTTATGACATTCTTCTCACCCTTGTTGTGGCAAAATTTAGAAATTTCTTCTTCAAGGTCATATGTTGTCTGCCTCAAAAAGATACCAACTATACAACACCCTTTACTATAACCATTGCCCACACATTCATTCAACAAATATGGGAAAAAACCTCCAAATACAGTAGTAAAGCCATATGGTTCATACAGCTTAAGAATAATTTAGCTCGTTAAATTAGAAATCGTTTCTGCTCAATTTAAGCTTTCAGTGGAGTAATTCTTCACTGCAATGATTTCTAGGGACACAGAACAGAAAATAGCTTTAATTCTAGTTTTTAAAATACACAGAAGAGATGATGAAGAGACCTAACTCCTCAAATTTCAGTCATTTGCATGACACCCTCAAGATTTCTGTTGGGTCTGTGTGCCAACTAATAGTTCTTGAAAATCAATTTCTACTTATTTTTTACATATTTTAAAAGGAAACCTTGTTATTATCTTAAATCAAAACCAATACTTTCCTTAAGTGGAAAGCAATAAAAATAAATTCAGTAAAACAAGGGGGGTGAATCTAAAGGAGACAGCATCGGAGTGCAAAGCTCGGAAACTGAATCTTGATCTACTCAGTTCCAAAGAATGATTAGCAACCGTTTAACATGTGTTAAAGATATACTAGCTCGGGACTAATCTTCCTCTTGGAACTAATCAGGATTGAAAGAGAAACTAATGGAAGTAATTCAGTGCTATTTAATACTTTAGAGTCCAGTGTTATGTGTTCTGCACAGTGTAGCATACTGCTTCAGGAAATGAGTGTATTATTTGTAGAGAGGACTCTGAGAAGCAGCTTTCCAACTGACATTACATTCATTCACCTATCTACTGAATCTCCCATATGTCAGTCATTGATTCTGAGTGCTGAAGATTCAATGGTAAGCCTCTCACTTTGAGGAGAAGGTAAGTTAAAAAAGAAGTCAATTATGGGCTGGGAGTTGGCTCAATGGTAAAGTGCTTGCCTTGCATGCATGAGGTCCTGGGTTCGATTCCTCAGCACCACATAAGCAAAAAGAAAAAAGCTGGAAGTGGCTCTGTGGCTCAAGTGGTAGAGCACTAGCCTTGACCTGAAGAGCTGAGGGACAGCGCCCAGGCCCAGAGTTCGGGCCCCACGACTGGACCCCCCCTCCCCCAAAAAAGAAGTCAATGAAATCAGAAAACTATAAAGCAGCATTTAAACAGCTTACATTAGACACTAAGTGCTAGACTAGTAGGCGAGAGGTCATTTTCAAGTAGAGAGGGCACCTGCACCTATTGCTCGAGAATTTCTAGAAGGCTCAGTATGTCACTGACCTCTCATTTCCTTTGTTGAACATCAGTTAAAAAGAGCTACCATCTAAGGAATGGAAGCCTAGAATATACCTGAAGAGTAGAAGCACAGAGCAGTAAAGTGTTCTTCACGAATAAGCAAGAGACAGAGAAGACATCTACTTTTCCTAATTCTTTCCTTTAAAAAGAAAGACTCATAGCTAGGCACTGGTGGCTCACGCCTGTAATCCTAGCTACTCAGGAGGCTGAGATCTGAGGATCATGGTTCAAAGCAAGCCTGTACAGGAAAGTCCATGAGACTCTTATCTCCTATAAACTACCAGGAAACCAGAAGTGGTGCTGTGGCTCCAGTGGTAGAGTGCTTGCCTTGAGCAGAAGAGCTCAGGGACGGTGACCAGCCAGGCCCAGAGTTCAAGGCCCACGACTGACAAAAAAAAAAAAAAGACTCATGATTACTTAGAATCAGAGGCTAGATTTTGATTTAAATTGGACTTCTGGAAATCTAGTATGAAATTCTTATTAAAATGTCTCTTTGAAGAGTTCAGTTGTGTTAATGATTTCCCCAGAGAATCCAAAAGATATCATACTTGTATATGTGATATGATATATATATATGTATATATGATATACATGATCTTGCTATCTAAATTTTTTAAATTGAACCATTTAAGTAAGCAGCCCAGCTTACTACATGTTAAACCAACCAATGTGTTCCTTTCATAGGAATGAAGACCAATAAAATATGATCTACCTGTGAAGTTTGAGAGTCACAGTTCCATAAACAGTGGCAAAACCGAGCAGACGAACCCATCTCAGGAGAATACAGCGAAATGTACTTGGCTCAAAGTATAAAATAACAACCTGTGGGAGGAGAACAGAGAGGAAAAGACTTTCAGGCTCAATGGATCACCCAATGATTACTTCATAATCTGATGTTTTAATATATGTGAATTTTGAGATGAGCACAGTCATTCAAATAATTCTTGAAAAGGCTACTTTGATCATTGCATTATTGAAAAACTACAGACTCCCTACAGCTTTCCAAATAAACCTTTCAAATGATTAACAATTAAATGCATTGTTAATTGTTGACAACTAACAACAAAATAAATATTAGGAAGCGAAAATGAGATTGGAGGTGGGGCAGTGCAGAGGGTGGAAGAATGTAAAAGGGAACAAACAGGGCAGAAAAAGCAAGACTATTCAATATAAGTAAGTAATAAAGGAAGGAGGAAATGTAACAGAGGATGAAAAGAACAATGGGAGAGGTGACTCTGCTCAATGGGCATTGGACACTTAGATAAACATTAAACTGTAACCCCCTTGAACAAGTTTTAGAAAAGTAAATTTTCGGAATCTAACTTTGAAGAGTTTCTATCAACTGTATCCAAGTCTCTAATATAGCCAAGCACACCTGTCTTATCTTCCAACAAAGGCAAGCCAGCTTGGCTTCTTTGTCTTCCTCTAGTTATACTTACAGCAATTCTCTGGAACTGTTCTAGTGAAAGGGTCCCACAATGCACCCCTAAACAAGCCACCAACTGCTCCACTTTTACTGCTTGGTACTTGGACCAATTATCTCACTAATTCCTTGCTTCTCCACTTCTGCTCCAACAGTAATATTCCAAACACTGCATGTTGATGATACAATGCATGAAGGCCAAAAGAATATTGCTACAATAAACCTCTGTGCAGTTTCAGTGGGGCCACAAAAAGAAACAACAAGTGTCCAATTCGAGGGGACTGAGCACAGGTATTTGCAAGGCACTCCATTACTTTTCATGTGCTCCCGCTTGATTTTCAGCAAGCCATTGTAGAATAAGAATTGGTTTGGTCCTGACTATGGAACTCAGTATAATGAGTGCTAAAGGATTAGTGATGTTCAAACATACAGGCATATATGGTATGAGCTAATTCTACTGAAATCAATACCATAATGTAACTAAAAATGTAGCCATTGCCCAAACTTTGTTACTTTTGGTTTTTGTTCATACCAGAGTTGTGTGTGTGTGTGTTATTGGGAACTAACATTTTTCTTTTTCTTTTTTCCAAATTTTATTTTATTGTAATGATGCTGTACAGAGGGGTTACAGTTGCAAGAGTAAGGTAATGAGTGCATTTCTTGTCGAGCATTGCTACCCCCTCCTTTGTTGTTCTCCTATAATCCCTTCCTTCTCCCACCTCCCTCACTCCTCCCCCCACAAAGCTGTAAGGTTCATTTCCAATATACTATCTTGTGGGTATCATTGTTGCAATGGGTCATCCTGTGTCCTTGTTTCAGCATTTTGTTATTCCCCTTACTCTCCCCCAGTTAGATAAATGTATATACAAAAGCAGGGTACCAAAATCAAGTACAGTGACCAAATAGGGGGAAGAACATATAAAGGAAACAAAAAAAAATCACACCAAACACTAAACAACAACAACAAAGACAGAGTTCTTGTATCCATATCTTAGGGTTCCTTTCATTTAGCATCATCTTATATGGTCATATATACATAGCTCTTGAGCTTTCTGCTCATCTGATAAAGTTATCCTAGACGTATACTAATTATTGCAAATGAGGGAAATCATGGGACCTAGCTTTCTTTAGGTCTGACTTACTTCACTTAATATGATTTTGCACATTTTTCTATTAATATTTTACAAGTGGAGTTCCTCTCTCCTGAAGAGCCAAGAATGGCATCACATAAACTCTCTCTTGGTATTTCTCATATATTTCTACTATATAAAGGTATTAAATTCTCAAGGAATGGGGGAAACACTTGAAAAAGTTGTCATTGATAAATGCTTAAATAGGCAGAAACGGGAGATAAAATTGCTTTGGGTGCTCTTGAAGATGAGGAAAATATTTCAACTTTATTCTTCCACTACTACACAGTATTTGCCCTTAAATTTCCAATTTACTACATATAGTAAAGATAAAGATTTGCCTATTGGTTTATCAAAAAAAAATATGGATTTAGCAAAGAGGAGAGAGAGAGAGGGAATAAATGTTCTTTATTTACTGATTTTTCAAATGAGATTAAAATTCTATAAATTGTATTCTAAGTAGGAGAACATATTTTAGAGATGGTTCCTTTGTGTGACAGTCCAATCATAATTATGAGTTCTAAAAGCAAGCTTTCTGAGGGAATTTAAGATGAGAGAAGACAGTGGAAGAAAATAAATTGGATGATACATGACTAAAGCATTTCTGTTCCTTATTAAGAGAGAGAAAAGTGACAGATTATAGACTAGAGGGACAACAATATTAAATAAAAAATAGAAAATTCCCAAATACTTCCACCAGAAATGACTTCAGAAATTTTCCTAGAACATTGGATTCCTAGAGGCCCCTATGAGTTATTCCATTGATATCTAGTATATTGTCTCTAGGTAATAAATGAACAAAGGTAACTATAATATAGACATCTGTATAATTTTCATTTGAAAATGAAGAATTCCTCTTGAATTATTGGTAAAAATATTGATTGATTTTCACACTTATATTTAACAGATGAAAAACTTGAGAACTTGTAAGAGATTATTGAATTGGTCAGAAATTTAATTTTTGTTCTAGTAGAATTACATCTCATTGTACCAATTTGACATCTTCTGACAACCCCAACCATTTTTTTGTTCCTTCTTCTGAATCTCTATAGTTACTTCTTGACTATACTCTTTCTACTGTATCTTATATTTTACTTATCTGTGTTGGTGCCTTTCTGGATAAAATACAAAACTGGAGATAGGCATGCCTCTCTGCATATTTCATATGTTTCATAGACATAAAATATATATATATTAAATATTCACTTAATAACCTATTTAGCTAATTTTAAAAGAAAACATTATTTTCAGAATAGCCCCTTTGAAAATATGACTAGGGCTCATTAATCACTATGCTTTTGATGCACATACTCAATCTTTATTGACACTGTAATGGATTTGGAAGTGACAAAATAAAACCATATGTGTGTTAAATCCTTAAAGAAGTAGCAAATGGTAAAATAATGTTATGACAATATTAAGTATTTCTGCACCACTTAGTATCTGCTAGTCATCAGAATGAGCCTGTTTGCATACTTGCACTCATTTAAGCCTCACAGTGCACTGTGAGCAGGGACTTATATTTTGCCCAAGAGAGGTAGGCCATACAGAGTGGGGTGATGTACTCAGTGTATCACAGACAGAAGGTGTCTAAGACAGGATATGAATGTACGCATTTGGTTCCAGAATTCACGCTCATGCTCAGAACTCTGCTGCTCTGCTGCTCCAAATGAATGATTCATTCTATTAGCAGGGAAGAAGACCAGTGCCTTCATCCCTTGAGTTGCAGTATGGAAAGATTTTGGAGGAAGGGGAAATTGCTTTCCATAGAAGTTCAGTTTAGCCTGGGAGGACCAACATCTGAACATGAACTTGAGGAGAAACAGGTGCAAGTATGCAGACATGGAGGAGAATGGGGGAGTCCAAGACAAAAGCATGTTGTGGGAAAGTTCTGGAGTGTAGAGTCTAAGGTTACAGCTAGGAGTGAAAACAGAAGATTTCTGAGAATAAAGCTGTGAGATAAAGTTGATCACTGTAAGCTTTGAAGAAAAGGGAAAGGAATTCAGATTATGGCTACTATACATACCATTAAAATCCCCTCTGTATAGGTCAGAAGTGTATATCACAGAACTTATCTAGTGGCAGCATGTCAGAAGGCTGGTTGGGCCATGGAAGAAGAAAAGACTGAGATGAGACATCTGAAGGAACAAAGGTGGCCCAAAGTCTTCATCTTACCTACAAAACTTTTCCCTTTCCCTCTGTTTTATTTCAGCCCCCCCCCCCCTTTATCTCAGCCCTCAAACATCAACAATTGGGATGTTTCTGATCACCTTACTGCCCTCCTTAGAACTCTTCAGTGGCTTTCAGCATTCTGAGGAGAGTCAAAATTCCCTAAGATAGTTGTCAGGGCCCTTTACAATTGAGCCAGCTCATATCTACTGAATTATTATTTTCCAATCACCAAAGTCCTTGAGAGTGCTGTGTTGTTGTTTTGACTGGACACTGTTTAAAAGCCACACTTTCTCACTTGTACCTACTTGGATTACTTCTGCCACCCCTTCGGGTCTCAACACCTTCCTTTAGGATGAAGTGGCCTTCCCTGTAGTTTAGCTTACAGTCATCCCTTTCTTTTAGATGCCCAGGCTCTGTGGAGGCCATGCTTACTCTGTCTATTTCCATGACACAGAAGCTAAGAGTCCTGGCACATAGAGAGGCTTCATAAATACTTTTGAGTGCAAGTAAAATAAGACACATTGTTTTCATAAACTGCTTTGTTAAATGGTAACTCCTTTGAATAACTATTTAAGGAAAATAAAAATATTTTTAAAATAAGTAAGTAAAATTTAAAAAAGGGTATAACTGGACACAACTAATGTTGTAAAACCAGAAACACAGTTATTCATGGGAAGAGAGGAAAGAAGATAGAGAATCAAGGAAACACTGGGCAACCAATTTATTTAGGCAAATGAAAATAAAATGTCAAAGATAAATGATGATTTTTAACCTTGGGTGATGGAGAAGAAGATGTTTCTGTTTGAAATGAAACAGAAAAATGAGAATGTGCATAACCCTGGGAGAAATTATGGTCCTTCTGTGTATTGACCTTTCTGCCGTACCCCTCTCCCTCTCAGGTCTACCATCCATGACTTTTCATTACTGCCCAGATTGAGCTGGGTTTCCATCTTATTTGCATAGCATTTACTCTTCCTTCACTGCCATCTCTAACTATTTTGATATCGTTAATTATGTAATACATTTATTTAATGTTTTCTAAGCTTGGTTATAAGATATACAGGAGTGGGAATTTTAACTATTTTTTTGTTCATAATTGCACAGGCATACTCTAGGCATCACCTACAGTAAGAGATAACCAATATATGCACTGAGAAGGAATTTTTTAAATAGAAGAAAAAAAAGGAAGGAGAGACGTGCTGAGGAGATATGAAACATTAAGTTCATCTTTAGATATAGTGAGTATGAATTGCACATAGGACTTCCAATTCAGATGTCCAAACCTTGTTTTATAGTGGTTAATACACTACACTAGGAGGAGAAAAAAATTTAAAAAAACCCAAAGATTATGAAGCTTCTTATTTTTTAACTTTTATTTTTGTAACATTTAAATAGTTTAGCAAAATAATTATAAAACACACCCCAAATCCTAGTCAGTAGCATTTCATAATAGACCTTTGTAAAAAAAGATATGGAGAAAGCCATGTAGACACTAAGCTGAACAATTGATGATGTTTCTTCTGACATCATCCTAATAGATGTCATTTTTATATACTACTAATAACCACAATTACTGCTATGGTTTCAATACCCCCTCCAAAACTCATATTGAAGTGAATTGTCATTGTAATAGTACTAAGAAGTAGAGCAATTAAGAGATTATTAGATCATGAAGTACCTGGTTTCATCAGTGGATTTAGACCAACATGGCAGGAATGGACCAGTTACCAAGGCAGTCCAATGACTAACTAGCACAACTATGTTCATTGAAGAACTATTCACCATAGGCAAGATATTGAATCAGTTCAGATGCCCCTCAATGGATGAATTAATCAAGAAAATGTGGTATATATACACAATGGAATTTTAATCATCCATAAGAATGGTATTGTATCATTTGTAAGGAAATGAAAATATTTCAAGTCCACACACATAGATATATAAATATATGTTTATATATAAATTATGTTGAAACACAAATTATGTATATATATATACATACATATATATATATATATATATATATATATATATATATATATATAAAGTAATCCAGACCCAGAGAAACAAATGTTGCATGTTTTCCCTCACTGTGGTACAGAGAATGTGCCTATAAGTGCATAAGTAAACATGATGGGTGGTATGCTAGTGGTACAAGTGAATTAACTGAAGTGTAATAGACTCTATGGAAATAGAGAGACTATGGAAATAGAGAGACTAGCTCAACAAAATAAGTTGAAATGAAAAGAAAATGGGCTGGGTTTCTGCAAAAGGGGAGTGGGACCAAGGAAGAGAGGCAGAAAAAGAAAGGGAGAAAATGCAGTCAAGAATTTATTGTATATATCACCAAATTAAGAAAAGTTAAGGGAAGGGGTGCGCTGAAAGGGGTGAGAATGGATTAAGATGCATTGTATTTATATACTGCTTTGTTAAATGGCACCTCCTTTGTACAGCTACTTAAAGATAATTTTTAAAAGAGAAAAAAAGCAAATGGCTAGGGATGATAAAAGGGTAGTTTAACTTTCTTGTCTTATAAATGTTTGTTTGCCTTCTGTCCTGTCATGGTACAACAGGAAAGTCCCTGGCACATGGGAGCCATGCTATGCACTTGTCAACATTCAAAACAATGAAATAAATAAACTTCTATTGTTTATAAATTGCAGTCTGTGGTGTTCAGCTGTAGCAGAAAATGGAATATGAAACTTATCCATTGTCACATGCACACTGATCATTATGCCAGATAGGTTACTTATGTTTAGCACCTAAGTACACTTTATTATCATTATTTTATACCCTACATTTTATAGGGTTAAGTAAATTGCTCGTGGTTATCAAATAGTCAGTTTTCAAGCCAACACACATAGACACTTCCTTTACTGGAAGAACTGCTGACAGCAGAAGTCCCGACTACAAAACCCATGGGAAAAGTATCTTTATCTCTTCCTAAGTTAGCTGCTACTGACGGATATAAAGATATTTCATCAAATGGGTGGGGATACATGTGTACCACTCTGTTTACTGTATACACTAAGGACTGAAGAACATTAATTATTTATAGATACATGAACTCAGAGCATAAATTATGTATGTTATAAAAGAAAATAGCCTAGGTTAAGGGTATGAGGTGAGAAAGAAGGAGGCATAGTCAGAGTGAGCAACAGACATGTCACACCAAACCCTCCTCACATTCTTTCATCTTGTTTCTTGGGAAGCTCATAATTTCCCTGAGGTTTTCTTCCATGAAATCTGTTGGAGGCCTAACTCATCCCTATGTATATTTTAAGCAATTAGTTCTTTCTTTTTTTGGGGAGGGGGGAGTCCGGTCGTGGGGCCTGAACTCTGGGCCTGGGCGCTGTCCCTCAGCTCTTCAGCTCAAGGCTAGCGCTCTACCACTTGAGCCACAGCACCACTTCCGGCTTTTTTCTTTTTGCTTATGTGGTGCTGAGGAATTGAACCCAGGGCCTCATGCATGCAAGGCAAGCGCTCTACCACTGAGCCACCTTCCCAGCCCAGCAATTAGTTTTTAAGCAATTAGTGGGAATTCTTTTTCAGTCAGCTTATCTTAGTGGTAGAAAACTTTGTTAAAGCATTGTAGTGATGACAGCTTTCCAAGCCTTGCCCTCATGTACCAGCAAATCAGTACAGATTATTTTCCCACACATCAGTTGTGATTTATATGTGTCCGTGGTCCTGGGGATGGAATCCAGGGTCTTGTACATGCTGGGCAAGCACTCTATAACTGAACATTGGCCTCAGCCTTTGGTTGAGACAAGTTTCACTCCAGATTACTGTTAAATTCTCCTTCCTCTAGCTCCAAATAACTGGGATTACAGGCATGCACTTAATTATGATTTTATGTTTTAAAGTCTGGTTGATTGTCTATATTCTTTGGCTACACATAGTATCAGGGAAAATTAACCACAAAGAGAAAGACTACTAATTGTGCCTTTCAGATATACACAAATAAGAAGGCTGTTTTAAAATAGAATAACTTTTTTACAGGTTTGGACACAGCATTAGAGATTGAAAAATCCACCATCTGCCCAGTAGACATAAATGCCTGATGCTTTTCAAAAAGGAAGTTCAATGGTGAGAAGTCAGCAAAGTCTAACAGCATTTCTATCGCCCTGAGAGTAAAAAGTGTAAAGCTTGTGTTTAGCCTTCATACATCAACAATCTAAGTAATAGTGTTGAACTCAGCAGTTCTACTTTCCTAATTGGCTCGTCAGGTGTTATTTGCTTCAGTTCAGTGAAACTGGTTGCAAATTAAATCACTTTTCTGGGTGAATGAGGTGTTAACATGCTTTGGGGTTTCTGTTAGTGGAAGCTACAAGAGCAGTCTTATTTGTGAAAACAGTATGGAATAATAAGAGGCATGCTAATACACGCAGGTGACTAGACTTCCGCTGATGAAATTGTCTTTTGATAAACATTTGAAGGATTTCTTGGGTTTTGAGAACAGCTATGTCTGCCTATTCCAAGGAAAATGCCTGACAGCTAAATAGTTTCCAAGGCTTTTCCCTCCCCTTAAGTTTGCTATGCTGCCAATAATCCTCACTAAACCAGAAAAGAATTAAACTGATATTGAGTCCTAATGGAGAGTGACTCACAAAAATAACCCATGAAAAATATCTAATATTAAACCTGTAATCTACCTGGGTCGGCCTTCTTTTGAAGTTGCAGTTTGAAAATGAGCCTTGTAGGTAGAGCCATGTACACTAAGACTCTTCTATATAGCTTGTTTTTAAATGGCTTTTATTGAAGCACTTTTATGTGTTCAAAATTATTTTGTCTATATTTAGCAAGCTATGTTATTCTTTGCATAGAAAACATGTAGGGTGAAAGTGCATGTCTAAAAAAAAGTTTAACTAATAACCAAAACTCGAATTTAAACTGCAAAAAGTAAAATGCTCTCAATGTAGGCTAGCCTTTTAGCAAATGCAACATGTGATGGACTGTTATTGTGACTATGTCTTCATACAACTACAGTCTAGAATTTGTTAATTTTATAATTAAAAAGTAATAAATTAAAATGTTATTTTGGAGTTGTTGTAAGAACAGGCATGTTATATTTGATATACCCTCTCTAAAATTCCTAATGTTGATAGTGCTGAAAGTATGAAAAAATCAAAATCTAAAAACAAAAACAACACATCTTAAAAATCTTAGTGCAACAGATCTTAAAAATCTTAGAAAAATCTTAAAAATCTTACTTGCTTATTTCTTGATTGATGGTATCACATTAAAAAGTACATTTTAAGCCAGGCTGTGGTGGCTAATGCCTGTAATCCTAGTTACTGAGGAGGCTGAGATCTGAGGATCGCTGATTGAAGCCAGCTGTGGCAAGAAAGTCTGTGAGACTCTAATCTCCAATAAAGTACTAAAAAGCCAGAAGTGGAGTTGTGGCTCAAGTGATAAAGACCTAGCCTTGAGCAAAAAGAAGCTCAGAGACAGCACCCAGGCCCCGAGTTCAAGCCCAAGACTAATACATGCACAAAGTGAGAGAGAGAGCCAAAGACAGAGCCAGAGCCAGAGACAGAGACAGACCGAGAGAAACCTTTAAGATGAGTGAAGTAGCTCATACATTTAACCCTAGCTATTCAGGAGGTAGAGAACAAGAGGATTGTAGTTTGAGGTCAGCCCTTGTAAAATGTTCGAGAGATCCCCATCTCAAGCAATAGCTGGGGGAAAGGGTGTACATCTGCCATATCAGACATTTAGGAGACTGAGATTGGAAGAATCATAGCTCTAGATGAGTCCAGGCAAAAATCGAGAGATTCTCTCTCAGAACTAACCAAAGCAAAAAGTTATGACCCAATCATAAAGTGCCTGCCTATCCTTGAGTTCAAACTTCAGGACCATAGATAGACAGATAGACCTTTAAATTACTTTTAATAATTTCATTATATACTTAATAGAGTCTAACTCTGAGACCCATACATTTTTACTAAACAACGTCAACAAACTAAAAAATCCACAGTCAGATCCACAGCCATGAGAACTATGCAGAAATCACTTCTACATTAGCCAGTGTGGGAGCTCTCCAGTCCATCACTGCCTTGCCCTCCTCAGTCCTGTTCCCCCGGCAATCCATCAGTGATTAGAGGATCAGGGGGCAGCAATGGAGATTACCCAGGCTGCCCAAAGAGCAGCTGAGCACAGTGGAGAGAAGTAGTGTTCTGGGAGGGTACTAGGCCTCTCTGGGCTGTTTACCCCCTTGTCTTAAAAACAAGTAACAAAAAATAAAAAATGCACTGCATGTAAATAACCCATTCTAACAAACAAAATAAACATAGAAACATATGGCTTTTTTTATTTTAAACCTTTACAACTTCTTACTTTACATGTTCAAAATAAATAATATTTTGGCCCAGAATAAATACAAGGTATTTTATGATGGAAGATTTGTCTCCTCGATTATCATGTCCTAAAAATATTAATGAATAGGAGAAACACTCAGGATTTAAGGGAAAAAATAGGTAGCACATTATATATATATATAGATGCACACTATATCTATATATACATATATAGTATAAAATAGTATAACATGTGATATCAGTTATGTTTAAAATTTATCTGTATATATGAGTATACAGGTATATACATGGCCACCAATGAAATTATACCTATCTGCTGCTTATTGTCCTTGATATGACACTTTTAATTTATTACAGAAAACAAGGCAAAAGGGCTACTAATGAAAGGTAATGGAGACATGTATTGATTTGTTCCTTGTAAGAAGTTCACCCAGGTATTTTATTACGAATGTAGTTGCTTTCCTGATTTCAGCCACGCTTTTCTCATACAGAAAAGCAATTGATTTTTGAGGGGTAATTTTATACCCTGCTACTTTGCCAAAGTTTTGAGTCAGCTTGAGTAATCTGGGAGTGGAGTCCGTGGGATTCTTTAAATACAAAATCATGTCATCTGCAAAGAGGGAGAGTTTTACTTCATCTTTTCCTATTTGGATCCCTTTATGTTTGCATCTTGTCTTATTGTTGTAGCTAGGCATGCTAATACTAGATTGAAGAGAAGTGGAGAGTGTGGACATCCTTGTCTCTTTCCTGAGTTAAGAGGAAATGGCTTTAGTTTTTCACCATTAAGTATAATGCTGGCTGTAAGTTTGTCATATACACACTTTATTGTATTGAGGAATGTTCCATGGATTCCTAATTTTTCCAGAACCTTCATCATAAAGGGGTGTTGGATCTTGTCAAATACTTTTTCGGCATCTATTGAGATAACTATGTGGTTCTTATCCTTGCTCTTGTTGATGTGATTAATTGTATTAATTGATTTGCATATATTGAACCAGGTTTGCATCCCTGAAATGAATCCTGTTTGATTGTGGTGTATGATTTTTTTGGATGAACTGTTGAAGTCGATTGGCAAAAATTTTGTTGAGAAGTTTTGCATTGATGTTCATCAAAGAAATGGGTCTATAGTTCTCTTTCTTTGATGAGTCCCTGCCTGGTTTTGGGATGAGGGTTATGATGGCTTCATAGAATGAGTTTGGTAGTGCACTTTCTCTTTCAATTTCATTGAAGAGTTGGAGGAGTATTGATGTGAGCTCTGCTTTGAAGGTCTTATAGAATTCCGCTGTAAAAATTTGGTCCTGGGCTTTTCTTAGATGGGAGGTTTCTTATTGCTGTTTCTATTTCAATGCTTGATATGGGCCTGTTAGTTGGTTTAGTTTCCGCATGTCGATATTTGCTAGGAAAAGGTCTATTTCTGCCAAGTTCTCAAACTTATTAGCATAAAGGTTTGAGAAGTATTCCCTTATAATGTTCTGAATCTTGGTTGTTTTTGTGGTGATGTTTATATTCTCATCTCTTGAGTTTATTTATTTGGGTGTGTTCTCTTCTTTTTCTGATAAGATTTGCTAAGGGTCTGTCAATTTTGGTAATTTTTCGAAGAACCAACTCTTTGCTTAGTTGATTCTATGTTTTTTTATTCTAATTCATTTAATTCTGATTTAATTTTAATTATTTCTTTCTGTCTACTGGATTGGGGTTTATCTTGCTGCTGTGGAGGGGAAGGGCAAAAACAAATCGTTTAAATAGGGATTCAGGTGGACCCATTGCAACAATGAGATGAACAAGTCGAACTTTTCAACTCTGGCTGCGGGGTTGGGGGTGGGGGGAGGGGGGAGTGGAAGATGGGAAGGGATGGGAAGGGGAAACAAAGGAGAAAGCAACAATGCTTGATAAGAAATGTACTCATTATCTTGCCCACGTAATTGTAACCCCTCTGTATGGTATTTTCACAATAATAAAAATAAGAATTTTAAAAAAGTATTAAAAACAAGAAGTTCACCCAGAAATAATGTCCTCCATATTTACCAAAAAAGCCAAAATCCTGAAGCTACAGCTGTGTTTCCTAATTTCTTTCCTAATTCTCTTACAAGGAAACTGCTCATTCCTAAAACAAAGAATAACTGGTTAGAGAGAACAGTAGTGAGCCTATGACCAAAGTATTATAGGCTACAGTTTGTTATAATGAAAAAAATCAATATTTTATAAAATGAATAATAAGGCCGTAGTTCAAAACTTTGTAGTAAAGTTGTATTAATAAAGCCTGGAGCAGAGTGTCAGAGGTTCACTCCTATAATCCTAGCTACTCACAGGATTCATCTGAGGATTGGGGTTTGAAGCCAACCCAGACAGAAAAGTCTGACTTTTTAATCTCCTAACCATCCAAAAGCTGGAAGTGGCTCAAGAGGTACAGTGTTAGCCTAGATGGAAAAAGCAAAGTAAGACCTCAGAGCCTTGAGTCCTAAATTCAAGCTCTAGTACTGGCACATATATAGAAAAAGGAAGAAAAGAGAATAAAAGGAAAAGAAAGAAAAGAAAAAGAAAGCCTGGAGATATATATATATATATATATATATATATATAAATTTATATATGCACACCAATTTAATTGTGTATATCTATTTTACATAGCTTACAGTATTGATGGTGATTCTTTGGTTATGGTGTTAGATAAGCATTCATGTCTCAATATTTTATACATTTAATATAATCAGGAAAAGGTTAGCTTAAAATAAAGAAGTATACAAGATATCTATTGCAAGTACTCAATAAATAGTAAATAACATTTAAGTCATGATGCTATTGAATAAGTATAAGATGTAATGCTTAGGAATAGTATTATTTTGTTGGGAATAGTATTAAAAAGTCAGCTAAATAAACCATTTAGAGTCCTTAGAAATATACAGCTAATGTTATAAAGTAACTCCTGGGAATTGCCTTGTTTTGTTTTGAAGAAACAGGCAGGGCCTCTATACATAACTGCACAGTTTGTACATTGCACAAATAGCAAGGATGCTTTAAATGCTTGATACTATCTACTTTAGATTTATTACAACCATTTTGTGACGGGTGGTAACAGAGTGACAGAGGAAGGGATAGAGTGTGGCATAGAAGTGATGTCCCTGTGTGGGCAGGGAGTCTTCACATCTCAGGAGTTAATGGGGGCTGAGAATAGTATTCCTGTGTCGACAAATCACCTGGTGATTTTGTTAAAATGCAAACCGAGCTTCATTAGATTTGAGAGGATGCTGAAGAGTCTGCATTTCTGACAAACTCCCATAGGACAGTTATCTACAGGTCATCAGACCACAGTCTGAATAGACCAGGGTGAGTGAGTTGAGTGAAACTCAGAAAAAAATGCCTGGTAGGATAACCATGCTCTTGATCTATGCAGAAAATGGAAGCATAAAGTTACATCTTCTGGATAGCTCCTAAAATCTGACTTTATTTAGTTGGCAGAGTGAAAAATAACTCTCTTGGGAAATGGACAAGTTCAAAACAAATGTGGTCTGAGTATGATCAATGACTTATTGCCTTAGATTTTTCTCTATCTTTTTTTTTTACAATGGACACAAAACACAGTGTAAGAGTTGATAAATAAGGTAATAATGAAAAGCCATTAGAAACTAAAATACTTTATACTACTTTGCTCAGAATAGAAAATACTGACAACACATCAATAAAAGATTTGAGTTGGTTGCTGGCAGGATGATATACCTGGTTTACAAAGAAATAAAAATACATATACACAGAATGAAATTTTTGGCAGAAGGAGGTAGAAGAGATCTGACAAAAAATACCTTACAATGAAAAAAATCATTTGTAAAATAATGTGAATATATTAGTTATTTGTCAAGAGGAGGTATTCTACAGCCTAATGCAGGAGATAAAACAAAGGATTTGGAGTTAGTTGCTCTAAATGCCAGCCTAGCTCTCTAACTAGTGAGTCACAACCTAAGACAAATCCCTTAAGTTCCGTGGGCTTCAATTTCTAAGTGACAATAAAAACACAGTGTTTGCGGAAGAACTCACTAAACCTTAAAAGAATGGATCCAGTTTCATTACTAACCTGGGAGACTAACATTTGAATTAACAATCTATTTAGTCTTCTTGTACACGTAGCTTTAAATGCCAAGAAGAAAGAAGATTCTGGATATTGAGAGTTTAGAATGGAAAGATCTGAGGAACACAAAGGAAAAAACAAGGCAGACTGAGCTTAAAGGAGAAGCAGAGCTATTAACATGGTGGTTTGTAAAAGCAGCAAAGCCAGTGTGCACTTGTTTTAACTTGTGCATAATACATTATGACAAAATGATCAGCTTAATCAACCCTTGTTTCAAAGCTTCAAAGGTCAGCAGTCCAGTCTTAAACTCTCATTAGTCTGAACCGGAGGCTTAGGCAGAGCTGTGGTTTGATCTGAAGGCTCAGCTAGAAAGGATATGCTTCCTGTCTCATGTGTGTGTTGTTGAGGTTCATGGGACAGCTCCACATGGCAAACTGCTTTATCAAAACCAGCGAGAGTCTACTAATAAGATGGAATGATAATCTTTTGTAATTTTATTGTGGAGGTGAAAATTTCTCAACGTCAATGCATTCATTGATTAGAAACAGGTGTGTCTTGGATGCCAGTCATGGAATTATAGAATTTACTGTTTACCCTACTTGGTTTCAGTTTTGTTTTGGTTCCATTTCTCCATTAATATCTTTTGGCATAGAAATATTTGTTCTGAGACAATGTATATAGGTAACTTGTTTTGTTTTTATTTTTCTGCTTTGCTATTTTTTTAATTGTGAAAATAACCTACAGAGGGGTTACAATTACATGAGCAAGGTAATGAGTACATTTCTTATTAGGCATTGTTGCCTCCTCCTGTTTTCCCTTCCCATCCCTTCCCATCTCCCCACCTTTTTTGACACAGGGACTTAACACATAACCCTGAATGGGCTCAAACACACAATCCTCCTGGCCTCTATCTCCCAAGTGCTTGCGATTACAGACATGTACCACTGCTAACGGCTTCTGTTTTATTTTTATAGGGAATTGGAGACGAGGATTTCTAGACTATCAGAGGAGACTTTGGACTTGGACTCTTGAGCATTTCTGGAACTGATGCACATCTTGTAGGTGGGGATGGGAGAGAAAAACTGGGAGATAGTGAGGGAAAGGGAGATGTGGTTCAAAAGGCATTGTACTCATTACCTGATTCATGTAATTGTAACCCCTCTGTATATTAACTCTACAATAACAATAAAATTTTTAAAGATTTTTTAAAAAGAATAAAAAAGATTTTGAAAACTCTTTGATTATATTCACTTTGCATTGTGAGATGGACATGAGCCTTTGTGTGGTCAGGAACAGATATAGTTGAGCTGGTTTGGCCCTCTAAAGCCCATGTATAAACGTTTAATCTCTAGCTTGGTGTTTTGTGGAGGTAAATGAGGTGGGTCATAGTGGGAGGTTTTACAGTTATTAGAGGCATGGATTTGAAGAGATTTGTGGGCTTCCAAGGCTGGCCTTCCTGCCTTCCTGCCTTCCTTCCTTGCTACTTTCCTTCCTTCCTTCTTTCCTTTCCTTCCTTCCTTCAAATCCATGTGCTTAGGTGTATCTTTGCTTTGCCATGCACTTCTTACTATGATGTACTGTCCAAAAGCAGAGGCCTAAAATTACCAAGATCAACTGACCATGGACTGTAATCTTTAAAACGAACTCTAAATAAGCCTTTTTAAGAAGCTGATTGCACTTCAGGTATTTTGTTACAGTAATGGAAAGCTGATTAACCTAATTATTATCATACCCACATTACTTATTATAGGGAAGTTGAGGCACATCAATACAAGGTTACATAAATATTTTTTAAATATTTTTTATTATAAAAATACTGTACAGAGAGGTTACAGTGACAGATCAACACAATGAGTACATTTCCTATCAAGCATTGTTACCCCCTCCTTTGTTTTTCTCCTACCCTCCCTTCCCTCCCACCTCCACAACTATACCCCCCCTTCCTCCTCCCCTCCCCACCTAAATTGTAAAGTTAGTTTTTCAACATAGTGTCTTGTACATCTCATTGTGACAATGGGTCAAGGTTACACAATCTTAAATGGCAAGGCTAGGGTTTAGACTCATGTGCAGGCTGAGCTCATTATCACTATACTTTACTGTCCACCATTACTTAGGAAGGACAGAATAAAAAAAGGCAAATGTGGTGGTTTTTTATTGGAGGCTGGATTTTACAGAATGTCTGATGTCCTACTATGGGCAAATTGTTCAATGTGGCAAGCAGAGGCATTGAACTGAATAATACTCTCCATATGGAATATTTTTTCAGTAAATAAAATGAAAATTAGAACTGAAAGTATGCAATAACAAATGGATAAACAAGTGCTAGAAACCTGAAATCATTAATGAAAAAGAAATTGGTAAAACAAGGGACAACCATAGAGTCACAGAGATGTAGCTGTAATCATGGGGAACGTTAGAAGCCAGGAACCAACTTAGTGGGCTTCAAATCTTATGGACCATCAGCACCACCTATGGCAGTTTGAAAATGTATGGAAGTCCAGGTTTCCCTCGAAGGAACTTTTGATTCTGTAGGACCAAAAAAACCCTGAATGTTCAAAAATCACTCAGTCAAGCTTAAGGATTAGTGTGGAAAGTGAGAATTTTGAAAAAAGTAGCAAGAATTCAATTTCCAGAAAACTGTCCTACATACACAGTCATATAAAATATGCAAAGATGTACATCCAAGAATATTCTCTCAAACAGTCTGCAAGAGCAAACACAGTGAAACCACTGTCTTCAAGTTAAATACTGTTATTCATTATTTTCATGAAATGGAAAACACATGAAACGACATAATTAAGTAGATCTGTTTCTGTTCCGTGGAAAGTCTCTGTAAGAGAAATTGTTGAATGATTAGCAAGTCGATGCACAGTATTAAAACCTGGGCGTTTATCTATCCAATGAAATGTAGGTAAGTAGATTGGGTAGTGAGGAGGCAAGGAGGGAGAGAATCTTTTATGGTAGTTTAAAATATATGCAAGTCTGGGATTCCCTCAGAGGAACTTTGGAATCAGCAGACCAAGATGATAGTTAGAATGAAAAAAAAAATCTCTCTCTCTGCCCCCTTTACCTCTCTCTACTTCAGTCCTTACATTTCTTCCTCTCTCCTGTCCCTCTTTTCCTCCTTCTTTTTTGTTCTCTCTTTCCCCCTCTCTCCTGGCCCTTCTTCTCCCTCCATTTTTTTAAATCCCTTTCTTCCTCCCTCTGTTTACTTATATGCTTTGGTACTAACTTTTTCACAGTGAAAATACTTGTGATAAGTAATTTTAAAATTTTATGAGGTCACTTCATTATATGGGTCATCATAATCACTGTAAATGTCTGTCTACTAAAATGAGATGTGGGTAAATAGAGTTTTTTTTATGGGGCAGGGGAGAGCTAGGGCTTGAACTCAGGGCCCAGGCATTGTCCCTCAACTGTTTTGCTCAAGGCTAGCAATCTAACACTTCAGCCACAGTTCTACTTCCGACTTTGGGGTGGTTAATTGGAGATAAGAGTCCCATTTACTTTCCTGCCCATACTGGCTTTGAACCTCTTTACTCAGATCTCAGCCTCCTAAGTAACGAGGATTACAGGTATAACACTGTAATCCTGGTGTGTGCAGGGTATTTTGCCAAGAATCGGGGATCAGAGAGCAAATGCAAGATCATCTCATGTGATAACCAGGGAATGACTCAAGACTTCAATAAACAGTAGGCAACAAAATTCACTTTCCTCTATAAATTCTCCATTTTGAGAAGGGAGAAAAGTGATGAACAGACATGATATCTAATAAAATGGCTAGAGGCAAAGTTGCTTTAAAGTCCACACAGAGCATATCTGAAAGCATGCTCAGTACACCTGTTACCCTTCCTGGTCCCCAGGAAGCCCTTTCCCTGGCAGTGACTCAACTGCTCAGAGTTGTGGTTCATCCTTTCACTCATAGTCTCATGTAGGCCATGCATTAGAACGAAAAAATACTGTTGTTTTTTTAAAAAATTTCAAGTCCAATAACTCCTATCGTGGTCCTCCTTCCCAACTTGATTGAAGAATGCATGCAAAGCATAAAAAACACCAGTTTTCATGAGCCACAATTTAAACTGAAGCCTAAAACAGTAATAATGTAAACTACAGTCACAATCTGGCTCAGAATTGGCCTGTTAATTACACGCCTCTAGCTACGAGAGACCAATGCCTGTCAACTCTCAATGTCTTAGGCAGAAAACAAACAGAAAAACCCACCATCAACCATACCCATCTGAGGGTGCCACATTTCAGATCCAACCAACTGCTGATTTAAAATATTAAAAAGAAAGGTGTGCCGAGGGCTGGGGTTAGAGCTCAGAAGCTTAGCACCTGCATGAAACCTTGAGTTGATTTCCCAGTACTGCTACATGGGTAAAGTCTGTTCTGATCATGCATAGAGTTTGTAAACATATTAAGTGTTCACAATGTGTTCAGTTTTCTCAGTAATACAGAGGTGACAAAGTATGACAGGAGAATATGCATAGATTATTTGCAATCACAAAACCATTTTAGCTCAGCAACTTCAGGATCTGCAGTAGATTTGTGTGTGTGTGTGTGTGTTGTGGGGGTGACAGAACTGATTCCCAGCAACTAACGAGGGACAATTAGTTGCTCTTAGAAAGCAAAGTGGAATACTGTGAATAGCACAGGATTTGGGGACATAAGAGCCTGTTCTGCTCCTTACTAAATGTATGACCTTGAACCATTCATTCTGTGCATCTCCTCCACCATTTGGAAATTGGAATAATCCTCCTCACCTCTCACGAGATATGAATCAGGTATGTACAAGCACTGTGTTAATGAAGGGAGCATAATTATTTCTTTTACATTTATCCCCTAAAGATTGATGCAAAACCCCTTTTATTCCTGTTTAAAGAGAACATTTGGTAATTTTACCATATCTGTATAAATTCTCTCTCAATGGCAAATTAACATAAGCAACATCATACGCCTATGATGATGGAGTTTCTCTGCCAGCCTCTTTAGTCTGACTCATTGCTGTGTCCCTTCTGAGAGGACTCATCCTTATCACTCAGCAGCAAATAAAAGGGCTTAACATAAACACCTAAGTGGAACATTAAGTTGTCATAAAAGCTCTTCAGAATTTCTCCATAAGGAATAACAAATGAGTTTTGTCAATCTATTTTTATTTTCCTTCTATCCACTTGTCTTCTAAAGAAGAGTTCTATTTAACACATAACTATTGCTAAGAATAGAACCCAGCATGCACTCAGGGTTTCTACTATGTATTACATATTCAATTTTTCTCTTTTCCTTACTTGAAATACTTAGGAAGTTAAATAACTTGCTTATGATACTACCTTTGCCCTTCCAGAATTGCTAATATTTTCATATTTTATATAGACATTCATAATGAAAATCTTTTGGTCGCCAGAAGTTGTACTTCCATATTTGCAAGAGTTAATAGCTCCACAACCTAAGGATGCCAAAATCAGAACAATTCAGATAATTAGATATTGTTCTATATTTAGACAGTCTTTCTCTCTCTGAGATTCAAGGAACAAACTCTGCCTGGCCCCTGCACGCACAACATGCCTCTAGGAGCTGACAAACATCTTCCTCCTTCAACTCCTATTGTCATCTTCCACAATCGAATGCATTTTAACCCCACAGTTCCTCTGCTGCCTTTACTCCACTGTTTCCCCTCTCATCTCCTTTAGTAATGTACAGACTGGCTATGACTAAATCTTGACATTACCTGAAAGAGTTCTGTGATCAAAATCTTTATTTTCAAGTTTTCTTATGGCCTGATATTTAATCTAATCAAGAGCTTTGGTACTTTTACTGATCTCTTCATCTTTCACGCTAACTAATCTTCTGCTTAGTTTCTGTCCTTTTCTATCCAGCCTGATCCCCTGGTCTACACTACAACAGTATCTGTGCATTGTCCTCAGGTAAATTGTTTCTATCTACCAACTGCATCTGATCTATACAACTTGTCATCCTCATTCTGGCAGGGCTATGTCTGAGAGGAAAAAATATTAAAACTCCCCTAGTTAGCACTTTTACTTACATACTTAGCTTCCCAACACTAGGTGAACCTTTAATACAATTTAGTATCTTTCTTCCTGTCCTGATCAATTTGCTATTGAACATCCATTCCTTCTAGACTTCCTTCATCAATGGCTTATGAGAGTGTTTTCTATAGCTTTTTCAAAATGTGGAGTCTATATTTTGAAGCAATCAAATTTACAGAATACTTTTAAGAATATCATCATTTTTTCCCTCTGGGATAATGTGCGAGTAAAATCATTGTTTCACATTGCATTTCAATTTTTCCACATATTAAGGAATGCCCTTGAGAATTTTCCAACACTTCTCATGTTTTATTTCTCAGTTACATTTCTATCCCAGGAGGATAAAGAAGGAAGAATGTCCACAAAGATCTTGTTACTACCAACTGTCCTGTCTCTCCCTCTACAACCAACACAGATAAGGGCAGAGGAGGCAAAACACACTGGCCATGGGTCTTAGGGGATAGAACTAGACATTTTTTGGAAGAGTCTATCACATAAATCTGTTACATGAGAAAGGCCATGGAAAATGGAACAACTGTATGAAAACTACTTTGGGTTTTTGCTGGTTATTAGGAGATGAGCAGGGGTGGCAGGAAAACAAAGCCTTTGACAAGGTAGATCTAGGAAGAATCAAGGCTCCTTCCACGAAACAGAAGGAAACATAGAAATTTCAGGCTATGCTCCAATGGCCAGGAACAGAGTCTATTTTAAGAGTGGCTCTTCTCCATTGGGCTTGTCACCAGGTCATCACAGATATGTATGTATGTACATATATATATGCATATATATATATATGTGTATGTGTGTGTGTGTGTGTGTGTATACATATATATATATATGTATACACACACACACACACACACACACACACACACACACACACACACACACACACATACCACACTTTCTTGATCCATTCATCTATTGAGGGGCATTTGAGCTGATTCTGTATCTTGGTTATGGTAAATAGGGCTTCAATGAATATTGTTGTGCTGGTAGCCTTTTTTATATTCTTTTGAATAAATGCTCAGGAGTAGAATTGCTGGGTCATATGGTAGTTCTATGTTTAGCTTTTTTTAAACCTTTTTATTTTAAATATATTTTTATTGTAAAGATACTGTACAGGGGGGTTACAGTTACCGGAATGAGGTAATGAGTCCATTTCCTATCAAGCATTTTTACCCCCACCTTTTTCTTCTACCATCCCTTTCCTCCTCACCTCCCCAACTCCTCCCCCCACCCACTAAGTTGTAAAGTTCGTGTCTTGTATATCTCGTTGTTACAATGGGTAGAGGTGAGCACTCTACCAACTGAGCAACAGCACTATTTCCTATACCACATTTTCTTGATCCATTCATATACTGAGGGGCATCTAGGTTGGTTCCATATCTTAGCTATGGTGAATAATGCTGTGATAAATGGTTGTGCTGGTAGCTTAACAGTGCTGGAGGAATATCAATACCAAACTTTAAAAACTCTACTACAAAGCCATAGTAATCAAAACTGCTTGGTACTGGCACAAGAAGAGACCTCAGGATCAATGGAATAGAACTGAAGACCCAGAAATGAACCCAGAGACCTATAGCCACCTAATCTTCGATAAAGGAGCCCAAAAAAATAGAATGGAAGAAAGACAGCCTCTTCAGTTAAATGGTGCTGGCAAAATTGGTTAATCACTTGCAGAAAACTAAGGCTAGATCCTTATATATCACCCTGCACCAGAATCAACTCCAAATGGATCAAAGACCTTGAAATCAATGTAGACATGTTGAAAACATTAGAGGAAGGAATAGGAGAAACTCTAGAGCTCCTTGGCACAGGCTGAAACTTTCTTAATAGAGACCCAGAAACACAACAAATCAAAGAAAAGTTGGACAAATGGGATGAAACTGAAGAGCTTCTGCATGGCAAAGGACATAGCTAGCAAGATCAACGGAAAGTCCACAGATTGGGAGAAGATCTTCACTAGCCATACAATGGACAAGGATCTCATATCTAAAATATACTTAGAAGTTAAAAAATTAAATCCCTGAACAACAAAGCTTCAAAGAAACAACTGCTCAATTAATAAGTGGGCTAAAGACTTAGAGACTTCTCTGAAGAGGAAATAAGAATGGCCAATAGACACATGAGGAAATGCTCAACTTCTCTAGCCATAATTTCTTTGTTGGTTTGTATGTCCCTCCTCCACGGTATAACCCCTGTTTTTACTGTATTTGATGTTGGTATAATTTGTGGAGGGGAAGGGAAAAAACAAATTGTTTAAATAGTGATACAGGTGGACCCACTGCAACAATGAGATGTACAAGACATTATGTTGAAAAACAAACTTTACAACTTTGACGGGGAGGTAGGGGGGAGGAGGGATGGGAAGGGATGGGAAGGGGAAATAAAAGAGGCAACAATGCTTGATAAAAATGTACTCATTTCCTTGCTCATATAATTGTAACCCCTCTGTATGGTATTTTCACAATAAAAAACTTATTAATAATAATTTTAAAAAGAAATGGAAATCAAAACAACATTGAGATTCCACCTCATCCCAGTTAGAATGTCTATATTAAAGAACTCTAATAACAACAGATGCTGGACGGGATGTGGCCAAAAGGGAACTCTACTGCATTGTTGGTGGGAGTGTAAACTTGTTCAACCACTTTGGAAAGCAGTATGGAGATTCCTCAACAGACTCCACATAGAGCTCCCCTATGACCCAGTAATCCCACTTTTGGGCATTTACCCAAATGATCACAAACAAGGCCATACTAAAGCTTTGTTTAGTTTTTTGAGGAACTTTGATACTGTTTTATAACAAACTTACAACCCACCAATAATGTAATAGAGTTCAATTATGGCCCCATCCTTGTCAACATTTGTTATTGTCAGTTTTCTTGATAATGGACTGGGATGAGGTAGAATTTCAGTGTTGCTTTGATTTGTATTTCCTTTATGGCCAGAGATGTTGAACATTCTTTATGTGTCTACTGGCCATTTTTATTTCTTCTGAAAAGTCTCTCTTTAAGTCATTAACCCAACAAAAATAAGTACCAGGAAATGGTCAAATGTGTCAAATGCGGGGGGAGGGGGGGAGGGTGAAAATGTTGAAGAGATGACACAGATCAAGATGTATTTTGCTTTGCTAAATGGGTAAAAGTTTTATATATATATATATATATATATATATATATATATATATATATATAAAATCCTTAAAAAATTTTTAAAGTGAGGGAAGGAGTGGATTGGGAGGAGGTAAAAATGTTGAAAGGGGTGACATCCATTAAGATGCCCTGTATTCATAAACTGCTTTGTTGAATGGCAACTCCTTTGTACAAATACTTAAAGATAATAAAATAAAAATATTTTTTTAAAAAACATAAAAGTAATATGAAGAAATTAGACACAATGACACTACAATAACTTAGTAGAGATTAATATGAGCTTGGAGGAAGGGCAGAGATCTTATTATCGCTTGGCCTGGTAACAAGCCAATGGAGAAGAGCCACTCTTACAGGGGCCTCTATTCCTGGCCATTGGAGCATAGCCTGAAATTTCAATGTTTCCTTCTGTTTCGGGGAAGGAGCCTTGATTCTTCCTAGATCTACCCTGTAAAAGGCCTTGTTTTCCTGCTGCCTCTGTTCATCTCCTAACAACCAGCAAAAACCCAAAGTAGTTTTGTTCTATTTTCCATGGCCTTTCTTATGTAACAGTTTTATATGATAACCTCTTCCAATATATATGTATATATATAAATATATATATAATGGAATTCTATTCATCCATCCGAAAGAATGAAATTGTACCATTTCTAAGGAAATGGAAAAACTTGGACAATATTAAGTGAAGTAAGCCAGACCCAAAGAAACCTAGGTTGCATAGTTCTCTTATTTGTGGCAGCCAGAACGTACCTATAAATCTATAAGTAAACATACTGGGTGGTATGTAAGTGATTATCTCTCTATGGAGAGGTCAAATAGTATAATTCTTTAGAAAGACTAAGTCCTATTTTGCTTTTGTGTTGGTAATCCTTCTATTGTGATTTTCCCCAATTTATTCATGCTAGTGGAAACACAAATGTCAAGTGAAGGAAAGGCTGAGCATGCAGGGCTCCCCCAGTGCACCTAGCCACTTTCACTCCTCTGCAATTAAGGACTTCCTAAATATGTCTTCTGATGAGCAGAAGTCTTTACTTTTCATTAATTCCAAGTCACCTACTTTACGTTTTCTGATCTGTGATTTGTGAGTCTGCTTATGGAAGTACACAACTAATTCAGAGGGATCCTCATTCCCTTCCACATGTTTATTCAGTTTATTTAAAAGGATTGTACTTTCTCAGCTAAATTAGTTTGAAGCCTTTCTTAAATAAGTCAATTGATTTTATATGTGTGGATCTATTTCTAGCTGCTTTATTTTGTCCCATTGATCTATTTAACTGTCCTTAGGCCAATTAACACTACATTGAGTACTGTAGCTTTTGAGTGAGTAACTGGACATTTGATAGTGTAGTCCTTGAGTTTATAGCCAGACATAGCAGCATATGTCTGTAATCTCAGCTACTCTGGGGACTGAGAAAGAATGATCTTGAGTTTGAAGCCAATCTACTGGGTACAAGGTTAAAAGAACCTATCTCAAAAATAAAATATAACAATTCCAATTAGAGCATGGCTCAAGTAGTTGAAAGTTTGCCTAATATTCAAGTGACCCTAGGGGCCTGGGGGGAAGTCATGTAGCTTTGGTCTTTTAAAATTATCTAGATCCTTTACTTTTTCACATAACATTTAGAATCAATTTGTCAGTTATTACATGTAGAATCCTTTGGGGTTCTGATTACAATTGAAGTGGATCTATAGAAAAGTCTGACCACAAAAGACGTTATTTAATTAATGAATACCATATTTTCCCCAGTTATTCATATTTTATTTTCAATTTCTCAGCAATATTTTGTTGTTTTATAGCTTGCATAATTTGTTTTGGAAGTACAAGAGGTTTGAACTCAGGGCTTTGTACTTGCTAGGCAGGACTCTATTACATGAACTATAACTATTTATTAGTTATTTTTAATAAAGTCTTTTAATAAAGTCTTCCATATATGCTCAGGTTGATCTGAACCATGATTCTATTACTAGTTATGTTTCCCATATAGCTTTTATGGGAAGTTCTGAGGACATTTTCCACCAGGGTTTGTCTGTGAATCTGTCTTCCTGACCTCTACCTTCTGAGTATAGTGAGGATTACAAACATAAGCTAAGTTAAGTTTACTTCCAAGTATTTAGTGTTTGTAGATACTACTATAGTTGTAACTTAGAATACTAATTTTCTAATTGTTTGCTTCTGCATATAGGGATAACTGATTTTCACTTTGCATCCTATAGTTGTGACAAGGTACTTTTTGCTCTAATGTAGATTCCTTCAAAGTTTTGTACAATTATCTTGTCTATAAATGAAAAAAAAACTTTTGGTACTTCTCTCTAACTTGTAGCCATTTATTTACTTATTTATTTGTTTATTTAACTTATTTCACTATTCAGGAACTCCAGTGTAATGTTTAACAGAAATGGTTTGAATATTCCTCTCTCCCTTACCTCTAAATTTAAAGACAGCTAAATACATATTACGTCACTAGAAATTATGATTTTGGTTATCACATTGAGGAAGAGTTTCCTATTTCTTAACGGAGAGTTGTTTGTTTTTAACCATAGATGGATGTTGAGGTTAGTAGTCAAATGCTTTTTCTGCAACTGTTAGGATGGTTATATGAACTTTTTCCTTACCTTATCACTGTTGTGAATTACATTATTCTTTTTTTTTTTTCTGGTCATGGGCCTTGAACTCTGGGCCTGGGTGCTGCCCATAAGCTTCTTTTACTCAAGATTAGTGCTCTACCACTTGAGCTACAGCACCACTTCCGGCTTTTTCTGTGATTAATTGGAGAGAGTCTCACTGACTTTCCTTCCTGGCCTGGCTTTGAACCGCAAATTCTCAGAGCTCAGCCTCCTGAGTACTGAGGGTTACACATATGAGCCACCAGCTCCCAGCATATTATTCATTTTTAAAAATATATTAATTTAACATTGAATTGCTGGATAAACATCACTTGGCCACAGTATGTAATCATCTTTATATACTTCTTGATCTAATTTGGTAATATTTTGGTAGGGAATTCGGAATCTCTTCACAATAAATATGGTTTGTTATGTGGTGTATGTATATGTTGGTCAGGTCATGGTAACAGTTTGCGGCCATGGGAGTTGCTATTAGGGTGTGAACAAAGTATGACCAATGAAGTGTTCCTTCTTCCTCATTTTCTGAAAGAGGTATAACATTGACATTCTTTCTTTCTTAATGTGTACTACAAATGACCAAACTTGTTTTATAAATAATCAACTTTGTTTACATATTTTACTTTGGGAAGTTCCTTTCATTATAAATTTATTTTATATAAGTATGCCTATTCAGGTTTTTTATCTCAGGTTCTGCGAGCTGTGATATATTGCACTTTTTGAAGAGCTTGTCCACTCATTTGAAAGATTTGTTAACATGATAATGTTACTGCTATTTCTTCCAATAACTACAGGACCTTAAATTATATTTTCTTTGTCATTCTTGATGTTGGTGATTTTTTTATTCCCTTTGTTCATTTGTGTTGGACCATAAACAGGGTATAAACTCACATTGCTTACTAGGTTGGCACTCTACTATTTGAGCTACATCTTCAGTCCTGCTTTATATTGGTTATTTTGAAGAAGGAATCTCATGGACTTTATGAGCAGGATAGCCTTGAGCATTAATCCTCCAGATCTATCACTCCTGAGTACCAGGATTTCAGGCATGAGCTATTGGTATCTAGTTGTACATTCCTTTTTACCCCATTGCTCAGTCTAGATAAAGAAATCATCAGCATTATAAATTCAAAATTATCAGCTATTGGTTTTAATATTCTGCTTTTGTTTCTGACTTTTTTTTTGTTGGTCATTGGGGCCTGAACTCTGGGCCTGGGTAATGTTCCTCAGCTCTTCAGCTCAAGGCTAGTGCTTTACCACTTCAGTCACAGAACCACTTCCAGCTTTTCTGCTTATGTGGTACTGAGGAATCAAACCCAGGGCCTCATGCATGCAAGGCAAGCACTCTATCACTGAGCCACCTTCCTAGCCCCTTGTTACTGACTTTTAAGGAATTCTTACTGTGTTATGCTCTTCTATTTATTTGGGGTTTAATTTTTGTTTCTTTACACTTACAGAGTTGCAATACATATTTTCATTAGTATTTAATCCTGTAGATATAAACCACCTTCTTTGGTTGCCTCCTATGAATTTGGACATTTTTATATTTTCATTATCACTTAATTTGAAATATTTCCTAATTTCCATGGTGATTTTCTTATTAGAAATTATTTAGAAATGGTTTAATTTAAAATTATTTGAGAGTTTCTAGTTCATATATTATTTGTTAATTTGAAGTAAGAGTAAGCTTCTGATTTCCATTTTTAAAATGCAAACCATGTTTATCCTCTTGATACAACCTTCAGAAGAATGTGCATTCATCTGCTGTTGGGTATTATGTAGTAATTATAAGTTATGCCATGTGATTTCAACTCTTTGTATTACTATTGATTTTTTGAATTGATTATTACCATAATAGTACTGTAAAAAAATCTATGACTGGATGTGGGTTTGTCTATCCTTTTAGCTATAAATTACAATTTAAAACTTTTTAAATGAACTCCAAGAAATGGAAACATTTTTTTTGTTACTTTGTTACTCTATTTCTGTCTCTCTGTCTTTCTCTTACTCTTCTGTCCCTGTTTTTAATTTCTGTACCTTTTGTCTTGTACGTAAATGTATTTGTTTGGGGGAAAGTAAGGGAGAGCACAAAAATGGTAGGACAAAGGGTGAACAAACACAGCAGTGATACTCACTAGCTCACTAGACACTGTGTTGAAAATAAACTATACAACTTGTGCAGGGAAAGAGGTTGGGAGGGAAAAACTGGGAGAAAATGAGGGAAGATATGACACTGTTCAAGAAGAAACATATTCCTTACCTGACTTATGTAACTGCAACCCATTATATATGTATATATATATATATGTTTTTTGTATTTTTATGTATATATACGTAACTATATAATGTTTTTCATGTATTTGACAGAGTTGAGTATGAAGCTCATGGGCAGAGTGACTGTTCAGCATGCACAAAACCCCAAGTTTGACCCCCAACAGCACAAAACAACAACAAAAATAATGGCTTGGGTTAGGGCCTGAGACATGGCTTAAATGGTGGAATAATTTCTTAGGGGCCTAAGATTCTAAATTGAAACCCCACTATCACCAAAAACAATGTCATGCTTTTGAATGTTATTACGTGAATGCATGTTTAGGATTGTCATGGCTTGTTGACTAATACATAATTTTATTATCACAATAAAAGATTTCCCCTTATCTTTACAAATTTCTCCTTCCTTAAAACCTATTTTGTATATTAACTTCACTAACTTTTTAACTTTTAAAATCATTTTACATCATCCTATCTATATTCTTTATCTAAACAATCAGCCATATCTCACTTCTGAAGCCAATGATAATTGCATTGAAATTGTCATTATTATTAGTAGAGTTATAAGGAATAAGGGGGATATAGCTCTGTTATGAGTTACATGAAAAATAGGCCTATAATTTCCTTGAAAGCCAATAATTTTCATAGCTCTTTAACAGCAGTAGGTTTATTCTATGTCCAAATAACCCTGACAAGCTTTGGACTTCCACTTAGAGAGTGGAGTATGAAGTGTTATCAGCATTAATAGGACCTAGTTAAAAATACTGATTTGAGTATTTCTTGTCATTTCCCTAAAACTAAAAAAAATTATTACAGAAGTGAGAAGGGTTTAAGAGACTATCTAGCCCAACTCTCTCCTAAAGAAACAGAGCTCCTCAAACTAAGTGATTTCTAAGTCCTACAATTAGTCAATTCAGGACTAAAACTCAGGTCTCCTATTTTTTTATGTTAATTTTTTTATTAATTACTGGATATTAACTTTTAAACTATGGAAATATTCCAGGAATTATTTATAGGGATCAAAGAGAAGATATGTTAACTTCTGAGCTCTTGTTTCCTTTCACCCATGCTACTTTAAGTTGGAAAAATAATTATCATCATGTTATAGCTGCTATTTTCTATGTAGAATACAATGACTCATTGAATACACTTTGGCAGGTATTCATATAAGCTATTATTAGTAGGAGGGTTCCTGAATTGCTTTCACATAATCAGCAAGATGATATTCTTTTTGCTAAACTTAATTGATGGAGTCTTGAAAACTCACCTAAACAGATTTTTGCGGACCAAGTTATTGAGCATTATAACCACTCTTGTGTGCATTTACAAATCAGGCTATAATAAGTATAATCAAGGAGTTTACAATACGGCTTTTGTATCACAGGTAAAACATAAATTTCCTCTATAATATCAGCTTTTAACTAATTTATTACTTATAGAAGATGTGTATCTTCTATATTTAGTCTTCTTTGAGCTATTTCATAAACACTATTGGATTGCTGGTCTAAACAAAATTCTTCTCCATGTTACTCAACTTCTAAAGCAGTTACAAAGGAATATTAAATAGTACCTAATTCTAAAAATTAAGATGAAGGTAAAGGCCAAAATGGTTGCAAGAATGCCAACTATACCCTCTTACCCAATATAAGAATTCAAGGGAAAATTTCGACTTGTAATCATCCTATTTCTATGAACTTTAAAAGCTGATCTTAGCAAGTTTTTGTTAGTTCAGAATGGTAGCAATGCGTGTATTCCAGCTATGTGAGAGATATAGATAGAATTGAAGGAGATAGGATGATTGAGGTTCAAGACCAGCCAAGGCCTTGAGTTAGTGAGACCTGATAAACAAACATAAGCAGAAACCAAGTCACATGGGAGGTGAAAGTAGGAAGACAGTTGTCTGAACTAAGCACCAAGTAAAAGCACAAAACATTACTTGGAAACTGAAGGTGTGGCTCAAGTAGTAGAGGACCAGCTATGAGTGAAAAATCCAATCAAGAGTGTAGGCCCTGAGTTTAAGCCCCAATACTAGCATGTGTATGTGCACTTGCATGCATATGTATGCATGCATGCACGCACATGCGCACGCACACACACACATTCAGAACCTTATCTGCAAATAAAACAAAAAAGGACAAGGGTATAGCTTAAATGTCAAAGCACAAATGTGAATGTTCAAACCATAACACTTAGTCCCCAAAATGTTTCTATGGTGGGAGGGAGCAATGTCAGAACCTTTAGGAGTTAGCTGGGAAGTCCTTAAGTCTTTGGGTGTGCACTCAAGAAGGGGAATGTCAGACCTCAGTATATCCTCTCTTCTCCTTTTCTCTGACTTGTGATGTGAGTGGTTTTGCACATACTTGTACTATAATGTGCTGCCTTGCTACAGGTACAAAGCAGTGGAGCCAATTGATCATGAACTTAAACTTCCAGACTATGAAGTAAAGACATCCTTTTGTTTTCATAAATTATCTCAAGTATGTCATGGTGATGAGAAAATGCTGATAGGAAGGAATGTTGTAAATACCATAGTACTTCTTCTTTTTTTTTTTTTTTTGTCGGTCGTGGGGCTTGAACTCTGGGCCTAGGCACTGTCCCTCAGCTCTTCAGCTCAAGGCGAGCGCTCTACCACTTGAGCTACAGCACCACTTCCGGTTTTCTGGTGGTTTATTGGAGATAGGAGTCTCACGGTCTCTCCTGCCCGGGCTGGCTTTGAACTGCGATCCTCAGATCTCAGCCTCCTGAGTAGCTAGGATTACAGGCGTGAGCCACCAGCGCCCGGCTTACCATAGTACTTCTATATGTAACAATGTACATGCAAAGAAGAAAGGATGTAATTCAAAGTACTTCCTTACTAGAAGTTTATTCACAGTCCTTGGTTGTGGGACATGATCTACCTCTGACCCTCTAGTTTGTATAGTGTGTGTGTGTGTGTGTGTGTGTGTGTGTGTGTTATAGGCTACTCTCCCAGTATTTACAATCTGCCAACTACCAGGGCATCACTGTGCATCAGACACAGAGAAAATGAGCCAGTTTATTTTCAATGTATGGATGAGTACTAGATTGCAATGGACCCCATCTTAGTCACAGTACCATTACTGTGGCGACACTGTAACACAGTTCTAAATTACAGCATCACTCAGAATTCTGGTTGGATCTTAAAGTTACCTTGGCCATTTTTATTTAATATCATCTATGTCAAACACATAGCAGGTGCAGAGTGCATGGTAGTTTTTTCCCTTGGCAAGGACTTGGGGGAGAGTAGTTTATTGTGGACACACCCTAGGTATAACTAATTTCATCTTCTCTGCAGTTAGCCTTGGAAATCATGACTGGTATGAGGTTATATAAGCCTATCTCTTGTCTCAAGAGAAAGCTTAAAATAGAATCAGACTCAGATGTTCCTAGCTTGGGACTATCCTGGGCTGGACTGTCAAGTTGCAAAAATCAGAGCCAGTAATCTAAAAAGACACAGAGTGTGTTTTACAGCAGCACCAGGGAGGAGAGATTTGCAGTGGTGGCAGTTTTACAGAATTCAGGAACAGTATCACTAAAGGGAGAAACCATTATAAAAAATAGAGTGCCAAATATAAAGAGAGCAATATCAAAGGACAAGATGGAATGGAAGCTAGCAATTAGTCTTGGAGTTGAAATCTTAGTATTTCTATCCATTAACCAAACTGACCAGTTCCTTTTACAATGTAGGTTACATCTACAATGCACCAAAATCAGAAGGATATACAGCAGTCCCCACAGGGGTGTTACATTACCCTGCGATGGTATATAATTGTTTAGTGGGGAATAAAGAATAAATACTTAAATGTAGCTGGGTTTGGTGGCTTATGCTGCAATTCTAGCTACTGAGGCAGTAGAGATCAAGAGGATCAAGGTTTGAGGCCAGCCTGAGCAAAAATATTTGTACTACACCATCTCAATCAATCAACAACTGGGCATGGTAGCATGTACCTGCCACCTAAAGCTATTCAGAAAGTATAAATAGGAAGTTCATAGTGCAGGTTGGCCCAAACATAAATGTGGTACCCTATTAAAAATAATGAAGGAGTCAGTTGCCAGTGGCTCACACCTGTAATCCTACCTATTCAGGAGGCTGAGATCTGAGGATTGTGGTTCAAAGCCAGCATGGGCAGGAAAGTCTGTGAGACTCTTATCTCCAATTAACCACCAAAACAACAGAAGTGGCACTGTGGCTCTAGTGGTAGAACCCTCTCTTTTGAGTTGAAGATCTCAGGGACAATGCCCAGGCCCAGAGTTCAAGCCCCACGACTGACAAAAAAAAAGGAAGGCAAAAGAGGTGGGGGTTTGGTTTAAGTGGTAAAATATCTGCCTACTAAGTATAGGCCTTGAGTTCAAACCCTAATACTGCAAAAATAATAAAATAATAAGAAGAAATAAAATACAACACAAATATGTTATATCTTCATGAAGTAAAAATTTTAAAATCTAAGTTTCAATTACTAAAAATGATAGGAGAAACATTTATAGGATGGTCAAGAATGGCCTCTCTGAAGAAAATGGCAATAGCGTTGAGACTTGAAAGACCCCAATACTCTGATGCAGTTGTGCCGTACAGTGCCCCTTTGTGGAATCCTTATAATTGTCTGGTATCAATCCAGCATATGACTTTCTATTCTGTGCTATGTCATAGAGATTTCTCCACCCCAGCTTGCATACAACTTGTCTGATTCTGTTCTCCCTTGTATCCCTTTCTGGCTACCACTTCCTACCAAAAATCACTTCCCACAAGCATTCATTCGCGTATACACATGCTAGATGAATGCCAATGCATGCTGCATAACTTTCAGTGTTCACATTTTCTTCACTGTGAACGTGGTCAGATGCCAGACAGCTGAAGACCTCCAAGCAAACTGTTTTCAAGGGAATAAAATGTCCAAATGATTCCTAAATTAATTTGATCTCACACAGCAACCTCATTTTCTCTCCCATTCTTCTACCTTGCAGCGGTTTAATTTATATGCCAATAAGCTGCTATGTATAATAACACTGCAAGTAAACCCTGTTCATCAATCAGTCACTTCAATGCTACATAGACCTCATAAAGATTTAAACGCTAATGTTTGTCCTCAATATATGCTTGACAAGTTCTGTAGTCAAGAGAGGAAACAGAGAAACTCTACCATCAAAATCATTTAATTCCAAACAAATAAAACTTGTTTATTTATTTAAGATTGATCACCTTAAATCACTGTGTAAAGGTTACGTGTGTCACACTCTACAGTAACTGAATAAGAGGCTTGACTGACTCTCAGGATTTAAAAGTGATAGGCATCCAATCTATTTTTCCATTCCTACCTTTTATTTTTCTGTCACGGGCAGGTGGTGACATCCAGGTATTGGAAAAAGTCAAAGCAGACCATTAAATTAAAAGCAAATATCACCTAAAAATGAACGCAGTTCTCACCACATCAGTGCTTCTTTCCATATTTATCTGTAGTACTTAGGCATCTTAATTTTGTAAAATGCAGATTCTCAAAATAGTCTCCAGCTCTTGGCACAGCAAATTCAATTAAAGTAATGACTGTCACAGACCACAAGCTCAATTATTACCAGGGTAAAGGGCAAGGATTCAAACACATGTCTCTGTCACATCTTCCTTTGATGATTTGGCACTAGCTATCACATTAATATATAACTAAAAAGAAAATTCACAGATGTCTGATGTGAGAAAAATAGATTCTTTTAAAAAATTCCGGTTAATTATATGCTAGTACCAAATCATATCAAGGCATTTCTAAGTGTTGTTGGGCTGAAATGCTTTTCTTTCAACTTGTAACAAAATTCAAACTTCTTTATGGTTGTTGAGGCCACACATAATTGAGCCCCTCTCCACCTCTCCAAGCTCATTCCTGGTATGCGTCTCCTTTCCTACCCTGTTCCAAGCACAAAGGGTCTCTTCCCATCTGTGGTCACAATGGTGGTAAAGCCCACTCTTGCTTTGGAAGGTACTCCGTGCTGCTTTGACCTACCACTCTCTCTTACTCTGCACACTTCATAGAATCCACCATTATTTGCTGATATTTTGATGCATTCTTTGGTTCAGTTCATTTCCTGTTTCCTTTACTATACTATAAGCTGCATGAATACAGATATTCCTATTTAGTAGCTGTGTCCTCAAAAACCAATCAGATAAATTAGTCCAGACCTCAGGAAAATTTTGAACAGGTAAGAAAAACCAACACATAATCTTTAGAGAAAGAAAGTAACATCATGGTTTCTTGAGATTCAAGTCACAAATACATAGGTATATGCATATTTCATATGCACATGCTTATGAGTTTTGTGTGTGTGTGTGTGTGTGTGTGTGTGTGTGTGTGTGTGTGTGTGTGTGTGTGTGTGTGTGTGTGTGTGTAATATAGAGACATCCCAAGGTAGCAGATGGTAGTTCTTCTTCTGAATGGTGGGTCAGATATTCTTTCATGGGAAAGTTTTACAAAAGAGTTGGAACCTGGGTGTGGAACTTGTGAACCTACTGGCTCAGGGTAGTTCAGGGTAGGAAAACTCTTCACTGAATCATAATGAACTTTTCAACCCCAGACTTTTAAAACTGCATTCTATAACATTTGTGATATAAAATTCCTATGCATTTTTACTAAAATCAGAAATTTTGGAAAAAGGTTTAAAAAGAAATGAAAGGCATCAACTTTCATCTGTATTCTTCTAAAAATCTTAGTAATTCTGGAAACCTTCCTTTACCTATGAGAAGAAAATCAGGCCCCAAGGCTACTCTCAGGCCCTGAAGACTTCCAGGAATCCTACAGCCTTCAAGAAAATGATTTGTTGCTTTCTAAGCTCCCTGCCTAGTTGTGATGCTTTCCAACAGGAATCCAACAGTTTTGCCAGCCAATACCTACCTGAAGATACTCAAAAGCTGAGCAGAGGTTATACTACAGCAAATGGTCCTGCATTCCAGAATGATCTGTATAATAGTTAACACTAAGGATATCTTCTAGAATTACTTTTAAACTCTATATAATGAATGGCTGTATTTATGTACAACACACACACACACACACACACACACACACACACAGAGAAGCAAATATAAGCCATGCTGAAAGAAGTTGGAATAGTGGTTACTCTGGTAGGTCATGGCTGGAGGGGGACTTTAGAAGAACAGTAACATTCTATCTGTTTACTTAAATAAGTATGTTCAGGTTGTGCAACCAAACACAAGCAAATTCCCTCCTTACCTCTACACTTAAATCTCCTTTTTACTGTCCAAATCAATTTTTTAAATGTTGTTTCTAAAGTGCTAAACTGGCCATCGATCAAATAAACTCTTAAAACAACAATGTTAAATTGTTTTGACAAGTTTAATACTATTGCTGTTAGGAAAATGGTTCTTTCTTGATGATATATTTAAGAGAAAACAAAAAGGTTTCTTTCAGCATAATTGTTCAACAACAACATAAAATCAAGAATTCTCTCTCCCTGCTGTGATCTGTTCTATCCATGTGCAGTTGACAAAAGACTTCCCTATTGCTGAAGCAGCTAGTGATGCTATCCAACTCTAACAACTTGGCCCATGCCTTTCCCCAGACTGTGAGTGTGATAAGGACCAAAGCTCTTCTCTTCTCTTATTTCTCCCTCAAGTGGGTTGGCACAGAGCCTTAGCAAAGGTCCACTGACCGTGAAGTAATAGTTGTTACTCCAGTTTATCTACCTGCCTCTCACAGAGGCAGGAAATGAGGAAAGCTATTTCACCTGAACCATTACTTTCCTGACTCTTAAATATCTCTTAATTCTTCCAAGATCCCTTCTCAGGTAATTGGAAACGCACCAAGGAATTCTAGTAACTGGAAAATTCCCTAGAGCCTTCTTCCCTTTTAACCTTGTTAAACAACTGCTTAACTATACAAGAAGTAAAATTAGGTCTGCTTCATTTGTTTAGAATGAGATCTAGTGGAAAGTCACGTGTAGTTAATGTCTGGCATAAAGTTCTAAGAAGCCTGGGCACATTGCAAATCCCCCTCTCTTTTCTCCTGTTACAAAACAATCTCCTTCCTCAGGCTGTCTTCGTGTAGCTCGTGTACAGAAATAATTTGAGCGTTTATGGACTTGGCACAACTAACACCTCTCAAGACCCAAGATACTAAACTAAAATCACAGCAAGGCAGACAGTTCAGAGGCTGACAATCAGAACGATGTCCAAGTGGCAAAACAATAGAATACTAGTAAAGTAATAAAAGAGTTGGATTATCTTTAAGTCAGTGATTCTCAACTAGGGACTGATTTTTATCCCCCATGGGTCTGTGTAGACATTGGTAATTGTTGTAACTGAGGTAGGGGTGCTGCTGGCATGTAGTGGGCAGAGCCAGAGATGCGCTTACTATATTCAAATGCCCAGGGCAGATCCCAATCAAAGAACTGTTCACCTCAGAATGCCAGTGGTGCTGAGGTGGAGAACGCTTGCTCTACAGGAAATTACGGAAGCTTAATGGAGCACCCAAAGTCCCTCTTGACAAGCCAAGCTGACTAGATAGGAAAACTGACAAGTCATCATATTGTTTTTTTTCCCCTTATCAATGAATGGTAGCAGCTCACAGCAACAACAACAACAATACAATATTAACATCATGAAAGAATGAACTCTTACAATAATAATTTCAAGAATGGTAAAAGTGACACACTAATTCAGGGAATTTCACTTACTAAGTCAGTAAATAAACCTCACTACACCCAACTTGTTTCTCACAAGCCTAAGAATTTAACTTTTTGCAGATTATTTATATCTCTAAATGCTGAGAAAACTTCCTTCTCTTTGTCTATCTGTATCTTAAAGGTATTTTTCTTTTTATAGTGGACAAATCTCTATCATTCATCTCTGGCTTCAGGTAACTCTTGCTTCCCATTACTATCCATTAGATTTATCTTTTGAGTGTTTCATATAAATGGAATTATACAAGATTATAAGGATTTGAGTGGCAATATGTTCATCTTTTGGTGAATATTTTGGTCAATTCTATTTTTAGGTTATAAAGAGTAAATAACAAAACATACTGTTTTATTTTGAAATAGGAACTTAACTTGAAAATATTCATATTTTTAAACTTAAAAGAGCTAATATTCTTTTTTTTGGGGGGGGGTCCGGTCATGGGGCCTGAATTCTGGGTCTGGGCACTCTCCCTCAGCTCTTCAGCTCAAGGCTATGCTCTACAACTTGAGTCACAGCACCACTTCCGGCTTTTTTCTTTTTGCTTATGTGGTGTTGAGGAATCGAACCCAGGGCCTCATGCATGCAAGGCAAACGCTCTACCACTGAGCCACCTTCCCAGCCCCCAATATTATTTTTTAGTGTATATTTTTATTGTAAAGATACTGTATAAAGGGGTTACAGTTACATGAATAAGGTAATGAGTACATGTACTATTGAGCATTGTTACCTCCTCCTTTGTTTTTCTCCTACCATCCCTTCCCCCCCCCACCTCCCCAACTCCTCCATTCCCCCACCCAAGTTGTAAAGTTCGTTTTCAATATAGTGTCTTGTACACTCATTGTTACAATGGGTCAACCTGTGTCCTTATTTCAGCATTTTGTTATTTCCTTCCCCTCCCCAAATTAGAAAAATGTATAAACAAGATGCATGGCACCAGAATCAAATTCAGTGAAAACAGCATTTATACCATGGGGGAAGAACATACAAAAGAAACAAAAAAAATTACATAGTACATTATAAATATATTAAAAACAACAGCAAGAAAGATAAAACCTCCTGTGTCCCTAATCTTGGTGTTCATTTCGCTGAGCATCATTTTATGGTCATTATGTAGATAGATTTTGACCTTTTCTGCTTGTCCTAGATGTATACTAGTTATTGCAAATAAGGGAAACCATGGGACCTATGCTTCTTTGGGCCTGGCTTACTTCACTTAATATGATTTTTTCTAAGTCTTTCCATTTCCTAACAAATAGGGCAGTATCATTCTTTCTGATGGAGGCATAGAATTCCATTTCATATATAAAATATTTATATATAATATACAGTATTATATATTACATATATATATAACATATATAATATATACATACCATAGTTTCTTGATCCATTCATCTATTGAGGGGCATCTGGGTTGGTTCTATATCTTAGCTATGGTAAATAATGCTGCAATAAACATAGTTTTTTCTGATAGCTTTAGTATGGTCTTGTTTGTGATCATTTGGGTAAATGCCCAAAAGTGGGATTGCTGGGTCACAGGGGAGCTCTATGTGGAGTGTTTTGAGGAACCTGCATACTGCTTTCCAAAGTGGTTGAACAAGTTTACAATCCCACCAACAATGCAGTAGAGTTCCCTTTTGGCCACATCCCCTCCAGCATCTGTTATTAGATTTATTGATTATAGCCATTCTAACTGGGGTGAAGTAGAATCTCAATATTGTTTTGACTTCCATTTCTTTTATGGCTAGAAAAGTTGAGCATTTCTTCATGTGTCTATTGGCCAGTCTTATTTCCTCTTCAGAGGAAATAAGTCTTTAGCCCACTTATTAATTGAGCAGTTGTTTCTTTGAAGATTTGTTGTTAGGAGATTTAATTTTTTTTGAGTTCTAAGTATATTTTAGATATGAGACCCTTGTCCGTTGTATGGCTAGTGAAGATCTTCTCCCAATCTATGGACTTTCTATTGATCTTTCTAGTTAAGTCCTTTGTCATGCAGAAGCTCTGCAATTTCATGCAATCCTGTTTGTCCAATCTTTCATTGATTTGTTGTGATTCTGGGCCTTTATTAAGAAAATTCTGTCCTGTGCCAAGGAGCCCTAGAGTTTCTCCTATTCCTTCCTGTAATGTTTTCAAGGTGTTTGCCTTGACTTTGAGGTCTTTGATCCATTTGGCGTTGATTCTGATGCAGGGTGATATTTAAGGATCTAGCTTTAGTTTTCTACTGGTGTTTAATTAATTTTGCCAGCATCATTTACTGAAGAGGCTGTATTTCTTTCATTTTATTTTTTTAGCTCTCTTATCAAAGATTAGGTGGCTATAGGGGAAAAAAACAAATTCTTTATCCCACTAATACAACAATGTATATGTTGGAAACAGTCAAGGATTCAGATAGTCATGTCCAAACTTTGTGCTGCAGAGTGATTTATCAAAGCCTTAAACAGTTTTTAAAAGGAATGAAAGTCTAGGGATAGTTAAATCAAGTCTGAAATTGCATACATTTTAGTACTACAGTATATCTATATATTGAATTACTATACAACTATTGTATGTTATTGTATTGCTGAATATTTATTGTGAAGGTATGTGAAAGAAGTAAAAACACTATCTGTACTAGGATTATAAGTTATACATTTAAAGTTTGTGAAACAAAAACAGAGTTGTACTAATTACAGTTCATTAATGGGATACACAGTATCTTTAGTTTTATATAACTTTTTTCTTAGTAAATATTTTAATGAAGTATGGTAAGAACTTATGGTTAGAAAGTTATGGAAATTAAAATTAAACATTAGTCAAAAGATTTAAGATTAGTTCATAAGATATTGATGTCTTTGCATATAGATTTATGCTATACAAAATGAATACTAGTTAACACCACCATTATACAGATCACAGATTTTCTTCTCTGTAGCACAATTACTCCCTTTTCTCCTAAATTAATATCTAGGCTACAGAGGCTCCCCACATGCAGAATATAACCTCTCTAGAGAAACACCTTTGGGATTGTATTATAGATTACTTTAACCCTAATATCACAGAATTTAAATAATAGCTAACTTTTGTATTTTTTAATCCCATAGTCATTTAATAGAATTTAATCAGCATAGGCATACATTTATGCTCTTTGAAGAAAAACTAGCACATAAGCAAATAACCACAAAATCACTTCATGCATTTTCTTATTAAAAAATAAACAGGAAGGGCAGTTCTTTATATTGCTGACTAAATGCATGATCCAGATGTGAGTGAACTGTCACAAACCATACATTTTCACAACTTTCAGACTGAAATAGTAAGTTTCATTACAGACTAATTCATATTCTAAATGGTCAACTTAAAAATTTTTTTAGTATATCTTCCATGCAGAAGATGGAAATCCATGACAGGTGAAGCTACAAAAGAGCCTTCTGCATCTGACACTGAAGAGATACACAGTTACATTTATTTTTCCTTTGGTGTTTATCTACCTCACAAGTCTAGTGACTTTTCTGAGTTAATAATGAGCAGCCTGTCACCATAGGTTCTCCTGAAAGGTTAAAAACCTTATAAGCTAAAAAGACTAGTTAGCTAAACAAACAAACAAATAAATAATCTCTCCTATCCAAACTGCCCTTCAGAGAAATTTCCCTTCAGAGTGAATTCAGTCATGGAGTCCTTTAGAAAGTAATTCTTTCAGAGAGCAGGGTATCTTCTCAGAGTGACATTTACAAAGAGCAGCATGGGGCTCAGGGGAGTAGTACAGAGATAAACTTGGCTAGAATAGAATGGCATTGGGTTACATAAAAGAGAGAAGGATTGGGTGAGTGATGCAGGAGTCAAGCCAGAGAGGACAAAGCACAACATGGGACTTTTGTAGCAATTGTGTTTAAGGAGGCCCCATGCTAGGAGACCTCTCCAAGTCTAGCTCTTCAGTGCTGCTTGAACAAAGGCCTTCATGACTCAACAATAAGCACCCCCAATCTGTCCCTTATGAAAGGGCTATATGTCAATAGTGTTTGAAACGTCTACAAGGAGATGTGCTTTGCTTTTAAGCTGCAATTCTGCACATGAAGATTTTTGTAGTCTTTATTGATTATGACTCTTTGTAAATGATCATTTTTACTAAAATTCAATTAATCATTATGCTAGCCTTTTATCACTCTGACAAAATTTCTTACATAAACAACTGGAAGAGAGAAAAGTTGACTTAGGCTCAAGGTTTCTCCTATATTCAGTTCATGGCCCTTTGGCTTCCTTTCTTTGGATCTGAGGGGAAGCAGAGTACTATGGTAGAGACAGTGTATAGCAACGCACTCTCTTTTCAGAACAGCCAAAATGCAGAGGAAGAGTGGAGAGAGGTGAGACAGACAGAGACCAAAAGACAGAGGCAGAGAGGGAGACATGGGGGGAGGCAGGCTAGGGACAATATACTCCTCAAAGACATGCTCTCAAGCTGTGACTCATACCTGTAATTCTAGCTACTCAGAAGGCTGAGATCTGAGGATCAAGGTCCAAAGCCAGCCCAGACAACAATGTCAATGTGACTCTTATCTCCAATTAACTATCAGAAAACCCAAAAGTAGAGTGGTGGCTCAAAGTGGTAGGGTACTAGCCTTGAGCAAGCTCAGGGACAGTTCCCAAGCCCTGAGTTCAAGCCTCACAACCTCTTCTCCCTCCAAAAGAAGACATACCCCCAGTGATCTACTTCTTCAACTGGCCCCACTCCCACAATCTACCAATAATGTCTTTCAACTATGAATCCATTAATGGAATCAATACATTGATCAGATAAGAGCTCTCATGATCTAATCACCTTTCCTGACTGGAACCACTGGTTGATGACCAACCTTTAACCACACACACACACACACACACACACACACACACACACACACACAGAGAGATATGTGTATATGTGTTATCACACAGTCATTTTTTAAATATTAAAGAAAAACATAAAGGAAAACAAGAAAGCTGTTGTCATATAGCCTTTCCCTTTCCAAGGGTTTTTGTATGTTTGTTTGTTTGGTTGGTTGGTTGGATTTTTGTTGGTCATGGGACTTGAATTCTGGTCCTGGGCACTGTCTCTCAGCTCTTCAGCTCAGGGCTAGTACTCTACCACTTGAGCCACAGCACCACTTCCAGTTTTCTGGTGGTTAATTGAACATAAGAGTCTCACGGACTGTCCTGCCAGGGCTGACTTTGAACCCAATCCTTATCTCTCAGCCTCCTACGTAGCTAGGATTACAGGCATGAGCCACCAGCGCCCAGCCTTACCAAGGTTTTTAAAATGACTATATATTTATTTTATTTTCATATAGACATGAAGGGGCTTTCCTTGAATATATTCACTATGATTATCCTTAAACATATCTACTCCCCAAAAAAGTGAGTCTTTCTCTAAAGTACATATTGAAAAGTAGCGTTTTGTGGCAGTAGGTTGTGGTTCTATGTACACATATATAAAGATGCATTTGTGTGTGCTTTAATTAGCATAAATGCTAAGGGTTTTCATTAAAATAGCTCTGCATACAAACACAATAAGGATTTTTCAGTCTAGTTTTTAGATTTCTACATCTCCCATAGACATGGTATGCCCATATAAATGTACACTTCTTAAGAACATTGGAGGTTTCCTTTTGGTTTGCCTTATTTGTCTATAGGTATTTTGTCACACAGTTTTAATTTCTCTTTGCAGTCCTGTGCTTTCTAGGCAATTTCCCTACCACTCGAGCCACACAACGACCATTTTGCTTTATTTTCTTTCTTTTTAAAAAAATTTTCAGAAAGGGCCTTATATTTTTACCTGGGCTAATCTTGGACTATAAATCTTCTTAAGTATTGCTTTTTAAGTGTAGTTTGGGTTACAGATGTTAAACATCCTAGCTTTCTTATTGAGATGTACTCTTAGGGACTTTTTTTTTCTTTGCCTGTAATGACCTTGAACCACAATCCTCCCAATCTCTCCCTTCAAGTAGCTGGGATTGCAGACATGAGGTATCATATCCATTCAGAAGTTTTAAAATTTAAGAATAAAAGAATGTTTTTATGTTTTTGGTCTTCTATGTATTTTAAGAAGTCTTTTGATGGTTACAAAGATAGCTTTCTGCATTTCTCCTAATAGTTATTTTCTTACAGTTCTATTCATAGCTCTTATTTATATATAATTTCTCTTTGTGTAGGAGTGTGTGTATGTGTTTGTGTATGTGCAGGTATGTGTGTGTGTTATCAAATACTCACACACAAAAAAACAGTCTCCTCCTTGAGAGGTAAAGATCTGAAAGAGGTAAGCTATAGTTGAAGAGAAGCGCAGGGACTTACCAAACATGGATTATTATTCAAAGAATTCTAGGATGAAACTCAAATATATGTTGAAAACTTAATAATTCCTTTAGTACTCAGAATATGAATATTATAGTATATTTTTAGGAAAACTCTCAGTAGTCTATGCAGTTTGAAACTTTCTGAGTGCCATATGTTTACTGGGCTTTCGAAAAGTCGAATGGAAATGGACCATGACTGCACATGATGAGCCTCACCACTGCCAACGGTCAGCCCTAGCCCAGTTCTGGTAATTTTTACAGTTTCATGGATGAATATATTAAACTCCTTAGCAATATTTTAGACATCACTCATTTCTAGATGGAATTTCAGGAGGTGTTTATCTTGTTTCATTTTAGAAAAAAACATTAGGAAGAAATCTTTTTTTTCATTATTTCCCTTCTGATTAGGATTTCTAACACAACAAAAGATTTAGTCCCTTTACCTTCTTCTAAGTATTCGGTTCTACATTAAAATTAGCAAATCACAGAAATATTATCTTCCTTTAAAACAAAACTCATGACAAAGTGAAGCACCGAGTAAAACCAAGTATTTTTTTCTTTTTTACACCAGCTTTAGTACACTATACTTAGTGTTCCTACACCAAAGCTTAAAATAACTTTCAAAGGTTTTTGAACCACTGAAATTAGTGCACCCTAAAAGGAATTGAGCTGTCATTAGAAAAAAATAGCATGGAAAATCCACTTTAGGTGAATCCCTTTTAGTAGTTATCTAATGGCCTCATAGATTAAAAAAGAACTTTTCTTTTTATGCCTGAATCACATGTATTACATAATTAGTTTCTTTCCAAGCAAATGAAAGCAACAAGAAGAGAGAGCTATATAAAGGGTATAATTAAGAATGATTGGCAGTTTTCCACAAAACCCAGTCTATATTGTGAATTGCATAACCAGAACCTCAGCAACTTTCACTTGCTCCTCCAAAGTAACTGATTAGCAGTCACAGATAAGATTTCTTTATCCATACTTTTTTCCATTTTTTATAAAGATAACAGCTTGTAAGAAATTCAGAAAATAAAAGAACTTGCAAACAAATAAAAGCTAAGTGCATGTGAGAGATGGAGATCTCAAAATATGAGTAATTCCCTTCCGTCTTAGGAAAAGATGAGTACATGGCCCCTAGATGGGAGATTTCCTGAAGCTAGAAGCAACCTTGTGATTAAATTCTGACTTGAGGAGGTTAAAGGAAGCAAAACATAATGTGTCTTTACTTTACTCTTTCTTCCTGCCTCTTCCTTATGTAGAATGGGGTTGAAGGAATGAGAGTCATGCTCATCACTGTGAAATCCATTTATCTTTGTTTCATCCACATTCACACTTCTTGTTATGAAAAAAGAAATAAAGTTTGACTTTATAAAGCCTCTAGTTTTGTATTCCTTGATACTTGCAGTCAATCCTACTCCTAATCTTACCTTGTAATCTTACTTCTATCTTGTTGCCTATTTTTTGAGCCATTAAGTAATCACAGTAATAAACAGCCTCTTTTAATTATTTTATTTTGGGTCTCATTTGTTCCTGGACTTTTTACTTTAAGACCTTAAATACAGATGTCCTTCATACTTTAAAGGCAGATTTATTTGTTTAAATTGGGTTATAAGTATGTATCAGCAAATGCTTTTTATGGTCAAAACTTCTCATAGAGGACTAGGGAAGCAAAACCAAGGCTCATGTTGAAGGGCCAAGCAGAACCTCACTCTACATGAATAAAATGGGGGAAGGAGGTAGAGGCAAGGAGTAGGAACTATGGAAAACTAGAGCACATGGGTTCTTTTCTCCCAGAGACAACCAGTGCACTGCTTCCACACATGGTTGGCACTGAGGAAATGAAGGCCTTTATTTTTAGACAAGAAGGAAAATGGCATTTTATAACTTTTAAGTAACTGGGGAAAATAAAGTAATCCCTATACAAAAGAGTAAATTTCTCTGAAGTACATATTCATGATAGAGGCATTATGAAATAAGATACTTATTTTTTTACTTGTAGTCTTTGGCTATTAGAAGGTCCTAGAGTTTGCCTTGATTCTAGTTAGATCAGGAACCATCTGAATGATACACAGAGTTAAAGCTAGTGATGAACATTTTGGTAAGCAGAAAGATAGCACCCAGAAATATTTATATCTGAATTCTAGGAAGCTATGGAAATGTTTAATATTGATCCCCATTCATAGGAGGGATTAAATGAGAGGGCTGTTTGTAGATGGAACAGTGCTAAACACCTATAATCCCCTCAGGTACTTGGAAGACTGAAGTAAGAGAATCACAAATTGGAGGCCAGCCTGGGCTACACAGCAAGACTCTCCCTCAGGAAAAAAGTAAAACGTAAAATCAAACAAGTGAACAAATAGAAACAAAGGAGGAGTTGGAACATTTTTTTAAATGTCAGCAGTGGTTAATGTTATCAAAATACCAGAAAGGCTTAGTCTAACATGAAACACATACACACACACTCATTCACTTTTGCTAGATGAATTTATTTTCTTCTCTGAATGAGAAAAAGAATCCATTTATCTGGAAGCAAACTAGAGTACCCAAAGAACAGCAAATAGTCATTTGGCTACATTTTTTCCCAATTCACTTTCCTTATAATGAATATTTATTGTATTTTACAAAATAAATACAGAACCTAGCCTTTGAAATAAACAAATATGTGAAAAAGTAGCTTTTTCCACATCTATTTGCTCTTGGCCAAGGGTTTTCAAAGTGGTTCCAGATTTGTAGCTTCAGCATCCCTATGAAACTTGTTAGGAATGCAAACTCTTCAACTTTGTCCCAGATCTACTCAACCAGGAAACTCAGATGTGAGGCCCAGCCATCTACGTTCTAGAAATAGTTACTGAAGTTGTAACATTGCTGCCTTAAGATTTGATACCTTATTGAATAGCCCTTATATGACCCATAGATGTGTCAAGTATTCTGCATGTACATACATAATACTTTTACTATTTTTATCTCATAAATAAGGAAATAGAGGCCCAGAAAGGGCCAGTGATCATCCCAAAGCCATCCAGCTAAGTGGCAGTTACACTTTCAGCTCCATAGTCCACACTCAGCCTCTCCACTGTAAAACCCAAGACTGATCAGAGCAGTAAATTTCAGTTAAGGTGTCCACCAGCCAGTGTGTTAAGCTTCTCGGAAAACAGCTGCTGCAACCTATTTAAATCATGTATCCCTGGAACATCTTTAAGAGTTCTAGATTTACTAGCATATATATATATATATATATATATATATATATATGCATATATATATATATACATATTCGTATTCTATCATATGTGTCTGTCAGGTTCACAAGTAATTAATTTTTTATTTTGGGTCCAGTTGTGGGGCCTGAACTCTGAACCTGGGCGCTGCCCTTCAGCTCTTCAGCTCAAGGCTAGCGCTCTACCACTTGAGCCACAGCACCACTTCCTGCTTTTTTTTTGCTTATGGGTGCTGAGGAATGGAGCCCAGGGCCTCAGGCATGCAAGGCAAGTGCTTTACCACTGAGCCACCTTCCCAGCCCCATATTCTATCATATGTGTCTGTCAGGTTCACAAGTAATTAAAAAGAAGCAACTGTTTTATCATGTCCAAGCACTGTATTGTTGATGTGCTTAGCTCCTTATTTATAGCTAAACAAAGAAAAAATCCTGAATTCTTAATACATTTCAGACACAATAGGGAATACAAAGATATCTAAGGAATAATATGACACATAAAAAGCAATTAGGATATATAATGTGGTATATAGGATGGAAAAAAAGCTAGAAATATCACTATCATCACTGAGCTAATCCTTCTGCATTGCTGCTCATAATGGTAAAAGAAGCACAGAAACTGTATCATAAAATTGACAGAAGATAATTGATACTGTAGGGGAGAAATAAAAACATGAACCACAGTTCTTCTGTGGTATTTTCCCTCAGAATGTGTAGCAATATTGATGGCAGCTGCCCCTGCCATCTCCTCCTCCGCCAAGACGTTCAGCTCCTTCAATGGATTCCATTTTATAAAAAAATTTTTTATGAAATCACCATGAGAACATTTTCTAGAATTAAATCATGGATACATTTCTCTCAAATAGAAAGGTGCAGAAATAAAATATGCTTTCCTGAAGTATGAACTGAGAAGACACATAAAGATAAATGTCCCACTTCCCCAAAGCCAAGATTTCCAGGATGAAAATAATACTATTCAAACATTATAAAAAATAGACTGGTTTGCCGACTTTCAGCATTTAACTTTCTGATGCTCTGTTTAAACAGAGTAGGAAACAGAAGTGAAATAAGAGAGCATAAAGGCTGACTAAATGAAGAAAAAATATTCTAGTACCATCTAGTATTTTAAAAGCTATCAAAGAACCAGCTACTTAATGATTTAATCCATTTTATATGAACACCTGTCACATATCAATTTAGTTAAAGGGTGAAGATCATATCTAATTGTCCACATAGATCAGAATGACTAGAATTGGACAGAGTAACTGCCTAATGTTCACTACACTTGACCATAACAGAAATAACTCAAGTAACCTGAGTAAGTGATTCAAGGACAGTTTGTGAAGAGGACCTGGTACAATCATGTGTGGGGACTGAGTCAAATATGAAGGTTGGCTCCATTATCTGGGGTCTATTCCGTTGTGAACAATCATTTTGCCAATAATGTACAATCAATCATTTGGTCATTTGAAGGCAGACATACATATATACATACATATATACATACATACATACTTACATACTTACACACACACACACACACACACACACACACACACACACACATACTGTAGCCAAGGGAATCATTAACACAAAGTCAGAGAGCTCACATTCAACTGCACTGAGAAACTACTGCATCTACTGGGAAGCCTTGAACAATATGGGAATGAGAGAAATAGTCCAAAGTATTCTCCAAAAATCACAATTTCTTATTTTGTCCTGGACCCAGGCTTTTCATTTTTTATGTATGAAAAGTAAATCTTGGTAGCTCCTTTATTCCTATTGCAACAAGTGAACTGTCTGCTTCTGACCTAATTTCAGCCTTCCCTTATTCACTGGATCTCACAGTCATTTGTCTAGTTAAAAGTATCCTTATTGACAATATTCATTTATCCTCTGAATTCTTTTCTTTCCCTATGAGGTCATTCTGTAATTTCTCATGTTTAAAAATAAACATTCTTATTCTAGTACCCCAATTTTCTACCTTCCTTTATTACAAAACTTATAGAAAGAATTGTTTGTACTTGAAGTCTCTTTGATCTCCTTGAATTCCATTCACATAAGACTTGTATCACCAATGCACTTAAAAATGCTCTGGTCACATCTACATTGTCAAATTCAGTGGCAATTTTCATTCACCATCTTGCAAGATGCATTGGCAACATGTGAATGAACTGACCATTCCTTCCTTTTAGAAACACTGCCATTATGTGCTTTCCCCCCCCTAGTACTGGGGTTTGACCTCAGGCTTACTTGCTCTCTCAGCTGGTGCTCTACTTGAGCAATGCCTCCTACCTGGCTTTGTTATTTTGGAGATGGATACCATGGACTTTTCTGAGTTGGCTTTCAACTATGATCTTCCAGATCTAAACCTCCCAGTTGACCAGGATTACTGGCCTGAGCCACCAATGCCAGGCTTTTAGTTGGTCCTTCTCCTACTTTCCTGTCAAAGAATCCCATTTCCTTTGCTGCCTTTTGTTCATCTTTTAGGCCTCTAGTCATTACAGCACCTTAGTATTTTATTGATCGACCAACTCACATTCAACTGCAATCAATCAAGAGATAGAAACAGAAATATAGATTCAGTGAATAATCCTTTACCTAACACTCACTTTAAGACTTACTACTATTACCTAAAATTTCCCCTTTAATGTCTCTAAGACCTCATTTTTCCTTCCGTCTCATCATCCTGAGTTTTGTTCCTTTAATTCTCTTGTTTCCTTATAATTTACCTAACAAGATTATATCTTACACATATGAACATAAAATCAAATAGTGGCACTTGGATGTAGCTGCCAAGCCTTCTCACACTTCTGTCAGTGGGATGAAAAGCAAATATTGCTTATAGAAATAAAAGCATGAAAAATGAAGAGAGTAAAACCTAAATTGATAGTAGAGTTTGGATTAGGAAGTCATGCAAATATGTGTTTGAATTCATCATATTTCTATGATCCCTGACACAGTCTGTTCAAACTGCTATAACAAAAATACCATGTGAGGTGGCTTGCAATAAACTGTTCTTTTCAATAACAGAAATTTATTTCTCACAATTCTAGAAGCACCCATAGAATTCATGCCAAGATGAAGGTACCAGCAGCATTTGCGTCTGCTCGAGGACCTGTTTAACTGTGGACAGCATTCTTACCCTCGCTTATGTGGTAAAGAAAGTGGGGATATCTTCTGACATTATTTTATAATTTATTTTCTGAGGGCTTGGTCTTCATGCCCTAATCATTTCTGTAAAAGTCCTTCCTACTAAGAGCACTACCTGGGCTTAGGAAGGCTTAGGATCTCAACATAAACTCTGAGGGGGCAAAACATTCATTGCAACCCCCCGAGCCTAGAGATGGAACTGGAAGCAAATATCCATTTGGAATACTCAAGGATAAACCAAATACAGAGGTAATATGCATCTAATCACAAATGGCATTACCTTTGATAATTTATGTACTAAGAATTTCTAAGGTCCAATAATAGTAATTATCTTTTCATAAAATGTGACCTATTTTCTCTCCTGTTCCAGAAATTACAATATAGGGAAATATTCACATATAGCAACCAAAGCTTTTAAATGAATGTGTAACTAAAATAAACATATATGGTGAGATACTTCTCAGATAAACTCTAAGAAAGCATTCCATTCCTTCTCCTAGAAGCTCACATTGGCCATTCTAGTTTAGATTATATGCCAAATACTTCCTTAAACTACACTTTTCTTGAGTCTTAATCTTCGGATGTTGAATTATGGTAACATAATTCCATGCAAGTATTATGCCTTTATATGGTTGCTCTTTTGCATTTTCTCTAAACTGTATAAATACTTTAGTAAAGAAACTTTCAAATTTTTTTTGCTTTCTCTAATCCTTCCTCAGCTCCTTCAGTTTCCAGGAATAGCTCAAATCTCCTTTCCGGTGCAGTTCTCTGGGTTACTCTGTAGGTCGTTATTTCCCCAGCCTTGTTCTGAGAATATTTTTCACCCCACCACCATGCCCCACACCCCTTTCCTTCCTCTTGCATCTATCTGCTTTGGCCTTTTGTTATTTTTATTAAGAAAATTGGAAACCTTTTAAATTCATTTCCCAGTCTTCTACTGTTTTTGTTTTTCTTTTTCTCCCCTCAGTGGCAGTAAAGAAGACACCATTTCTCAAGGCATACTGTTGAACTCTACAATTTTTCTTTGTAGGGCTCTTTTATTAATCAAACATTTACAAGTGTTTCATATCGTTTGTATGTCAAATAATTCATAAAGCAGACCAGAGTAAACTTTAGACATCATAGCACTAGCATTCAGCTAATATAAATGTCTGATGATTCTGAGGATTTTTACTTGAAACTTAAAAGTTCTCTAAAATCAGATACTTGCATAAAATAGCTAAAATTAAACGCTAAATGATAAGCTTTTTATTAAGTAAGTACAAATTATTGGACTTCAGAAATATGTAGCTACTTATCTTCACGGGCCAGCACAGAAGCAGTTTTATCATCCAGGGAGAAAGAGACAGAATAGCCCTGCCACATTTAGCCAGTGAGGAAAGACATTAAGCCATGAAATATACATAGAAAGAGAATTAGGAATCAATAGATACTTCACTGCCTTGATGATTTTCTTACTACAGAGCTGAAATGTTCTAGCTATGATGCTGTGGCAGAGACATTACTTATCGCTCAGCTTAAACCAGCTGACTGTCAAACTCTCACTTGCTGCCAGGGCCAGCATTTCCTCATCTGCTTCTATGAAAACAATCTCAGAATCATTCATAATGTTCTTAGTCTACTGCCAAACGGTGACATTTCTGCATCTACATCATCACTATATGTGTCTCCATTTGGTCCTATTAGGAATTCTTTGCGATTGGAATGCTTATTCTCACTCCAATGTCATAAATTTTGAACTAGCCTCTCCTTCCTTATTCCAAAATAATGAGCTCCTTAACTTCCTTTACCTCAGAAGCTGACATTTTAACAGAGATTTACAGTAGATTAGGGAGTCAGCTATAGAGAAATATGCATTAATGTGCTCTAGGAAAAAGCCCATACCAAGGCAGTAGGTTACATGCCTGTCAGGCCTGTTCTAGGAAGAGCAAAGGAGCCAATATTGTGACAGAGTGAGCAAGAGACAGGGTGGAGGTGTTTGAGGTGGAAGGTAAGAGGGCTGGGTCACGTAACATTTTGTATGATATACAAAGGATGAGGAAGTTATCATATGCATAGGGGAAGAAGCAAGTTCCAGGCAGACACTTGCCAGTTCCAGGACTTTGAAGAAGGGCTGTGCATGGCCTGTTTGGGGAATAAAATGCAAGCAGATCATATAAGCCTGTTAGGCTTTCTGGTTTTATTCTGAATGAAAGAATTAGCTATCATAGGTTTTAAGCAAGAGTACACTACCTTCATTTTTGTATGTTTGTTTTTTTGTGTTTGGCTGGGGATTGAAACCAAGGCCTCAAGCAAACTATGCAATTGCTGAGTGACATGTCCAATTATCCATTTGTACAACTGTCTGGCTTAGCTTTAATGAGAGATTTCTGGCTGCTGTATATGCAGGTACTTGGCAAGAAGTGGGGTGGTTTTAAGGGGAAAGGATGAATGAAGAGGAGGGGGGAAATGCAGACAGAATCAATGTGTATCCTACAAAATTAAGAAGTATGAAGGTAAGGGTAAGTAGGGGAGGGATGGGTGAAAATGTTGAAAGGGGTGACACTGATCAGGATATATAAACTGCTTTGCAAAATGGCAGCTCCTTTTGTATAACTACCTACAGATAATAATAAAAAATACATAATAAGAAATAGACTAGAAAAGGCCAAGCCTAGAAAACAAGTATAAAAGTTATTATAGTAGTCTAAATTCCAATGATAATGGTTCAGATCAGGGTGATTAACAGTACTGTGAAATGGTTAGATTCTGGATATGTTTTCAAATTAGAACCAAAAGGGCTTTCTAATGAATTAGATATGGAAGATAAAGAGAAGTCAAGGACAATTCTAAGGGTTTTGAACTGAGCAAATGGAAAGAAAGAATTTCTGCCAGCTAGAATTGGACAATTTTCTGTAGAGAAGATTTGATGGTGGGATTAGTAAAGTTTGAGATGTATTAAATTTGCAATGTCTATCAGACATGTATTCTGAATAGATACATACACATGGAGGTCTAAAGTTCAGGAGGTCTAAAGTTCAGAAATTTCAGGCTGGGAACTTGATTTGGATGTTAATGGCATGTTGAGAATACATTGAGCTATAGGGATAGAGAGGACCACTGAAGGATCAAAGAACAAAGAAAAATCCAAAAATTGTGTTTCGTTTAAATCAAAATGAAGGGAGACAATGAGAGCTGTTACATTCTATTTCAAGAGTTCAAAGAGAAGTATTCATTGTTCTAGTTCTGAAATGGTGATCTGTTCATTGACAGATTACATTTTTGGGGAATGGGAGGTAAATGGAGAAATACAAATTTCCTATGTAGAAACATTTTCATCCCAGTATGACATGAGAATTGAGGCATGTAATCTTTGTTGATATGCTAGTGTAGCATACTAGCCTACAGAGAGACAAGCATAGCTAACATGGAAGAATGCAGAGCCCCAGGTTTTGTTTTTTTTTTAATAAGGTTTTTATTGTGAAAATACTGTACAGAGGGGTTGTAATCACATGATCAAGGTAATGACTACATTTCTTATCAAGCATTGTTGCCTCCTCCTTTGTTTTCCCCTACCATCCTCCCCTCCCATCTCCACAACTACATTCGCCTCCCCCTTCTCTCCACCCCTCCCCCGCCTAAATTGTAAAGTTCATTTTTCAACATAACATCTTGTACATCTCATTGTTGTAATGGGTCCGCCTGTATCCCTATTTAAACAATTTGTTTTTTTCCCTTCTGCTCCCCAAATTAGACCAACATCAAATACAGTGAAACGGGGGGTATACCATGGAGGAGGAACATACAAAGCATCAAAAAAAAATCATGTGGTACCTTATAAATACATTAGAAACAATAGCAAAAAAGAAAAAAACACTTGTGTCCTTATTTTGGGGTTCATTTCGCTTAACATCATCTTATCTGAGCTTTTCTGCTTGTCTGAGATATATACTAGTTATTGCAAATAAGGGGAACCATGGGACCTATGTTTTTTTGTGCCTGGCTTTCGTCACTTAATAAAATTTTTTCCAAGTCTTTCCATTTCCTAACAAATGGAAGCCCCAGGTTTAATGAAACCTGATTTTGAAATAAAGATATAACTACGATTTTGAAATAAAGATATAACTTGTCTCAGCCCATTCCTCCCACAGTTGCTTACATGGTTCCTCATAAATTAAGATTTCTTGATGACCTGAGTCACTCATAAACCAAAAAACTGAACATCAAAACTACACTCACCCATTAAGACGCCTATTATTTTTTAACACACAAATGAGAAGCATTGTTGAACATGTGGAGAAGTAGAAGACGGAATTGCTTGTGGGAATGTAAAGTAGTATAGCCACTCTGGAAAAATTTGACACTTTCTTAAAAAGTTAAACACAGAGTTACCATATGAACCATTAATTCTTCTAAAATAGAAGCTATACATCTCCATGTTGGACATACAAGGAAGGAGAAGTTATTGATTATTTGGGGATGATGAAAAAGTTCTGGCAATGGACATTGGTGATGGTTACACCATACTGTCAATATACCAATACTGTCAAAGCCCCATATTTGTAGATTTTGAAAATATTACAATGGTTAAGGTTTTTGATGTATATATTTATCACAATAAAAATATTTCAATCAGAATGAATACAGAAAGGAAGCAGTGCAGACTTTTTGTCTAAGTACTAGATGAGAACAGCAGATGGAGAACTGACAATAAAAGGGATCACTACCCAAGAAAACAGAGAAAAGATTCACAGAGTATGTCTCATAAACCCCAAAGAAATTACAGAAAATACGGTTCGTCTCATAAAGAAACTCAGTGAAGAAGTAAGAAAAACAGATAAAGGGATATAATTGTGCCAAGAAGGTAGGAAAGAAGATCCAATGCACACATAACTTAAGCTTCTGATGAACAGGAAAGAACATAAAAATATAGAAGTATATTTTTAAATAACCTTAAACATATAGAGTAAAGCAAACATCATGATCCAGGGAAAGATGATAAAGAACAATAAATTTGAAAGTAAGTTTTATTGCATTTGATTGCAAGATTAATGAATGACTTATTGGCATATGGGGAGAAATATGCGGTCTTCTACCAAAGGTAGCATCTGGCCTCTCCTCAAGACCTGAAAATACTCAGACGAGGGATACAAAGAAAGAGCTGAAGGAGTTGCATTTGAGTTTAAATTCTTACCTGCCAAAACAAAAGCTAGTGATACTGTTTAAATTAGTAACACAAATGAAAAATTAACCTGTCTTTTAATATTTCGGAAGATTTTTTTCTTAAGCATTTTGTGTATGTGTGTATGTATTTTTGTTACTAGTGTGTGTCTATGTATATATGTTACTAGGGTTTGAAACAAAGACTATGCTTGCTAGTCAAACATTTTACTACTTGAGTCCAGCCTTTTTTGCTCTAATTAGTTTTCAGAAAAGGTATTACGTTAATTTTTGCTGGGACTAGTCTCTGGTCATGATTTCATACCTTTCATATGTTGCTATCATATCCAGCTTGTTCACTGAGATGGCAAACTTGCTAATTTTTTTAAATTTTTCTTTTTAGTCTGGGCTGGCTTTGAACTGAAGTCCTCTTGATCTGCCTCCTGAGTATCTGGAGTGAATCACTGAGCCCATACTAAAAACTCATTTAGAGTTAACTATGGTTGTCATGAAGATTAAATAATCTAAAAGTTAAAAAACTTTCAGTCTCACTTCACTTTTTTTATTAATAGTTTTTTTATTGTGAAAATACCATGCAGAGGGGTTACAATTACATGAGCAAGGTAAAGTACATTTCTTGTCAAGCATTGTTACCTCCTCCTTTGTTTTTCCCCTACCATCCCTGCCCTCTCACTTCACTTTTTTGGGTTGAAATAATAAAGATATAATTAGTATCTCATAAAATCTCACAAAGTAATTCTTTTTGTATATCAATTCCTCCCATTTGCCTATTTTTGGTAAGTGTGTATATATTTATTTATGTACATAGAGATGCTGCAAATGATTAAACATATCTATTATTTCTGTATGATAATGACTTAAGTTGATCTTTATTTTTTGTGCTTTCCAATTTTGTTCTAGTTTATAAATGATGAGTCATTACTACATTTCATGAAAATAATGAATTATTTTTAATAAGTAATACAGTTGAAAGAGTATTTACTCTATTAAAGATGACAACATTGTTTTTTCTCATGGATAACTAAAGCCAAGGCTCCAAATCACAATTGCTTACAGCTCTTTCAGTTTATTAAAAGTCTTGCAACTATGAATTGGAAAAAAATGTTAAAGTAAGCCAGGCCAAAAGAAATATAGGTTGCACGGTTTCTTTCGTTTGTGGTAACTAGAATATGCTTATATATCTACAAATAAACACGTTGGATGGCAAAAAAAAAACAAACATGCAGACATGATAAAATTTTACAAGTTTCTAGGCATTCACAGCATGTGAACAAAGGAGGATATTCTTAGGATAGGATTACACAGGCCCAAAACCTATGTTCATCTGACCATATAAAACAATATTCATCAAAATGAACTCCAGAAAGTGGAAACAAGAGAATTTTCAGGTTTTTTTTTTCCTTTGTTGCTGTTTTTTTTTCTATTTCCTTTTGTCTTGTTTGTTGATTTAACCTGTCCTTGGGAAGATAAGGGAGGCACAAAAATGGAGGGACAAAGGGTGAACAAATGCAACAATGATACTCATTAGACTCTATGTTGAAAATGAACCATTGGGTCCCAATCCACACCCAACTTGTCGGTGTGGATTTGGGCAGGAGGGAAAACCTGGGAGAGAGCTAGGAAAGGGGTAACATTGTTCAAAAAGGAATGTACTCATAGCCGGGCGCTGGTGGCTCACGCCTGTAATCCTAGCTACTCAGGAGGCTGAGATCTGAGGATCACGGTTCAAAGCCAGCCAGGGCAGGAAACACTGTGAGACTTCTATCTCCAATAAACCACCACAAAACCGGAAGTGGCGCTGTAGCTCAACTGGTAGAGCGCTCGCCTTGAGCAGAAGAGTTGAGGGACAGCACCCAGAGTTCAAGCCCCATGACCGGAAAAAAAAAAAAAAAAAAAAAGAAATGTACTCATTACTCATAGCCGTGAGCTCTCTATATATCACCTTTACAATAACAATAAATTTAAAAGAAAAATCCATATTTTTACCTATTTAAAAAACTCAACTAAATGGAGATTATTAGTTAACTTCTAACATGCCACTGATCAAAGACTCCATCAATCATCCTAGGATAATCACTTTGGACATCCTCCATGACCTTCCATGATCCCACCACGGCCACCCCAAATTCTGATAGGTTGACAGGGTACAAGCTAAGTGGGTAAGTGGAACAGCACAGAAATACATGACACTTGTAACTGTCTCTTCTAGTCTAAGCTCCCCTATGGAAGAGAATGTATTGTCTTGTCATTACACTCCTCAAGTTCCCTTGAATAAGGCAGTCCAGATGTCTCATGTACTTCACCCTCAATATTACTGAACATCTCTCGCATTTGGTGACTTAAGAGTCTCCTCATCTCATACTTCTTAACCTACCTTTTCATGAAACCACTCTCCTCATACTATTGTATTCTCAGCATTGTTAAATTTAGTATTCAACTTTCTTTCCAATTGATTTTATTTTTGCTTTGCTCTAGTATAAATAGATTTAAATGGATCTAAAGGACACCAAGTGAGATCCCTTCTGGAATAGGTTAAAAATACTGGCCTGTCTATAAAATTAGGAACTTTCTACTCCATATTCTCACAGTGGAACTGAATCTATCTCAGAACCAAACTGCTTCCACTTTGCCCTAAAAAGAACCAGGGATCCTTAGAGAAAAAGGCTGTTTTCAGAGCTGGCAGAAGGAAAAGATAGAATGAGCTTGGAACATTCTGTTGCAGTAAGGAGTAGGAAAGTGCTTAAGGAGGGATGGGATATGAAATGGGACTTGGAGGTTGCCTGAAGGGGCCCCCACTGGCAAATCTGGAACAATTTCAGCATCGACATAAACAATAACAGTCGCAGATTAAAAGCTTAGCTGCTTTAGCTATAGTTGCATGGTCTCATTTACTTATTCTCTTTTCCACTATGAATTATCTCCTTTATTTCCCTTCCTTTAAACATTGTACATGGGAGCAATAACCTCTCATTTTTCCTCTACATCTAGATGACACATCAGCTCTGGATGGGCTTTTTCTATATTGAAAAGTTTTGTTCAGTCCAAGTTTTAGGGTGATCATAGAACAAATGAACACCTCTTTAGTGACTTAGGTTCTACACCACTGAAACTAATCTGCTAAGATGAGGTCCTGGTAGCTTACATCTGTAATTCTAGCTACTCAGAAATTTGAGATTTAGGGATCAAAGTTTAAAGCCAACTTTAGCAGAAAAGCCCAAGAGATTCTTATCTCCAATTGGCTGGAAGTTTGACTCAAGTGGTATAGTGCCAAGGCTCTGAGTTCAAGCACCTGTACCAGCACGGAGAAAAAGAAATGACCATTTTCATAGGCAAAATATTTGAATAAGAAGCCAGGTACCAGTAGTTCATGCCTGTAATCCTAGCTACTCAGGAGACTGAGATCTGAGGATTGCAGTTTGAAGTGGCCCAGGCAGAAAAGTTCCCGTGAGACTCTTCTTTCCAATTAACTGGCAGTGGCAATGTGGCTTAACTGGCAATGTGGCTAGCCTTGAGCACAAATTGGCTCAGGGACAAGCCCGGAGTTCAAGCCCCACAACCACAAAACAAAATAAAACAAATAAAAGAGTATTAGGTGGTTCAACAACATAGTTCATCCAAGTTTATATGAATTTTACACTGTGACTTAAAGCCAAATCTTGGGCTATTAAAAACTGATTCCTTGTCTCATCCTCTGTGCCATTCATTTCCTTGGAGACCTACTGGAGTAGCTTGCCAAGGAGTACAACATAGGAATTCCTGGCTTGTTTAAATACCTTATCAATACTTTCTGTGTAAAGTATCACTATAGTAAAGAGACTAGATTCTTTCTTGACTTTCCCATTACTTTCTCTCATTTGTATCTGAAAAAAGTTGGATGCATGGCAATTTTCTTCAGTCTCTCTCTCTCTCTCTCTCTCTCTCTCTCTCTCTCTCTCTCATTTATAAATGAAAGAGGTCTGGCAAAGACTGGGTGTGTCTGATATCTGCCTTTTTTTTCCCCAGTTGCGGCCTGACCTCTGGGCCGGGCACTGTCCCTCAGCAATTCAGCTCAAGGCAAGCACTCTACCACTGAGCCACCTTCCCAGCCCCTGATATCCCTTTTAATTCTAGTACTTTCCATATCTTTTTAAAATAAGGTCTGGGCTAGGGTGGAAGGTTAGGCATACTGAGAATAATACTGTCTTTCTACATGAAGTGATGTCTTCTATGGGCACATTGCCAACCAAATAAGTAATGTGAGGAGGAAAGTGCCCACTTTATCAAATGAAACTGGTGTTACAGTCAAGGCAGAAAAACTTCTAGATTTTATATTACCAATAACATGTTTTATCAGCTTGTATGATGTCTTTATTTACTTTAATTATTAGAAATAACACTTTCGCTGGCTTTCTGCAAGTTTTTAAAGTTCTTGTTCTATACGTTACACAAAAGTTTTTAGGTGATCATGAATAGGAATCATTTTCTCACAAATGTATGGACTTCAAATCATGAGACTCTCTTGAGAAAATCTGTAAGAAAATGCTTTAAATGCTTCAGCTCTATGCTAACAATTATAACAATGCTAAATTTAGTCAGATTTTGGTTTGTCCTCATCTGCACAAAGATGATAATCTCTCACTTGGACTTTCCAATATAAGCATTGTTATGAAATCGTCTGTAGTCTAAGATTGCTTGAAAAAGGCAAAAATAACCTTAATTCTTGCAAATCTGAACAACAATATGCAGCATAAAAAGAATAAAAAGCTCATTGCATAACACAGTAGATCTGTGAATATCCCAAGTCTCCTTCCATGGATTTTCCCAGCCTTAAAAACAATTCTGTAAATTTATTCAAGTAAATTTAAATAAAAATAAATGATAACCCTCAGTGAAATTTCATGATCAATCGTAATATAGTCCACACCAGAATCCAGAGAGTAAGTAAGATATTTAACAAACTGGAAAGGTACTGATTATATTTACGCCATTAGACCTTCTGACTAGTCAGGTTCAGCATCCCTGTTCCCAAAAGCCTAAATCTGAAATGCTTTGAAACTTTGTTTCAGATTCTAAAGCACTTCAGATTTTGGATTTTCAGACTGAGGATATTCAAGTGATAAAATCGATGCAAATATTCTAATTAAGAAAAAGCTCCAAAATCTGTAGCACTTCTAGTCCCATGCATTTCAGATAAAGGAAATTTATCTTGTATGTGGCTGAAAGTTATAAACTTCTGCAAATCCTAGGAAAGCCAGTATGTGCTGGCCTAATGACTGCATCAGTTATCTTTTCAAAAATGTTTCACATATGTCCACCCACATATATACACATGCTCCCATGTAGCCAGACTTCACTATCAATGATCAAAACAGACTTTTTTAATCCTCATATAAAATGAAATTAGTCTCCTTTCCACACTTGAACACTACTATATTTGGATCTTCTATAACCCCTTATCTCATGCTATATTCATATCCTTGTAAAATAATTTTACTCTTATCTTCAGAGCATAAATACAAACCTAATTAAAATCTAAGGTATAGAGCATAACCTTGGGAGCTGTACTCTATTGATTGGCAACAAAATAACAGTTTTAGGAACAAGGGCAATAGCAGCAACAGATGTTCAGATTATTAAGAATATTTGTCAGATTAGTTAGAACATTTCAGATATTGTACTTCTTCACTAGCTGATTCTATGACTTTGCTTAAATATCTCATTGTCTCTGGTAAAGACTGAATGTTATGTGGCATGACATGGCTATTTATATAGGAAGAGTATTATCAGTAAAATACTCAATCTTGATACTAGTGCATTGCCTCTAATATTAATATGCACAAAACCATGCCAGTAAATTAGAAAAAAGAATATGGATGATTTTATGGAAAAATAAAAACGTATTGTCATAATTCACTTGGACTGCTATATGAAAGTAGCTGAGACAGGAATGTATTTCTCACAGTTACGGGGGCCATAAAGTCCAAGATCAAGTGCTGACACTTGACGCTGTATGAACACCTTTTTTTTGCATCCTTAAGGATAGATGGCAGAAAGACAAAAGGGACTAAAATTCCTCATCTCTGTTATTATGGCTTTAATTCCCTTATGGAAACAGGGCCCTTGGGATGTTAACTCCATTCCCAAAGGCTCCACCTCCCAACACTGTTGCAATGAGGATTTGGTTTTTGACATAGAAATTTGGGCTGGAAAACACATTCTTACCATAATAGTAATGTATCAATTAATTTAAATACATTTCTATTTTAAAGGGAAGTAGAAAAAGTAATTCAAGACCTGAGTGCTTGATCTAAACACTGAGTAGGAGAAAATAAGAAACTAAGGTGATGGGGTGGTAGTAAGCAGAGTCCAAATCTTGTCTGGTTTTAGAGGTGTTTGTAAGGATTTTACCCCCCGACTATAAAGAAAGCAGGGAGTCATTTAATAGTTTTGAGAAAAGTGACTTGATTAGTCTAACTTTGCTGTTAAAATGTACAGTTGTTTTGAAAATAAATAGATTTTAAGATACTAGCATGGAAGCAAAGGGTTAGTAAAAGATCATGGTAATAATCTAGAAAAAACTGCTCTTGGCCAAGACCAAGGTACAGCAGTGAACATGACTGGAATTGACTGGATTGCTGATACATTTTGAGAAGTTTCCCAGTGGATATGAGAAAACAAGTATCAATTGTGACTCCTGGGTTTTTGGCCTGAGCAACCAGAAAGAGCATAAAAATCAGTGATCAGTAACTCAACTAAAACCATAATAGGCAATTTTGTTGTAGTTTCGTGAAGGTAATAGAGAGTAAAGGCCTAAGTTGGAGAAAGAAATTTATCAGTCCTCAAGATATAAATACTCTTATTTAAAACTGTGTCTATGAGATCATTGAATGAGAACTGTGGGGCTCTGAGGTAGTTAATTACTGAGATGGGTAGAGGCAGCAAGAAAAGGAACATAATATCTAGGCAACCTATCTTACTCTCTGACATCTACTCATCTTTCAGTTCTGAGTCTCCATTGGTATCCTATCCCCTGATTTGTGAGATATAATTTCTAAGTGCCTCTACATCATCCTGCTCTCACTATCCTCTTAGCATTTGTCACACTGTATTACAGTTGTGTGTACTGACTCATTTCTTCCTGTAAATTGTAAGCTTCTCGAGAGAAGAAATCAAGTTTATCCTTCTCATACAGCATTCCCAGAAATTACCATTCCCAGAAATTATCAAATTATCGTGCTGCTTAGCACACAACAGCTGAGCACAAGTTGGTTGAACTAAGTCAATAAATTGGTACTTACCTTCTTCTTATAGACACAGTACTAATATGATAAAATGATCAGCTATGGCACTGATACCACACATATGTCTAACATATGATATTCATTATTAAATGCATTTTCATATTTATTTTTCCACAGAGGATTTTCTAGCATTACTAGTTGGAGTGTCTCTGTTTTCTAATTTAGGTCAAGAAAGAAGAAATTTTTTAATACCAGTTTGTATCTATAAAGTATATATACCAAGTGTGACTTTCATATATTATTTTACTTACACATTTAACCTCACAAACTTGGGAAGAAAAGTATAATGAATTCCATTTGAAACTAAGCATTTAAAATGATAACTTGTCTAAGGTTATCCTAATGATAAGAGTAAAATTTGAATATCTGTTAAGTCCTTGCTAACCTAAATACATATATTCATACACACACACACAATTTTAGCAAAGCAAAATAAAAATGGCTAATAAAATGCAATTTTGTTACTTACTGGAAAGTATAAGAGCAGAGACCCAAAAAGAATCGTTTCCAACAGGATAAGGCCAGATGCCCTGATGCTCTAAAAAATGAAAAGGAAATGTTATGGTTAGCTTACATTTCTAGACATGAAGGAACTTATACTATTATGAAAATTCTTGAACTATTGAGCCAGCATTCTTTGAAGGAAGTTAAATATATAATTTAAAATGTCTAGCACTTAGGAAGCAAAGAAGTGAAATATGCAGAATGACTGGCTATAAAGGTAACGAGGGACTTAATGGTATCAACAGTAGTGTCATGGGAATTTATGTCAAGTTGGAATCACTGAAAGTTCCAAGCAGCTGAAAACTCTACCTTGAAGATTATGTCAATTCATGAAATTCACGAACACTGAATATTTGTTGTACTTCCAAAGTATAAGCCAGCAGTTACATACTGACTGCTATTCTTTAATCATTTTTAAATATCTGCAGGATCGTTCTTGTGGATTAAATAGGCTCATTTATAAGATCTTGGAATCTCAGTGATATATCTCCCACTATACTCAATTATATTAGTCCACACTCACCAATGCATCTTAACTCTGTGAAGAATATGAATTATCTTAACTAAAAGAACAATCTCACCTTGTATAACAGCTGAACTATTTATTCTTCCATTAAATCCAAAAACCTAAGTTGCTTGTCAAATAAGTTCCCTGAACACTTAGTTTGCTAAGCATAAATGTATGTATCTAATTATCTTAATTTTGCTAAACTCCAAATAGTACATTTCTTTAACAAAATGGGTAGAACTGTGGGTCAAAATAAAGGACCAAAGTCAATTTTATCTTCTAACAGTAAATTTCATTTCAATGAGTTCATGTATCAATATGTATTAAACATACCTGATGAAGAATGGGGCTTCTGTGCTTTCATAAAATGTATATAGATATTACGACAGATATAAGTATCTTATTTAGCAAGAAAATTATTTGAATAAAAGATGCTGAAAATCCCGACTACAAGAGTACATTACATTTTTACAAAACTGTCTGGCAACTGGATAGCCAGGAAGACAAAATTCTAATTCTTCTAAAATCAAGATGGAACTAAGAGCTTTTATGACTCTAAGAATGTGGGATGAGGAACATTAGTTAGTGAACAGAGATGATTATGAGTGGCTTCTTCTCTTTTTGTCTTGTGTCCAGGTCCTTGACCATGCTAGGCTCTCACTCTACTTCTCAACTACATCCCAGGCCCTTAGTGTCTGATTATATTGATTATTATTTTAGCTAGCAGATGTTTCCGTGAAAAGAAAAATTCTATCTGCAAGTGTTTAAATGAATTTTGGCTGGTAGAATTTCAAAAATGGCAAATTACGGCCCTTGCTGAGACAACACATAAACTAAACTGGTGAATTACATTGGCAAAGTGTACTTAATTATAAATGCTGTATAGCTCATGTTTTAAACTTTCTGAAACATCATTAAACTAAGAATCCCAAAACTGCTTGTAAAAGGGCCTGTGCAATACTATAGACTGAAAACAAGATGAAAAACAAAAACAGAAACAAACCTAGAGTGTAGTAAAGAAGACACTTGGTGAGGTATAGTGAGCTAGAGCCAAATTCCAATCCAGACTTAGGATGCGAAATGACTCCAAGAGAAGCCAACAGCCTAATGGTGGAGACCCAGATGCTTTTTCTGGGTTGTGAACATGCTGTGTAATTCAGTGGTTCTTCCATCATATAGTACCTTCTGACTGTTTTTTAGCCAGTAAACTCTGTGGTAGAGTTATAGCCATTACTGCCATGCAACAATAACACTGACATTGCATGCTGGTTTTTACAGTCAGATGAATTGCCTACCTCCATTTCCAATGAAAATGTATAATCGTCTTCATACTTGCTTGGCCATGCTCCTGGCTCAAGAGAGAAGACCGTAGTTTCAGTTTATAAACTACACTCTGATTCTGGTTCCAGAATCAAATGTAAGGCATATTATAAATATGCACTCTTTCCTTTCAAAATATTCTTCATGACCATATAGGATGAACAGAAATATGAAGGTTGAGGCTTCACAGCATAGACGAGGCTCCCTCCCCCAAGCACTTCCCCCATTGTCCTACTGGTTTTAGACATTCTGGACCCATCCCAGGTTTCTCACTTGTTAAGCTTTCAGAGTGACTTATGAAGGTGACAAAGTTAATGTAAAATTGTAAATAATATACTGACTGTGTAAAGCAAGTATAGGAAGGGCGACAGTATGAATGAAAAATGGAGATAATGAACAAAATATCAGAAACCAAGAAAAAAAGTTCTATTCCACAGGTGTGTGTGTGTGTGCGCGCGCGCACACACACACGCACGCACATGCGTGCTTGTAAATGCATGTGTGTGCTCACTAGGCAAGTGCTCTACTACTTAAACTATTCTTCCAACATGTTTGTGCTTTAGGTATTTTTCAGATAGAATCTTGCACAATTTGCCTGAGCCAGCCTTCGATATTGATCCTTCTAACCTCCACCTCTACTATAGCTGGGACCACAGTGATGGGATTCCATGCCAGGCTTGATTTTAAGATACAGCCTCTCCATGTTTTTGCTTTAGCTGTCCTTGAATCATGATCTTTCTATCTTTATTCCTGTATAAGTGGAATTATGGGTACATATACAAGGATATGTTACTTGTACTAATCAGTTTGTGAAATTTGCAAAAATGCATACATCACTCCCTCTGTTATTCTCATTTGTTGTTCCTTTCTCTCCTCCACCTGTATATTTTCATTGTAAAGATACTGTACAAAGCGGTTATAGTTACATGAGTACAGTAATGAGTACATTTTCTATTGAGCATTGTTACTTCCTCCTTTGTCTTTCCCCCACCATCCCTTCCCTCCCTACCTCCCCAACTCCTCCCTCCCCCACCAAGTTGTAAAATTCATTTTCAACATAGTGTCTTGTACATCTCATTGTACAGTGGGCCAACCTGTATCCTTATTTCAGCATCTTATTATTTCCCTCCCCCTCCCCAAGTTAGAAGAATGTATATATAAGATGCAGGGCACTGGAATCAAATACAGTGAAAATGGGGGTTATACCATGGGGGAAGAACAGACAAAAAAATCACACAGTACATTATAAGTACATTAAAAATGACAGCAAGAAAGATTAAACCTCTTGTGTCCCTACTTTGGGGTTCATTTTGCTTAGCATTATCTTATATGGTCATATGTACATAGCTTTTGACCTTTTCTGCTTGTCCTAGATATATACTAGTTATTGCAAATAAGGGAAACCATGAAACCTATATTTCTTTGGGCCTGGCTTACTTCACTTAATTTGATTTTTTTCCAAGTCTTTTCATTTCCTAACAAATGGGGCAGTATCATTCTTTCTGATGGAGGCATAGAATTTATATATGTATATGTATATGTATATATGTATATATATATATATATACATATAAACATATACATATACATATATATGTCACATTTTCTTGATCCATTTATCTACTGAGGGGCATCTGGGTTGGTTCCATATCTTAGCTATGGTGAATAATACTGTGATAAAAATAATTGTGCTGGTAGCTTTAGTAGAGCCTTGTTTGTGATCGTTTGGGTAAATGCCTAAAAGTGGGATTGCTGGGTCATAGGGGAGCTCTATGTGGAGTCTTTTGAGGGACCTCCATACTGCTTTCCAAAGCGAATGAACAAGTTTACACTCCCAACAACAATGCAGTAGGGTTCCCTTTTGGCCATATCCCTTCCAGCATCTGTTGCTATTAGATTTCTTGATTATAGCCATTCTAACTGGGGTGAGGTGGTATCTCAATGTTGTTTTGATTTGCATTTCTTTTATGGCTAGAGAGGTTGAGCATGTCTTCATGTGCCTATTGGCCATCCTTCTTTCCTCTTCAGAGAAGTTTCTCTGAATGTCTTTAGCCCACTTATTTATTGGGCAGTTGTTTCTTTGAGGATTTGTTGTTGGGGGATTTAATTTTTTGAGTTCAAGGTATATTTTAGATATAAGATCCTTGTCTGTTGTATGGCTAGTGAAGATCTTCTCTCAATCCATGGGCTTTCTATTGATCTTGCTAGCTATGTCCTTTGTCATGCAGAAGCTCTGCAACTTCATCCAATCCCATTTGTTCAACCTTTCTTTGATTTGCTGTGTTTCTGGGTCTCTATTAAGAAAATTTCGGCCTGTGCCAAGGAGACCTAGGGTTTCTCCTATTCCTTCCTGTAATGTTTTCAGGTCATCTTCTTTGACTCTGAGGTCTTTGATCCATTTGGAGTTGATTCTTGTGCAGAGTTATATATAAGGATCTAGCTTTAGTTTTCTACAAGTGATTAAACAATTTTTCCAGCACCATTTACTGAAGAGGCTATCTTTCTTCCATTCTATTTTTTTGGCTCCCTTATTGAAGATTAGGTGGCTATAGGTCGGTGGGTTCATTTCTGGGTCTTCAGTTGTAATCCATTGGTTCCTCTCACCCCTCCTTTTTTTTTTTTTTTTTTTTTTTACAGTTTTGCTTGAGATAGAAATGGTAATGTGTGTGTGTGTGTGTGTGTGTGTGTGAGAGAGAGAGAGAGAGAGAGAGAGAGAGAGAGAGAGAGAGAGAGAAAGAGAGAGAGAGAGAGTGTGTCCTGGGGTTTGAACTCAGGGTCTTGGTGTTAATCACTGAGGTTTTTCTTTTGCTCAAGGCTAGAGCACTCAAGGCTCAGATCACTTGAGCCATAGCTATACTTCTGACTTTTTGGTGATTATTGGAGATAAGAGTCTCACAGACTTTCCTTAACATGCTGGCTTTGAACAATGATCTTCAGATCTCAGCATTCTGAGCAGCTAAGAATATAGGCATGAGTCACTAGTGCCTGGCTAGAACTATTTTGTTGTTGTTGTTCATTGTGGGGCTTGAACTCGGGCTGAGGGCTGTCCCTGAGCTCTTCTGCTCAAGGTAAGCGCTCTACCATTTGAGTCACAGTGCCACTTCCAGTTTTCTGGTGGTAATTGAAGGTAAGAGTCTCATAGGGAATTTCCTGTGCAGGCTGGATTTGAACTGCGATCCTCAAGCTAGGATTACAGGTGTGAACTACCAGCTCCTACCTGGCTAGAAAACTATTTTTAACTAGAGTTGTTGAAGGAGAAATTCTTGAAAAACATTTTTAAAGGATGCTCAACAATATTTATACATTAAAGTAAGATTGTGTGACCTTGTGAGTATTTATAAGCAATGGTCAAAAGAAGTCTTATTAGATCAAGGTAATCCTAGAGACATTCTAATTTTTTTGGATGGAGGTAGTTATACATTGTTATGAAATATACTTTTGAATGGTAAAATAAAACTGAAAAAAGTCCTTTAAATGTGTCAATTCAATTAATGGAAAATTCTACCATTATATATTATAATAAGCAAAAAGTCAAAATAAAACTCCTCCTAATATCTAATTTAATATCTAATAACTAATATCTGCTTAATAAGTTTCTATTCAGCACCTATTACATGGATGAAATTATAAGTCTTAATATTCATGATAATTCCAGGAGAATATGAACCAGGGAGCCAGTCAGTATTGAGCCTGACTCGCTTCATAAATTTAATTTCAGAGCTTACATGAGAAAGAGAACATTTCACTTTATTTCCATTTCCACTTCCAATTATCTCAGTATTCCATTCTCATTCCGCTTTCCCCATTTCTGAAACTTCCAGAGTGGACTTATAAAAGCTTGTAAGGCAGATATCAAACTTGTAGACCAAAGACATAGCTAGTAATATTATGGTAATTTTATCAAATTATATGAAAGTCAATGTGAAGTTCCATAATCCTGGATGCAAAGTACAGAGGTGTAAGATAAAACCCTGCTGTGGTTGTAAGAAGCTTTTCCTAGAGTGTAGTTGCCCAGAGGAAAAAATAAGATAAAAATCTGGTCTAAATTAAAAAAATTAATATGACATGTTATTATTTCTTTGCTCTACAGAAATGGGCTACTCCATTTATAATTTCTAAACCAAGGTTCTTTATTTGCTATTACTTACAAAAAAAGATTTGGCTATACAGGCAGGCAAAGAGACTCATGAAAACACTTTTGTTTCTCCTATTTCTATAGAGAAAATTCATGTACAGAGACATCCAATGAAAACCGATGAATGCCTAACATGTTTACACATGTAGATGGGAAACAGATGTAAAGATGTTACTATTAAACTGCAAAGCTTCTGCATGGCAGAGGACATAGCTAGCAAGATAAATAGAAAGCCCACAGATTGGGAGATCTTTACTAGCTATATAACAGACAAGGGCCTCATATCAAAAATATACTTAGAGCTCAAAAAAAACCACAAATACTCAAAGAAACACCACCACAGTAATAAGTGAGCTAAATAACTAAAAAAGAGACTTTTCAGAGAGGAAATAAGAATGGCCAATAGATTGATAAAGAAATGTTCAACATCTCTGGCCAAAAAAAAAAAGAAATGCAAATCAAAACTACATTTAGATTCCACCTGACCCCAGTTAGAATGGCCAATATTTGGAAAACAAATAGTAACAAATGCTGTGGCCAAAAGGGAACACTACTACACTGTTAGCCAATAGACACATGAAGAAATGCTCAACTTCTCTGGCCATAAAGGAATTGCAAATCAAAACAACATTGAGATTCCACCTCACTCCAGTTAGAATGGCTATAATCAAGAAATCTAATAACAACAGATGCTGGAGGGGATGTGGCCAAAAGGGAACCCTACTGCACTGTTGGTAGAAGTTCAACCACTCTGAAAAGCAATATGGAAATTCCTCAAAAGACTCCACATATAGCTCCCCTATGACCCAGCAATCCCACTTTTAGGCACTTACCCAAAGGATCACAAACAAGGTCATACTAAAGCTACCAGCACAACTATGTTCATTGCAGCATTATTCACCATAGCTAAGATATGGAATCAACCCTGCTGTCCCTCAGTAGATGAACAGATCAAGAAAATGTGGTATATATACACAATGGAATTCTATGCTTCCATAGAAAAGTCAGAAAGAATGACATCTCTCCATTTGTAAAGAAATGGAAAGACTTGGAAAATATCATAAATTCCATGATTTCCTTCATTTGTAGTAATTAATACATGCTTAGGATAGGTTCATACTAGTTGAACAGCTATGTACATATGATCACATAAAATGAGGTTAATTGAACTGATCTCCATGATATGGAAACAAGATGTTTGTTTTGTGGTTAGTTGTTTTTCTTTTTTATTGTATTGTTTGCAGTTATTTCTTTAGTCTTTTGTTTTTATTCTCCTCTTGTTTATTTTCTGTGGTCATTGTTTCTGATTTTGGTACCCTAATTTGATAAAATTTGTATAATATTACTAGCTAGTTCTTTGTCTACAAGTTGATATCTGTCATATAAGCCTTTGTAAGTCCATTCTGAAAGCTTCAGAAATGGGATAAAAATGGAAAAATGAGATAATTGAAAGTGGAAATTAAAATACAGTAGGTAAGTTTATCTGATTAGGGGAAGGGAAGAGGAATCACAGAAACCATGGGACAATGGGTGAACCAATACAACAGCAATACTCACTAGACACTATGTTGGAAGTGAAATTTACAACTTGGGAGGAGGGAAAGGAGATATGGAAGGGAGGGAAAGCAGCAGAAAACAAGGGAGTGGGTAAAACTGTTCAAAATAAATGCACTCATTACCTTATTTATGTAACTTTAACCCTGCTGCACATCACCCTTACAAAAAATACAGTTAAAAAAAGGGAAGACACCATGGTGATGTAAATAAATAAATAAACTACAAAAAAGATGATGCTAAAGAAATTGTTAATATTGAGAGGAATGGGAGCACTGTTTTTCAAAATTTTTAACAATTACATAAATGGATGAGAATAGACTACATCCAGTTTGTAAAACATCATTCATTTGTTTAAGATCCATGAAGAAATATTGAAAATTCAGCCAGATTTACAGAAATGTGTCAAGGAATAATTACCCAAAACGTAGCCAATCAAAATCAAGCTTAGTTCTTTAGAATTTTCAGCAATTAAACAAAGGAGGGGGCAAGAATGTTCAAGGACTGTACTCATAACCTTATTCATATAACTGTAACTCCACTGTACATCATCTTTACAATAAAATAAAAAAAATTAAATGATATAAAACAGAGTTATGGCCAAGACAGATTTTCAAATTGAAATATAAGTAACACTGAGAATTATAAGTTCATGGATAAAACCATGTGGACTTTACATTCAGGTATCTTTATTTTTATTTGATTGTGGGGTTTTTTGTTTGTTCTTTTTGGGGTGGCTAGTTTTGGGAGTTGAACTCAGGTTCTGGATCTTGACCCTGAGCTAGTGTTTTACCACTTGAGCCATAGCTTCATTTCTAGCTTTTTGCTGGTTAATTGGAGATAAGAGTCTTATAGACTTCCCTGCTTGGTTTGGCTTTGAACCACGATCCTCAGATCTCAGCCCACTGAATTAATTGAGTTAGGATTACAGGAGTATGCCACTGGCACCAGCCCTTCAGATGTCTTTAAACCTCACTTCACTTAAACAGCAGGTGTCCGAAGGCCCAGCTTGAAGTTCTGCTTCAAGGATAAGCAGCAGCTCTGAAGGTACAGAGCAGGGAGGCAGTAGCAGCCCCTGAGGGAACATGCCAAGACAGAGGAAGCAAACCAAGCAGTTTGGAAGCTCAATGGCTGCTGCTGAGTGGCAGACTCAGGAAGACTTCTGCCTTCCACCACTGCTATTTCCAGAGTCAGAGCTGTTTACCCTGTCCACTCATGCTGATATTCAGTGATGTTTTTTACCCCAAATAAAACACAATAAAGAATTATATAATAACAAAATATGCAATACCATTAAAGTATAAAGTGCTACAAGTAAGAGTTCATTCAGATACTGTAAAAATACGCTAGTAAATTTAACTTTTATTTTTTGTCGGTCATGGGGCCTGAACTCTGGGCCTGGGCACTGTCCCTCAGCTCTTGAGCTCAAGCTCTACCACTTGAGCCACAGCACCACTTCCGGCTTTCTCTGCTTATTTGGTGCTGAGGATTTGAACCCAAGGCCTCATGCATAGAAGGCAAGCACTCTACCACTTCACATTCTTGAGTTTTATAGAAAAGATTTTCAAAATTATCATATTACTTTACCTAGATATTATTTGTCATTATATACGTTTTTATTGTAAAAAAAATACTGTAGAGAGGGGTTTCAGTTACATGAGTAAGGTAATAAGTACATTTCCTATAGAGCATTGTTACCTCGTCCTTTGTTTTCCCTACCATCCCTTCCCTTCCCACCTCCCCAACTCTTGCCTCCCTTACCCAAGTTGTAAAGTTCGTTTTCAACATAGTGTCTTGTACATTATTTCTCATCTTTAAGATCTCATAAAAAGCCCGTTTTTAATGTGACAGGATAATTTATGAGTTTAAACTTACCTTTTTCACAAAAATCAAGTTTAGAGTGGCATACATAGTTTTATATTCTTTAAAATAGCTCAATACACTAAATATAGTCTAAGAAATAAAGATTTTCCAAAATGTATGCATATATGGAAATGTCACAATGAAATCCCTTATGAAACTAATACATGCTAGCAAAATAGTCCTTAGAATTATACTAGATATTCTAATATTTCTCCATGTATTTTCTGAAAAAAAAACTAATTTCAAAGCCAAAAAAACTAAATTAAAAAAACTAAAAGCAAATAATTTTTTGCATTTTGAAATTGGATAAAACAAGTCATTCAACAAGTCATTACAACTCACCATCTATTGATTGGCAGAAACTTTATGGTCTCTATTGTGCAAGGTTAACGTGAGATGTTTACCAATTCATTTTGCTTGATTTTACATAGTGTTCAAACTTAAAGGTATTCCTTCCAGCCTCAGCTGATTTTACAACTCAACATTTATGACTCAAAGCTGTTGCAAAGATGTAGAATAACTGAGGTGCATGAGAAGGAATGTTTTGGATAATCTCTGAGCTACCCTCTTTGTGCTCCTGTCCAAAGCAACTTATCACCAAAATGACTCCAATCAGCCTTCTCTCTCAGCTCCTTTTCCCTCTAACACGCTGTTAGAATGCATCTCTCAGCAGTGAAGAACTATTTGTCCACATTTTCCATGGCCTCACTGAAAAACTATGCAAATTTAGCTGCTATTTCTCTGTAATCTATTTGTAACCTTCATTTCCCTTTTTCTTTCAATACTGCTAAATAAAGTAACTTCACATAATGGAGACAAATTCTCTGGATATAAAAAATGCTTCCAAACTGAATGGAAAAACTAAAATATCACATAAGGAGAGCTTGCCTTGGGAGAGATTATTATATATCTTTAAATAAACTAATATGAAATAGGAAAATTATTGAAACACATTAAGCCATTTGCTTAGCTTTCTTTTATTCATTTGAACTAAGTAACAATAATGTATACACTTTAAAATAAAAAGTGGAAAATTGAAAGAAAAATGTCTTCATGAAAAAAGATCCTAATGGAATGCATACAATTGAAGTATAAAATATTAAGTCTTTAAAATTCTGGCATAAATGTGATAAAATACTTGGATCACTTTTTCAAAATACCAATCAGCTACAGTAAGACAAACTCACGTGTCATTTAGTTTGACATCAATCATTTTTAAATGTAAGTATATTTTATGCCAGAGAAATTCAAGACATTTCACAAATCATTGCTTATTTTTACCTGAACGCTAAAGTGGCAACAGATGTAAGTAATTTTTCTTTATTGTTGGAACCTTGGTAAATCTCAAAAGTTTGGCATATTGAAAATCATAATCTGCAAGGTAAGAATTTAAAATGCTAATGCTCATACTTCTGCAATAAAGCTCATCAATTGTTTCCTGCCTATCAGCATCTAGTCAGTCTTCTTACATAGAAACAAAAATGTGAGAACAGGATAGAATTTCTCAGCATGGTTAACCTTGTCTTTAATGTCCTCTTCTGAATGTTTGGAAATGTATGGAAAGACTAGAACAAAGTGTAAAACAAAGAGAGATCTCATCTTATTAATTTGGCATCTGGAAATAGCCTAAAAGTTCTAGGACTTGTGCTGACTCTAATTTCATGAGACCATAAAAATGTTTGATTCTGATAAAACATTTACAAATAAATACAAAAATATAATGAGCATCTAAATAAAAACAAGAATTGATTTAATGAAGTACGATAGATAACCACATTTGCAAGACAAGTAGTATGTTCAGAAACTCAAGACAGTAATATTGCAACTGACAAGTGAGAACAAAGGTGGGCTATAAAGGATTCTGGGAAAAATGTTATTTATATCCCAAAGTGATGAAGGTAAGAATTCAAAAGTCAACCCCTAAAATAGTTTTAACTCTCTCTGGATTATGCGGAGCACAGTGGATTTTGACTTGCCTAAACTTAGATGTGTTAGGAATCAAATGGACCTTATAGAATACAGTCCATACTAAGAGCACCATTCTAAAGTTGCTTGCTCAAACAAAATAAAAAGGGGGTGGAATATTAATTAGAAAACATCCTGTTTACATTTTATGTTGTCAAAATTCTAGTCATTTCTTTTACTAACATCTTCTACTTCAGACTTTATCCTTATCCATAAACTATGTTTTCAATTAAATACTTACCTTGATATTTTAAATTTTTAATTCTCATATCATTAACATGACTCAGGAAAGATTTTCAAATAATTAATTCATAAGTTTTTAACTAGATAACAAGTGCTAACTCTTACAAACAGAATTCAAAAAGGTCATACAGACTGATAGATGTTTTAATTAGCTTTCTTCTCTGTGATAGATCTTTTTGTCTAGAATACATCTTTTATGTATTAAGATCAGACTGTGAATCAAAAAATTCGCATAAGAAATAAATAAATACAGAAATGTGACAGTAGAGAATTCTTAAAGTAATGTTAAAAATTACCAAAGGAAATTACAGTGTAAGGGCTGGGAAGGTGGCTCAGTGGTAGAGTGCTTGCCTTGCATGCATGAGGCCCTGGGTTCAATTCCTCAGCACCACATATACAGAAAAAGCTGGCAGTGGTGCTGCTGCTCAAGTGGTAGAGTATTAGCCTTGAGCTGAAGAGCTTAGGGACAGAGCCCAGGCCTAGAGTTCAAGCTCCATGACTGACAAAAAAAAAAAGAGAGAGAGAGAGAGAGAAGAAAAAAAAGAAATTACAGTGTAATAGTTTTTTTTAAAGCTATCATGCTTAGCCTCAACACAAGTTGAACTATTAGTGAACCAGTTTTTCTAGAAGTCATAAGCTTTTAAATTCTGCTAAACTAATGAATGACTCCAAATATCTATCTTTAACTTCAACTTCTGTCTGAATACTTGCCCTGTAAATAGGCAACTCAAACTGACTTTTCTATACAGGTTATCATCCTGACTAAATCTAATCATTCTAAAATTGTAGCAAAACTGTACCATAAATATGCATTTACACTCTTATCTCTAATAAACCACTAGAAAACCGGAAGTGGTGCTGTGGCTCAAACGGTAGAGCTCTCGCCTTGAGCTGAAGAGCATAAGGACAGCACCCAAGCCCAGAATTCAAGCCCCACGACCAACAACAACAACAAAAAACCATATATATATATATATATATATATATATATATATATATATATATATACATAGATATATATATATATATATATATGCATTTACAGTCTGGATATAAAAGAACTCAGTTTTATGAAAGTCATAGTTTTTTAATTGTCAAGGTGATGTACAGAGGGGTTACAGTTACATAAGTAAGGTAATGAGTATATTTCTTGTCAACCTTGTTGCCCCTTCCCTCAATTTTCTCCTATTCTACCTCCCCTGCAAGCGTCCCTCCCCAAATTGTACAGACCATTTCCAATACATTGTCTTGTGTATATCATTGTTGCACTGATTCCCCCTTGTCCTTTGTCTCACCATTCTGTTCCCCTTCCCTTCCCTAATTCAAAGAAACATACATACAATACCAAGGTACCAAAATCAAATACAGTGACAACAAGGGATATATACTGCAGGGAGAAGAAAATACAAAAGAAACAAAAAATCACATAGTACATTAAAAACAACACAAAGAAAAACCTCTTGTGTCAGGTCTTGGAGTTCATTTCCATTAGCATAATCTAAATTTAGTATTTTTAAGAACTTCCAAAATTTTGTTGAGAAACTGCTTCATTAAATAAATGTGTGTGTGTGTGTGTGTGTGTGTGTGTGTTGTGTGTGTGTGAATGACTAAATAAATGCTTAAACTGAAAAGTCATGTACATGTTGATTCACATTCAAGGCAAGAGGAAATTCACCATGTTTCATACTCCTCTAGGATTTGGTGAATAAGATAAACAGTCCAAAACCTAAGTAGAAAAAGAGAAGGAGGTGGAGGAGGAAATGTGAGAGAAGATAGAGGAAATAGAAGAAACTATATGTGTATACATGGATTGGCATACTTTAACTTCTTGGCTTCACATGGATAAATGTGGGTGAGGCAGACAGGGTGGGCAGAGACAAACCTAGACTCAGTCATAAGTGAAGTCACAATCCTCTTACAGATGTCCTTGATGGGTGTTCATTAGACTCTCCTCCTCATCAATAAATACTATAGTGCCACTTTTTCTATAATTTTCTCAAAGTCTGTCCTCTTTAAGTAAAATATCTATATCAAAGTAATTTCTTTATTCTGCTTATTCACTAACTTCCAATTTATCTCATGCCTAATTTCTTACGTGTTTTAAAGGAATAAAATAAATAATATACTTATAAATATAGGGGGTTACTATTGCTAACACTACTCCAATCACTGCAGTTTTCCCTATCTGTTTTTGACTACACGGCCATAAAAGAGAAATACTGATATTGAAGGAACAAAAGAGCTGACTTTGGGGAAATGACAGGTACACCTGGAACCCTGGACTGGTTAAAATAGGGACTGAGTAATAAATCCATAATTGCTAGCTCATCCATTTAACATTTTTTCCCAGTTGAAAATATAGTGTCACTTTTACTGATCGTTAATAGGTATGATAATGAGTAACAACTATAACACCAATGATGATGACAGCTGGATTTAACATTTGCTCCTCATGGCGTACTATTATCACTGTTACATTATAAATGAAGTTCCTGATATAGGAGGTAAAAAACTTGCTTAAAGATGTTTTGGAGATATTGGAACATAGAATATGATAGAGGGGATGAAACTGATTGGAATGCAGTGTAAACATATGCTATAACAATAAAATCTCCTGGTATAAACAATATAAACTAATTTTTAAAAATACTTGCTCAGCTGGGTGCCGTGGCTTATGCCTATAATCCTTGCTACTCAAGAAGCTGAGATCTAAGGATTGTAGTTCAAAACTAGCCTATTCAGGAAAGTCTTATCTCCAATTATTCACCCAAAAGTTAGAACTGGAGCTGTGGCTCAAGTAGTACAACACTAACCTTGAGCAAAAAATATGTTCACAGCACCTGGTCCTGAGTTCATGACCAGCATGCGCATGCACACATGCACACGCACGCGCGCGCGCACACACACACACACACACAAACACACACACACACCAGCTAGTTACTCAAGGAAATTGAAGAACTTATATGGGGGGATGTTGATGAAAGAGTATACAAGACATAAATTGGAAATGAACTTTACAACTTCAGCACGGAGGGGATGAGTACAGGGGAGGAATAGTGGGAGAAAAACAAAGGAGTGGGTAACAATGTTCGGCAAGAAATGTACTTATTACCTTACTTTTCTTTTTTCAGTTGTGGGACTTGAACTCTGGGCTTAGGCACTGTCCTTGTGCTCTTCAGCTCAAGGCGAACACCCTACTGCTTGAGCCACAGTGCCACTTCCGGTTTTCTAGTGGTTTATTGGAGGTAAGAGTCTCACGGGCTTTCCTTCCCAGGCTGGCTTTGAACTGTGATGCTCAGATCTCAGCCTCCTGAGTAGCTAGGATTACAGGCATGAGCCACAAGCACCCGGCTCTTATTACCTTACTTATGTAACTGTAACCCCTCTGTACAGAACCTTTACAACAAAATAAAATAACATTTAAAACTAAAATGGATAAGTTGAATAGTATTCAACTTGGACCTTGCAATTTCAAAATTCAGTTTTGTAAAGCTGTCATTTGGAAGTGCATCTGGAGAAGGCTCCTGAAGGGCCTTTGCCAACCTCTTTCTGAAATACAAGGACATGTGAAATAGGAAACCACAACCCTGCTGCTAAGAGGAAATTCAAAGCAGAAAAATAAGTAGAAACTTAGAAAGTATTCATCCTGACAAGTTAATTGGGAAATTTCAATTTAAAATTATTCTATAGTTATCTTTTAATATATTTAAGAGATTCATTCCAGGACGCACCATGGATACCCACATCCACAGATGCTCAAGCCCCTTATAGAATATACAATAGTTTGCATACATGTTACACACATCCTAAATTACCTCTGTGTCACTTCTAATACCTAATGCAATGTAAGCACTTTGTACAACTGTATTGCTTAAGAATAATGACAAGAACACGTCTATTCATCATGTTTTTTTAAAAGTATTTTCAAGCCAGGTGCCAGTGGCTCATGTCTATAATCCTAGATACTCTGGAGGCTGAGGTCTGAAGTTCGTGGTTCAAAGCCACCCTGAGCAGGAAAGTCTATGAGACCCTTATCACCAATTATCCACCCCAAAAGCTGGAGTAGGGCTGTGGTAGAGCACTAGCCTTGCCTGAGCAAAAAAGCTCAGGGACAGACCCAAAGCCCTGAGTTGAAGCCTCAGGACTGACACAAAGACACACACACACACACACACACACACACACACACATTCAATCTGCAGATAGGGTGGACCAATTATATTTTATGTTTTTTAATCCCATTACAGTAAAATCATTGAAAGTCCAATAGTATCAATTACTGGGTGCAATGCAAGAAAAAGGGTAATTTCATATTGGTTGATTTATTAAGTTATTCTGTGAAACTAACAAATTAGTTTGGACTTTGAGCAATTTGATATATCAACTGAAATTTCAAGTGTGCTTGATTATACCAACACTCCATATCCTGAGGGTTTATTATATAAAACTATTTGTATGTTTGTCCAAAAACATAAACAGAAGAATGCTGACTCAGGAAGTAGACACTTGGCTCAAGTGCTCAAATGATAGAATGCCAGCTTTGAGAAAGCACCCAGGCCTTGAGTTCAAACCCCAGTACTTGCACCAAAAAACAAACGAACAACAAAAAAAAACTGACTCAAACACCATTGTGTACAATATTTACTGGAAAAGGAGAGCACATAAACTATGATGTAGTATTTTGTAGGTATCTGAATGAGAAAGAAAGGACTGGAGTATGGTGCAAATGATAGCAAAATGTCTGGCAAGTATAAGGCCCTGACTTTAAACATCAGTGTTCTTGAAGAAAAGAAAAAGGAAAAGAGGGAAGTGCAGGAAGAATGGGGATTGGGGTGGAGATTAAGAATTTCTAGGGAAAGTTCAAACCTATACTCCTATATCTACTTGGAGGCTGAGATCTGAGAATGGTTGTTTGAAGCCAGCGGGGGCAGGGAAGTCCATGAGACTATTATATCCAGTTATCTACAAAAATGCCATTAGTAGATCTGTTGCTCAAAGTGGTAAATAACAGCCTTGAGTAAAAAGCTAAGGGGCAGGCCTGAATTCAAACCCTAATACTGGCAAAAGAAGAAGGAAGAAGAGGCAGAAGAGGAGGAAGAGGAGGAAGAGGAAGAAGAGGAGGTGGAGGAGGAGGAGGAGAGGAAGGAGAGGAGGATGACCACAACTTTTGGGGAAGGTAAGTGGGAATGATAAGGAATAGGGACATTTTTACTTATTGCTTTGTAAATTTTCTCTTTTTTTTAGGTGTGAGGCCAGAACTCGAACTCAATACCTGACACTATTATGGTTAGCACTCTACCAACTAAGCCATGCTTCCAACACCTGCTTTGTATTTTTTCATGTGGTACTTTTGGAAAATAAAAGTATAGTCACTTATTACATGCACAATAATCAACTAAAGACTTTACTTTCATTGAAGAAGAGAGAATGGAAAGAGACATATATTCTGTTTGAATGGAAAAGAGACATACATTCTGTGTATTTAAAACACACAAAACAAAATCAGAACAAAAATACAAGTGATGCAGTCTATTTATAAGACACTTAACTACCAGTTGCAAAAGGAGATTATTCAAAATTGTCTCTAGGGCCTAGCATGTAAACATTTAGCAAGTATTTATGGAAGATAGAGGTAAGAGCTATAGATGTGATAAGAAAGGAAATATGAGGGAAAGTCTAGAGTAAAAGAAAATCAACCATGATTTATAAGTAAAACCAAATAAAGAAAAGATAATAACCATAGTAGCAAGAGAGGAATTTAACTTGAAAGTCATGTAAACGAAGGCAGCTATGACATGAACTTGGATTACCTCTGGTTTTCTCCTCTCCTAGGCAGCAGCCCTTCTGGTCATGCTTTAGTTCTACCCGGTTTTGGTCCTCACTGTTAGGGCCATGGATTGCATCTTCCAACCTGCGGCCTATTTCCACAACATCTCATTACTAGAGTTTCACTGACATTCCACACAAGGAAGGTTGGGTGTTTTCTGAGAGTGCCTCCTCTGTATCCAGCAAAGTGGCAGGCATGGGAGTTTCCGGAAAGATTATTCTTTTCTTGTTCGTATTTGTGGATTTGCTTGCCTAGTTCATTTAGGAAATCATAGTTTATAATGATTAATGAAAATTTACAAGTAAATTAGAAAAACCATACAAGAAGAAAAACCAAGACATTGATAAAGATAAGTTCAGAGTTCTCTGTCTACACTCAATGAAAGCCTAGCAGGGCCACTCATGGGGTGGTGATAAAATGTATAAACTTTGGATTTTATTGGATCAGTGATCCTAGGGAAATCCCATTATATTACTATTAATTTTAGTTTATTCTAAAAGCTACTCAAAAGGCAATTTAAATCCAATTCTTAAAGAGCATGCTATGCATGGTAAAATGTATTGTAGCTCTGTGAAGTACATTTGTGTGCTCAATTTTACTACACATAAAATTATTTTGTTAAAATAATGTCCATAAATCCACAGTTAAATTCGAATTCTGTCCTCCTTATGTATAAACAATTTTATCATTCAATGACTTCTTAAGCTCAATTCAGACATGGGAGATTTTTTAAAAATATATTTCAATTGTGGTTCTATTTGAAACAACATTTTTATGACCTTTCAGATTATAAGTCATTCTCCTGGCTTCAGATAATGCTTTTTAGCCAAAAGTACATCATAAAAACAAATAAAGCAACATAAACTCCATCTGCTATTGCTAAAACCAGAAGAATGTTCTGTTGGGTTAGTCTTCCCTGCCTTATCTGTTGATTTAAAATATTAGGACACATACAAAGGGGTGGTTGATTTGTCTTACAGATGTTGCAGAAAAAAATGTTGTATCCATTTGCTGTTGAATATCTAGATTAATTCATGTAAAAAAATCTGCTCATATTACATAGTTGTTTACAATTGGTTTTGGCAGACATAATTTTTATGGTGACCCAATACAATAAGCAAATAGGTTAGAATTTGTCTTGAGCATGTCAACCATGAAATAATTAAATAGAATCTGTTCAGTTAATTAAAATGACCACAGTCACAAATCTAATCAGTAACATGAATGGACCGCATGCCAGATAACATACAAAAGGTTCTGAAATAGATATATATGGAAAGCCATAAAAATGATCTCAAGAGAACAGAACAAAGATACAACGATAGCCAAAATGGATTCATTAATGTTAAATCAGTTCAAAACCTTTCTAAATTACATTCAAACTCTCTTCTTTCTTAGTCACACTTTTTGAAAGCCAAGAGCTGGCTCACCATATGCCTGTGGTCTGATTGCACACACCATGAAGACTGTTCTCAGACTTGAGAAATTTACAAAAATTTTGTGACTTCCTGACTCATACAGAGCTGTAAATAGAACTATTTGTTTCAAAGCATTTCTGTAGTAGTTTGGACACAAGCAGAATAAATTAATCCATGCAAATGGACAAGAAGGTGATTTAATTAGCTTTCTGATTCTTAAAATGTAAATTCTACAAGTGGTGCAAATTTTCAATGAAGACTAGGGTCTTGTAAGGCAAAAATCTTAGTTGAACCTTTCTGGTATGACATACAACTGGATTTGCTCTCTTCTCCATACTCTTTTCCCAAGGTACCACACTATTTTAGTAAAACAAGTTCAATTCTCCCTCTAGTTCTCACTTCTTTTCTGAGTACCAATTCTGACTTCTCTAGAGATAGATGAATGACTTAATCTTAGCATGTCTGAAATCAAACTTATCTTTGTACATTGAAACTTGTTCCTTCTAAATCTTGTGTCTTTATTAATGGTTTCATACCTCATATAAAGAATAAAATTAGTAAGCCAAGGGTCTCCTAGTCTCTTTTCTTCATATATCATGCCATTGCTAATATGTCATTTCTACTTCCTTATGATTTTGGAAGTCATTCCCTCTCTTCCATTCCTAGTGTTGCTGCCTTCAAACACTTTTTTTAAATTTATCTTGGAAACTATTACCACAGATCCCTATGTGCTGTCTACCCTTCCAGATTCACACATTTTTTAGCCACCTTCCACATTCAGCCAGTTTTGCAAACAACAAATGTATTGATGTCATTTCCCTTCCTGTATCACTACAATAATGATTTGTGATATATATAAATTCTGATTCTATAGGTTAGCATTTAAAGGCCTCCATGTTCTAGGCCAACCTTCCTACCTTCATACATCATTCTACAGACTACATTCTATGCTCCTTCTAGCCACAGCCATCCTAAAATGCTTCATACTTAGGCCTGCACAAGTGCTATTTTCTATTTCTTTCTTTTATCCTTTCCTTCATTCTGTTCTTCCTTCTTTCTTTTTGCAATATTGGGGTTTGAACTCAGGACTTTGCACTTGCTAGGCAGGTATTCTACTGCTTGAGCCATGCTTCCAGCCCTTTTGTACTTGTTATTTTTGAGATGGGGTCTGGATTTATACAAAGGTTGGCCTGGATTACAATTTCCCTATTGTGCTTCTGCTCATAGCTAGCATGAGAGTGTCATGATAGTACACCGAGACAATTGAGTTGCAGTCAAAAGGTTATTTCCTGGGTTGTCGTCAAATTGTGATGTTCCCATGTTTACCTCATGAGTAGTTAAGTTTACCAGCTTTAAGTTGGAGCGCCACCAGAGATGATATTTTCCTATCTAGAAAATTCATACCTCTCTCTGAAAGCAGTTCAAAAATCATCTTTCCTTGAAGATATGCCTTGTTTCCATTTAGAATTGTGTTACTGTCTTTGTATACCCATTTCTATATACTTTCTCATTTAGTATTAATATGTTTATGTTTATTTTTTCACTAGCTATCTAAATATTCTAGAAAGCACTTCACCAAAAGTATAAAATGCTTTGGCATCCTCCATGACAGCTTAAACATTTGCTATGGTGGATGAATTCTTTTCCTCCAAGTAGTTAACAATCCTAACTGCATGAAGAAATTGAGTGGGTTTCAGGATGCCTGAAAACACAGAGAATAGTGTGCCCCCAAGGGATGCTTAACAATTTGGGGCTATTCAGTTGTGAACCAGATTAATGTTTTCTAACAAATCATATCAAGATGACTCTACATTTTTATTTTTGGTGGTGGTGGTACTTGGGATTGAATTCTGGGCTTCATGCTTGGTAGGCAGGCACTTTACCACTTCATTCATGCCTCTAGCCCTTTTCTGTCATTAGAGTCTTGCTTCATGCCCAGGCAAGCTTTGGCTGTGATCTTCCTACATGTACTTCTGCATGTTGATGTGGATGGCAGGCACATGCCACTGTACCCCACCACTGATTGAGATGGAGTCTCCATGAACTTCTTCTTGCCTACATTGGCCTTGAGATGTGATCCTCCAGTCTCTATCTCCCAAATAGCTAGTGATGGAAAATGACTTAAACTAAAAGCACTCTCCTTTCCCCCTGATAGCCATATCTTAGACCTGCCCTTGCTGCATCCTTGTTCCCATCCTCTTCCCTCTCTCCAAGCATACCCTGCAATTGTAAAAGAGATAATCTGTGAACTGAGGGACATACAGTTTGTTGGCATGTCTCTTAAAATATGATGCTTTTCATAAAATCTCCTTGCTCTGTTCCCATACTGCCCTCCTCCATTGACAAACTGTCCCAGACCCCTGTCCCCACCTGACTTCACGCTCTCTGCCTAATAAAAGGAGACCTCAGTTGTAAGAGGTTTGTCATTGTTGCTCCAGTCTAGCTAGAAGACTGGCATCCCTCTCAGACTTCTATCACCAAAATAAAAGTCTGTTAATCTGTTGAGTTTGCTTTCTACCCTTTCTTTATTTGGGTACTCTCACGACTCAGTTTCCTTACAGCTAGCATAAAAAGAAATCATACTTTAAAAAAAGATTACATTACTAGGAAGTTCAATAATATTGTGGAAGACATTCTCAAAATTCCTTCTGGAACTTAAAGTGTGAACCTGGGAGATTAAAAACAGGTGGTAACATTATTCTCCTAGATAAGCTTTACTGCAGGGAATGGATGAGTGGTGATCTGAAATATATAAAGGAAAATAAAAAGTACTATGAGATGATAACATTGCAAATCAAAGGACCAGTAGATATTTAGTCCTAGGAGAACAAATCTCACCAAGTAAAAGAAAGGTGTGGCTGAAGACGGGCACTGGTGTCTCAAGCCTTAAATCCTAGCTACTCAAGAGGCTAAGATCTGAAGGTCATGGTTCAAAGCCATCCTTGGCTGAAAAGTTCCTGTGAGATTCTTATCTCCAATTAACTCCAGAAAACCATAAGTGACTCTGTGGCTCAAAGTGGTAGAACCCTAGGCAAAAGAGACCAGGGACAGTGCTAAGGCCCTGAGTTCAAGCCCCATGACCAGCAAGAAACAAAAAAGAAAAGAAAAGAAAAGAAAAGAAAGAAGGAAGGAAGGAAGGAAGGAAGGAAGGAAGGAAGGAAGGAAGGAAGGAAGGAAGGAAGGAAGGAAGGAAGGAAGGAAGGAAGGAAGGAAGGAAGAAAGGAAGGAAGGAAGGAAAAGGAAAGTGTGGTTGAGCCCAAAAGGAAGGAGGAAAGAAGTCAGTGTTGAATTTGTGAAAATAACCAAGTCTGATCATGTTCTTTTAAATATGATTTAGGGCTTTGGGTCTCTATCCTACAGTAGTAGTACAAAATCATTGCAGAGTTTTGGGGAAAATAGACTGGTATTAAATAATAAAAACTAGATATAGAAAAGTTCTCTCTTGTAGTGGTACGAAGATGTTGAAGGATAAGTAGAGAGCTGCATGAAGGTTCTTTAACAACCAAGAGAATCTTGATTAAGAGGCTAGCAGTGGAGCGGGGCAGTGAATCAATTTGATGCTGTAAAATTGAAAAGATTTTGTGGAAAACAAAAAGCAATGTGTCAACGATGACACTGGTTCTAAATGAATCTCTTATGCAATGGTGGATCACGAGGCAGACAAGAGTGGAGTGAATTGTTTAGCAGAGCAAAATCTAGGAGTTAGTTTCAAACATACTGATATATTGATATACAAACAGAGGTATCAATTAGGCAGCTGAGATTATGGGTCTGAAGAGGAGAGGAAATGTCTGCGATTTCCCAGGATGAGAAAGAAAAAAGAGAGAGAGAGAATATTGGGTTCAGTTGAAATCCAGCTGCCTCTATTATTTAGATGTGAATATCATCTGCTGTCTGTTTTTGTTACATCTGCCTTATGTGGTCATGTCATTTTATTTGTTCCAATATTTATCTCACTGGTGAGCCACTAGTGTTTGCCTTCTACATTGTTGGTTCATTTGTGGTTGTGCCTAACTGCTCATTTACTTTCAGGCAAGCACTCATCTGCTTATTTGTTTCAAAGAAATTTAATGAAAACAAAAACAAACCAAAACACAAAGAAGTCCCTTGGATTCTTTTCTGGTCTGTTCACGTCAGGGTAAGCTCCATAGCATTAACGCAAGGGCTTTCCTCCATATTGGAGACTTTAGAATTAGCTTACATATTTGAGCCATCTCTAAATTTAAAGACATTTTAAAAGAAAATGTCCATTTAGTTATTTCATGGCCTTGCATAAAAGTTCTGGAATTACATTTCACAGAATGAATCCTGAACAGTTCACAGGACTCCCCTTCTCCATCCCATATTCCTGAAATTCACTGTCTTCAAGAAATACATCTCCCCTCGGTTTTTCTTCTCCCTGATTCGGAAAACCAAAAGAGATGGATAAACTAAATAACACACCAGTAATAGCCAAAATTACACACATGCTACACTGTAAAAATGCAGTGAGGATAAACTAGAATATCTATACCTTTTTCTTTTTTATTATGTGACTGTGATCAGCATGAGATTATGAAAGAAGAGACTCATTTTTGCTTCATCAGATAAGAAACACTGGTTTTAGGGTTTACCTCTGGGTATAGAAAGAGGACATAGAATACAATTTCAGAGTTATAAATTAATGGGTACCAATACTAAAGTATATCATAAGTACTACACTAATTTAAAATTTTATATATGCCTGGAGACCTCATTCCAAGAAATTCACCTAAGATTTAAGAAGGGCTCAGCTCACCTTAATTATTGTTTCTGAAATTGATGGCTTAATAAATTCAGCTCACATTCACCCAAACTAAGGATGGGAAATAATAGTTACCTACCAGCAATACACGTTTAATACCAGTTTATAAATAGGCCAACAAGGGCCTGAGGTTGGGAATTGTGGAGTGAATTCCACGAAGAAGAGGGAAATTACAAAAATACTAAGTAGAAATGGTGGATATCTTTCACTGCTAGCACAGGACACTGTAATTGCTAAATCAATCAAGAATAGATACATCTTTAAATAGAAGTGGGTAGCCTGGGAGAAGAACAGAACCATGACAATATTAAAACATTTCTATATGCTAAGTTAAGAGGATAGAACTGAGTAGAAAGAAAATTCTATGGATAAACTGATCATAAAGCTCAATCACAGAAAGGAAATAAACAGAAAGTATGAATGATTATAGCCCCATAATCATTATATATTAAATTTCTACTATCATAGGCTCATAAGGATTACAGATTTTACTTGTTTTATGTTTCTCTATTCTTATTATTCACTTTGCTTCTTTTTCTTGTTTTTCACAAGGAAAATGAAGCCAAAACATTTTAGAAATGAAATCATGAGGCCTACCCTTTAATCTACTTTAAATGCAGATCCTAGAGCTAAAACTTGACTGTCTTACTGAAATGTCAAAAATAATCCTGACTATTATATTCTGAAATAGAAAATTCATATACCCTTAACATCCCTCAGTAGTAACATAAAACAGCATTGTACTTAAATTTAGGAATACTTATGGGAAAAATTACAAAATGAATGTGGATGCCATGAGAATGAATAAACAAACTTTAAAGACAGTTTAATGTCTCAAAAGTCCTGCACCACATAGGATCCTTATAGTCATTGCTAATTAGCATTATAAAAGTAATTTAAGATTCAGAAACTTTGCAGAATAAGATCACAAAGTCAGTGAGAGTTTTCTTCTCTTGAATTTAAACTTTCTCGGTCAATTAAGTTTCCTAAATGAAGCAGAGGAAATGCTCACAGTGGGTGAGCATCCTTGGCACATATGTAGCCAGCCTTTCACATGTGTAGCACCAAGGAGCAAAGTACGAAGAGATGGACAGATGGGAAATGAAACTGGACTAAGCAAGTGCTATATTTTAAGAGATATGAATTTTGTTTTTGTAAAGGGCTGCACAGTGAATATTTTAGTTTTTCTAGGCCATGATGTCTGCATTGCAACTACTCAGTTCTGCCACTTTAGCATGAAATCTGCCAGAGACAACATGGAGATAATCAAATGTGTCAGTATTCCAGTGTAACTTTATCTATGAATACTAAAATTTGAATTTCATATCATTTTCACATGTCAGAAAATATTATTCTTTTGATTTTTTTTTAAAATCAGGCACACCCCTATTTTTACTGTATTTGATGTCGGTGCCCTGTATCTTTTTTTGGGGGGGAGGGGGGGTCCAGTCGTGGGGCTTGAACTCTGGGCCTGGGCGCTGTCCCTCAGCTCTTCAGCTCAAGGCGAGCGCTCTACCACTTGAGCCACAGCACTACTTCCGGCTTTTTTCTTCTTACTTATGTGGTGCTGAGGAATCAAACCCAGGGTCTCATGCATGCAAGGCAAGCACTCTACCTCTGAGCCACCTTCCCAGCCCCTATTTTTTAATTTTTTTATGCTTAAGTTTGTTTGACTTTGTTTTTTTTTTTATTAAATTTTTTATTGTGAAAATACTGTGCAGAGGAGTTATAATTACATAGGCAAGGTAATGAGTACATTCCCATCAAGCATTGCTGCCTCCTCCTTTGCTTCCCCTTCCCATCCCTTCCCAACTCCTAGTGCCCTGCATCTTGTATATACATTTCTCTAATTGGGGTGAGGGAAGGGAAAAATACTTAAATAAGGATATAGGTTGACCCATTGTAACAATGAGATGTACAAAACACTATGTTGAAAACAAACTTTACAACTTCAGTGGGGGGGAGGAGTAGTAGTGGAGGTGGGAGGGAAGGGATGGTAGGGGAAAACAAAGGAGGAGGCAACAATGCTCAATAGGAAAAGTACTCATTACCTTGCTCATGTAACTGTAATCCCTCTGTACAGCATTTTTACAATTAAAAAATGTACAAAAAAAATCAGTCACAGGCCCTAGTTTGCTGATCTCAGCAGACTCTGGATTAGAAAATAAAATGTAAGAAAAGCTCTCTGTCCCATCCTACCTCATGACAAGGATGAACTTAAGTATAAGTAGGTCCATATAACCTCCGTCTTACTAGGTCTAAGGATGACAGTCTGGCTGAAGGTGACTTGCAACTGTAATATTCCTAACTAATGTCACATAAAATATACTCCTTTCATTAAATTTGGAGGACATTGTTCATGTAACTATGAGTGAGCAGGAGTATCTTTAGGCACCAAATTCTCCATTTATAGGAGAAGATTCTAATTACTGGTATATCCTTTCCTCTTGGGAGTTCTCTACAATTAATTAATGGTCACACGTGGTAATGCTGTAAATACACTGAGGCATAGAAAGATTTACATTTTGTAAATCGCTTTAATGGGAAAATAAATGGACATAAAGGGCAACTTGCAAAATGTTGGCAATTCCTTGTATGCTAGACATTTAGTTAACATAATTGCCTATGTTAATGCTTCCTATATTTCCACTTTTCTGTCTTTCCTTCTTTTCGGAGAAACCTGTGTGCTTTCCACCTTGGTGTGGCTCTCAGCAATCCCTGTATGTGCACTTGGACTTCCTCCTTCCCGCGGTGGCTGTACGAAAGTTTTAATTGTCTCCCTGCATCTCTACCACGATCTGAGAACACTTGGCACTTTCTTTAGTTGCAGATAAAAATGCCACTCTCTGTCCACCTATACTTAGGACTCTCTTCTGTTGCTCATGCTTCTCTGCTCCACATATTTTTCCATGTTTATCCTGTATTTTCAACCTGCTATTTTTTCTAACAATTTATAAATATGTTCCCACTAAAAAAAATAAGCAAAAGTCCCCCAACACTCGGCCTTTTCTTTGGTCATTTGATCATGTCCTTTATCTGCTTACCTCAGCAGACAGGGGAATAGCTTTCAAAGAGAATGCTATATATTTCATTCTGTCCAATCTACCTTCAGAGCCCACTGCAATAATACTTAAGCTCTGATCACTGCTCAAAAATGGCACAGGCCAAAGTTTTCAATACAATCAGGACATGGGAGTGACTTGATTAATAGAGCATCAGCATTAAGTGATGAAGCCAAGCAAGGTCTTAGGTTCAAGGCCCAGTACCAACAAAAAAAATAATTCTATATTCAACAGCTGCATTCTCATTTTGCATTTGCTGCAAATGTTGAAAGAATATATGCTAAATTTTCCAAATGAACAATTGTTCTTGCACTATTAAATGCAATAAAAAATCCAGATAGGATTTTGCATTGATGTAACATGATTTTTCAAGTTATGCAAAAATTAATGAAAATATCCAATAATGAAAACTAATACTACTAGCTATCACAGCAGTAAACACATCATGATTAAAGCAGTGTGTCATGGATACAGAAGTAAATGACTTTAGGGATCATTCTTCTTGACGGCTCTGCATCATCTACTGTTAACAAATGCCTCTTCTTCTCAACTCCTCTGTACTGCCTCATCTCAGTAAAACTATTCTGTGGATTCATATAGTTCCTTTCTTTTTCTTTATTATTCAAAAGATTGGTTAATGGTATTTTTAATTTAAATAAATAAGCAGGAGAGTTCAGTGTTTCATGTTTTAACTGTCATTCTCTAGTCAATGTATTATTTCTCTGTTCCTTCCCAAATAGGATTTGTAGAAGATTTGGGTACATGTGCTTTCTCCAGTTCCTTAAACATTGTGTAACAATGTACTGCTGAGGTTGGCTGTAAACTCAATGTTGCCAATCCACCATTTCTTTCTCCCCTATTTCATTCTATCATTCCATACTATACATCTCTTTCCCCCCTATTTTAGTCTATCATTCACTGCTGGCTGTTTTCTACTTTTAAATATATCCATCTCCTGTGTTCTGTAATATGATAAGGATTTGATTTTTCTTTCTTTGCTTTGACCTCTCCTCAAATATTCAAAGACTTCTTACATACTACTTCACTTTAAAAGATTGAAGAGGCTACTCCTGGGCCCTCTCCTGATTTTCCCTCTTTATACAGTTCATATATGGATGCTCTCACTCCCTAACAGAGTTAATCCCCATGACTTGATGCTTATGACCTCTAATTTACACCTCTGTCCCACTCCTGCTCTCGGCTTCCAGCTCATGTGTCTCACATCTCTGAGGAAAGTTAACCCTCAGGATTTCCAGATAAAATAGAGAGTGCTCTAGTAAGTTTGAATTTCAGATTTAAAGTTCAAATATAAATTGGGAAGCCTATGTTTTTAGCTTCAATGTATTTCAATACTTATTAAACTTAACACATATAAAATGAGACTTTTCAAAGTGTTTATCATTATCCTAATTTTAGTAGAAAGCACTACTTTTCACTAAGTTCTCCAAGCCACAAACCCAAGAGAATCAAACTTGGTGGGTTTTAAAATTTCCTCACCTTCATCAAATTTATTAGCAAGTCCTGTCAGCTCTATCTGCAAATGAATGGCAATGATTTAGCTTCTTTTTGCCAAACATTAGCTTTCACCTGAACTCACTCAATAGATTTATTATTTCCCCCATTTTACACTTGTTCCAACTAATTTATTTTCTACAAAATAACTAGAGAACTTGGTTTAATAATCAATTTTTTAAAATGCTATCAGGAAACAGGATCCCAATAAATTTAATCATCTATTTTCCTGCTTCAAATCCTTCAGTGGCTTATAAATTAAAATTCTTTACTACAACCTAGGCCTCCGAATGACTGGCTCCTGATTCCCTCTCCACACCTCCTTTTCCATCTTCCACTCTGCAACTCCACCACCTTCTGTCCATGACCACCTTCCTCAGTTCCCTAACTCCAAAGTTCACTTCCGCATCTTCACAGATGTAGCTTTCTCTTCCTAGAATCTCATCTCCCACTGTTTCTTTCTATTCTTACCTCCTCCTACCTTCTGGTTATTCTTGAGAGCTTCACTTAAAAACCTTGACCTCAACTTCAGAAATCTTGGAAACAATTCCATGTGAATATGTTGTCGCAACCCATTATTTCCATTAGTCTGCCCAAGCCTATTATCTCTTTTCATTTTACTTTGTTACTTTCCTGCATAGCGCACACACAGGGAGCATGTGTGTATTGTGTGTGTGTGTGTGCACACACACAATACACACATACACACACACACACACACACACCTTTGCTCATTAAAAAAAACAGTGAATGACTTAAATTTTTATAATTACAAATCCATATATGTAATACCTCTAGTGAGTTCCATACCTTATCACAACTGGGCTTTATAAAGTCCAATGCTGTACCAGGTATTTTGAGGATCCATACTTAAATATTTTAAGTTCCTTGAATGTGCAGAGGTCTGCCTAGACTGTTTCAGGTATTCATGTCAATTCTTTCAATTGTTCCCAGATCACCTAGGGTAGATGTAGACTTAACTACTCTTATTTTTATGCTACTGTCATGTTCTGAACACACTCCTAGTCACAGTTAACGTTTACTGAGCACTTTCTAAAGGGCATTAATTGTAATGATCGATATCAATTATCAATATTCCACACATTTTAATCCTTACTACAACCCCAGAATGATAGATTTATTGTTGTCTTCACTTTACAGAGGAGTAAAAGTAAGATGAAAAAAAGGCTGGTAACTTACCCAGTTTACAAGTGATTATGCCAGAAGACTACTAGATGGAACATCTGTGACCTCAATTACTTTTCTTCACTGCTTTGCCAAGTACTAATATTGTACTTCTTTATATTCCTATCCTTATTGTGAAATACTCTTTGGCAAGCCAGTGAAATCACATTGTAAACCTAACTATTCATGAATAAATACCTAATAGAGACCTTAATTATGATTGTGTAAAGTCCTTCATTAGCATGTTTGATAGGCTTTACACATCAAGATCCTAGGAATTTAGGGGAAAAAACAAAGAGTTTAAGCTCACAATATTTTTCAAATAATATTGCATTAATTTTAAAAAGCTATTTTTAGCATACTTAATAAGTAACTGGCTTTATAAATAAACATTAGTAAATATGAATGTCTCAAGAGAATTTGGTAATGGAGCTTTGGTAATAATTAAGCATTTTATATCTCTTAAGGCATATACAAATATGTTACAATCACTTTAGTTGCTCTCCATAATTCATAATTAGTGTTACTGCTACCAGATGGAATAGATGATTATTTAAATGATTTTTCTTAAGAAGTGCAATAAGATAAAGATGCCTTTGGATAAGCCATTTTTCACTCTATTCTCCTCCTTCACATTAAATTTACCTTAAACTATCCTAATATCCATATGTGTGTATACATGCACACGCACACACACACACACACACACACACACACACACACACACACACACACACACCACATGCCTACATGATTATATTTTTTGCTTCTTGGTTAAAACATTAAGATGCTATTAAATGCAAAAGTGTCAAGAACATATAAAGCCACTAAGCTGCTACCATGGAAGACTTCATTTATTAGAGAATACCTAGCAAGAATTAACCATAAAATATGTAAATTTTGATAAGGCAGATGAAACTAGGGAAAAAATAAGCCAACTATAATGAGACTATGGATGTCTTGGTCATTAAAAAATTAAGATCAAATTTCATTGTAAACATATAAGAAACAGGATAGCACAATAGGTAAAATATAGAAGCAGCTCTAGTTACACAGATATAGGTATAAATTCTAGTTTTCCCAAGTAATGGAGGACTAGTTTCTTAAGTTATCCATACCTTGATTTATTTATTGTAAAATGAAAATAGTACCAAACTTAAGTGGCAGGTGTAAGAATTCTGTAATTCTAGGATGGGCACAGTGTCTCAACCTTGCTTCCCAGGATGCAAAGACTGAGGGATTATGATTGAGGATAACTTGGACATAAAAGTTTGGAAGACTTCATACTAACCAGTGGGTAGACTCAGTGACATATACCTGTCATCTCAAGATAAAGGAGAAATACAATGGCTAACAAAATGATATGTACCTCTCATCCCTAGTGATACACTTCTCATCTCCTATCTGTAAATCACAGATAGAAGAATCAAAGTCTAAACTGGCCTAAACTTTTAAGTAATATTTTATATAATTTTCTATTGAGTATTTTTCTTATGATTCCATTGCTAGCTAGCTAAATAAATAAATCCATAATCCAAGCTATCTGGGAGATGGAGACAGGAGGCTCATGTTCAAGGCCAGTCTTGCAAAAAAAAAATTAATCAGTGAGACCTTGTCTGATAAACAAGCTTGGTGTGGGTATGGTGATACACTTGGGTGATCCCAGCTACACAGGTGGTAAGGGAGGAAGACCAAGGCTGAGGCTAGCCCAATAAAAGTGAAAAACTCTATCTGAAAAATAAACTAAAAATCAAAAGGACTGGGGGGCATATCTCAATTCACTTTCCTAGCAAGTATAAGACCTTGAGTTCAAGCCCCAGTAGCTTCATCCCCAAATGAAACTATTTAGCTAATCTGCAGATTACTTTTCCTTAAGGATATGTTTTAAACCACATCCCCTTAGCCTTTTTGCTTTAACTATTTTCAAGATTAGGTCTTAACATTTTTGCTCAGATGGGCCTCAGACCAGAGTTCTCCTTCCTCTGCCTCCTACAAGGCTGAACTAATTCTTTTCAAGGTTTTCAAGGTAAGGTCTCTAACCCTTTTACCCAGGCTGGCTTCAAATCATGATCCTCTCGGGTCTGTTTTCCACATATCTGAGATTACAGATGTGTACTATCAAATCTAGCCTAATAATTTCTATTTGAACCTCCGAATTTGAGCTGAAGGATTAAGCTCCTCTCAGAGCTCTTAAAATATTTTGTTGTTGACAACATAAGCTGAAAATGGATAGTAATGATGTTTGTATAATAATGTGAATGTCTTCAAAGCCATTGAACTATATAATTAAGATGGTTAAATTGGTAAATTTTAGATAGTTCACTATAATAAAAAGTGATGCATGTCTGCTTTACACAAAATAGACATTAGACCATCATCATTAGCCTAATAGAATTTCATTATAAAATTAGTTCACTCTATGTTAAAACATCTAATTTTCCAAACCAGAAATTAGCATTATCATCTTCCTTGCAAATTAATTTATAATTGAAAAAAGGAAGTCTTACAGGACTGGACAGGAAAAATCACCCATAGTATATTCACATTAAAAAATTACTTTCTCTTATTGCCAAACTCAAAAACAAAATGGTGAATTTTACTAAGAGTAAATCTATCAAAAGATTACTTTTTGATACAGTATAAGCTGCTCTTCCTGTCAACAGATCTTTGTAATTTCCATTCAGAAATAAATTTTACCAACACAACATTATTAATTCATAAGAGAACATATTCTCTCTTTGGAATAGGTAATAGAAAAATGTTACTTGTCATAATATTTTGTAAAAAACTGTAGAAATAATTCCAGAACATTTTAACTTGGTCTCCTTAAAATATATTAAAACTGCTACTATTTTACAAGATAAACTGTTTTCAAAATAATTCACAATTACTGATAGTTTTAATCTTTGACAAAAGTCATAAAGACACTGCACAGTAATTCTTTCCTGAAATGTTTCTGTGAAGGAAAATTCAGACTGCTCCTTAAGTTTCCACCTACCTAAAATGTAACAGAATGTCATTGTTCATTTAAAATGATCCATAATAATCATTAGTTATTTGCTATAGAGCTCACTTTGGGGCCTGATTAAGCCTCTTTCAATTACATGTATTTGATAAACATCTTTCACTTGAAGGTGTTCAAAATACAGATTCTCATCACAGTTTTGATATCAATATGGACTTCATAATATGATCACTTGATTTTCAATGGAGAAGAAACACTTTGCTGACATTGCAGCACATTTTCTTGCTGCCTAAAAGAGAAGGATCACATTCTGTATTTAATAAAGTTCATACTTTTCCTGTTTCTGATTTGTTAATATGAATATTTCTGTCAGTTCACAGAAATAAATAAAATGGCCCATGTTCTGAAGTGATCCACTTCCAGCAGGCCCTAAAGGAGCTAAAGGCCATTAGGATATGACATGCAATGAATCCTGGTGAAAATGCTAATGAAAGGGGCAGCAGAGAACAAGTCAGATTGCAGATTAGATCCCTTCCCCAACCAGGTGTTCCTTTCTCTCTTTCAGGGTCTTTTTGTAGGCAGGGGAGTAAGTACATTTCTCTTTAGATGTGTATTTCACTAGACACCTCATTCCTTATGATTATACCTATTCTGGCCTCAGCATGGCTCACTATCACATCACAGCTTCATAATTTCCAGCTTTCTCTAAGTAGTTTTATTGGAGATAAGATTCTCATGAATTTTCTTGCCCAGGCTGGCTTCAAACTGCAATCCTCAGCTCTGGGTACCTAGGATTACATGTGTGAGCCACAATCACAAAGAACATTAACGTTTTTGAAAGTTACGAAAAGGATTCGTTATCCTCATCTTTCAAAATCTGGGAGCATAGATATATTTTTCTCATAGAACCTGCTCCAAGTCCTTTGTGTGAAAAGAACTCTGAGGCTGATTCTGTATGAAATAGAAGGATGACTTGTAGCTATAGTGACTGTGTGGTGATGTCATGAACTCTATATGCCAGTTAAACATAACACAGACACCACAAAAATGTCCTGCCAACTTGATTGGATTGAGAGGCATCTAGCAGGGGCTCAGCCCCACCCAGGGGAAAATTTTCCTTCCCAGGTAGAGATAGCTCCCACCCAGGGCAGGCAACTTTCTTCACCAGGTAAACAGAGCCAGAGGCTGCCCAGCCCCTCTGCAGCATGGGAAGCTCTCCCAGCTGCAATAGAGTAAAAGAAAAACAAATGTCCCTCCCCATGGTATAACCCTGTTTTCACTGTATTTGATGTTGGTATAATTTGGGGAGGGGAAGGGAAAAAAATTGTTTAACTAGGGATACAGGTTAACCCATTGCAACAATGAGATATGCAAGATGCTATGTCAAAAAACGAACTTTACAATTTAAGTGGGGGTGAGGGGGGAAGGGGGGTGACGAGTTTAGTTGAGGAGGTGGGAGGGAAGGGAGGGTAGAGGAAAAACAAAGGAGAAGGCAACAATGCTGGATAAGAAATGTACTCATTACCTTGCTCATGTAACTGTAACCTCTCTGTACAGTATTTTCACACACACACAAAAATCTTATTAAAAAAATTCAAATCTGGATACAACATAAACCCTGGGAGTGGCTCCAGGCTGGGCCACAGAGTGTCTCTGGAGCTAGCCCCTCAGGGAAAAGCTACTGAGTGCTGACAGGAAATAACCCCACCCACATTCAAGCCATCTCTCTATTGGATGGTTTTATCCTAAAATAAGTGACTCACTTTTCCTGTTACCACTGCTATGACAAAATTCCAAGAAAGATCTGTTGTCCAACACTGGGTTAGAACAATGGCCCCTTCCTCATGGAATCCATTTTATATTTTAACCACAACATTTATGTTTGGTGTTTTTTCTGTTTTTTAACCCTAAGGATTCATCTCAGGTCCTAAGTCAATGTGAGGCATGTGCTCTACCGTTTGAGTCACATCCTCACCTCAGTTCCTTTTGTTTTTAGTTTTAAGATAGGTTCTTAGGATTTTTCATAGGCCAGCCTTGGCCTTAATCCTCTTACCTCTCTGCCTCATAAGTGCTGCAAAAATTTAACATTTTTGAGGGGCTTCAAAGTTGTTTTCAAAAGTAGTTGCACCATTTTACAGTTTAAAGCACTAATAAGAGTTTCAATTTCTCTATTCTCAACACTAGTGTGTTTTGGGGAAAAAATAGCTATGCTAGTTTTGACCTGATTTGCATTTTCTTGTTTTAATTTTTTATTTTAATTTTATTCTCAAGATGATATACAGAGAGGTTACAGTTACATAAGTAAGGTAGTGAGTACATTTCTTATTGAACTTGTTACCCACCCCCCTCATTTTTCTCCCTCTTTCCCTTCCCCTCAAACCCTTCATTTGCATTTTCTTAATGATCAGTGTTTCTAAGTATCTTTGCATATATTTATTGTCTTATTTTAATACTTATTGTCTTTGAGTAAATATCTATTCACCTCTTTTTTTTTTTTTTTGTAAGTTGTGAGGTTTGAACTCTGGGCCTGGTTGCTGTCCCTCAGCTCTGCAGCTCAAAGCTAGTGCTCTACCACTTGAACTATGGCACTACTTCCAGTTTTCTGAGTGGTTTAAATATTAGAGATTAGAGTCTCATGGACTTTCCTGCCTGGGCTGGCTTTGAAGCGCGATCCTCAGATCTCAGCCTCCTGAGTAGTTAGGATTACAGGCATGAGCCACCAGCACCAGGCTATTCAGCTCTTTCATCCAGCTATGAAATGTTTTTGTCTTTTTGTGCTAGTTACGAATTCTCCATCTTGATGCTATTCTTTCATCACATATATGACTTACAAGTATTTTCTGCCATTCTGAGTAACTTTTTATTTGGTGCTCTTTGACACCCAAAAGTTTTCTGTTCCATAAAGTTCAGCTTACCTATTTATTTATCTGTTATTTATGCTTTTAATATTACAGCTTTGAAACCATTGCTTAACCCACAGTCATGAAGATTTATGCTTATGTTCTCTTCGAAGAAACATTTCTTAGTTTCTCATCTCCCATTTAGGTCTATGCTACATTTTTTTTTTTTTTTTGGTAGGTTGTGAACTCTGAACTCTGGGCCTGGGCGCTGTCCCTCAGCTCTTCAGCTCAAGGCTAGCCTTACCACTTGAACCACAGTGCCATTTCTGGCTTTTTTCTGCTTATGTGGTGCTGAGGAATCAAACCCAGGGCCTCATGCATGTGAAGGCAAGCGCTCTACCACTGAGCCACCTTCCCAGCCCCTATGATACATTTTGAATTAATTTTCTGCATATGTGTGTTAACCTAATTTTAAACAGGGAAAACTACACAAAAATACTAAGCAATTTTCTAAAAAATGTGCAATATTCAAGGTGCTGAGACAGAATTCAAATCCAAAACAATTTGATTCTAGAATCTTCCCTTAGACTCACAATTGTATAGCAACTTCTTCATTGCAACTGCTTTTTCCTTTTATTAAATAGATGTAAATGGATAAAGTACACTTTATTCATTTAATTACAAGTGGATAGAGGATGTGATTAGTAATACTTTTAAAATTATCAATATTGCTCCAAAAAGGATCATCAGGTTTCTATTTTATCCAAAGTAATGTTGCAAAAAAATACATGAAAACTAAGTCTACTGCTATAAATCTGAAATCTGTACTGGAAATGTTTTGTAAGTTTTATAGTTAATTCACTGCTTTTGGCAATTGAAGTCACAAGACAAAATGGCCCTAAATATTTCATTTCTTCAATGTACAAGATCTATGTTCACTGATTCTATTACTTTCTTTTATTATGTTATATATTCTGTAAAAAGTAACTTTTCAGAAGGTTATCATCTTCAACTAGATAACAACTAATTTATTCCTATTTCTTATATCTAAAATTTTTACCAAAATGATATATAGATATACCTATTTTTGTGACAGACATGGAAATAAAGTAAGATTTTGGTCAGTAATCTGCCAATTCTTGTGATGGTCCAGGTAAATTTGAAAAGTTGACAACCGTGGCAATGTTAAAAAACATTAACATAGCTTAAACCATATGTCTATCTGGAAGTTTTCTTAATAGCCAATGTAATATTCTACCCACCATGTATCACCAATTCATCATAGCAATCATTACTGATTAAAATCAATTAATATTGATTCCAATAGGGAGATTTCAGAGCAATTTTTTTAAATAGACCTTTCGATTCTACCTGCTCTGCCACTGGTGGCCTTTAAGGGAAAAAAAACACAACAATTTTTCTTGGGTGGTTCTAATTCCCTAATTCCAGTTTCCTACTATTTTATACAAATTAGCACGTAGTTTGTTGCTCCCCCAAAATAGTAACTGAATGAACAATTTTCCTATCTGTACTTTACTGCTGACTCAAAGCTTGGATTTTAATTTGCATTACCTGTTTCTCCTAGTGAAATTATTGGAAATAACCTTATATAAAACTTTAACATAATGGACATATTCGCTTAGAGTTGTAACACAGCCTTTAAATATTATTTTACTTGAGGCTTATGACAGTTACAGAAAATTATTTTCTTTTTCAAAATTTCTAAGAGGACCACTGTACTTGTAATAATTTCTACAATCTATACCAATCTGTACAACATTGCCAATGTGAGTTCATCTGAAGTCAGAAAATATTGACACCTTAAGCTTAGTTTTTCATATGAGTGATACAACCATCTTTCTGTTAGCAGTAGAACTACAAGTCCAGTACAATCCTGGCTGTACAGAATTAGTTGGTGACTGTTGGAGAAAGTTCCCTAGAAAACTCTTCCCTGATCATTTTAGTATTTTCTGCTCTTGACTGAGAAGTTCTATGCCAGACTGATTTCTTAAACAGAACTAACAGATCCATGCTCTCAAAAGCTGCCTATAGTCTTCCAGGGTCGCTATCATGAGGTACTAATAGAAAACTAAAAACAAGATCATTAATAAATTTATTCTTCAAAGTATAATGCATTCAAAAATATGTGAATAGTCCAGGTGCTGGTGGCTCATGTGTGTAATCCTTGCTATTTAGGAAGCTGAGATGTGAGGATTGTGATTCAAATTCAGCCTGAGCATGAACACCTGTGAGACTCCTATCTCTAATTAACCCCCAAAAAGTCATAAGTAAAACTGTGGCTCAAGTGGTAGAGCACTAGCCTTGAACAGAAAAACCTTGGGGACAGAGCCCAGGCCCTGAATTCAAGACCCAGAACTGGCAAACATATAACAAATAAATAAGGTGAATTGTTAAACATGTTTAAATATGACTAAGTATTTAAAATAATAAATACAAAAAGCTTTCTAAATAGGAAAAATAAAAACTTCATTAGAATCAGGAAGAATAAGTTCTCCAAGTGGCCTAAGAGGTGATGTCAAGAAGAGTCTTTCAGGGGCTGGGAAGGTAGCTCAGTGATAAGAGTGTTTGCCTTGCATGCCTGAGGCTCTAGGTTCAATTCCTCAGCACCACATAAGCAGAAAAAGCTGAGAGTAGCACTGTGGCTCAAGTGGTAGAGTGCTAGCCTCGAGCCAAAGAGCTGAGGGACAGCGCCCAGGTCCAGACAGAGTTCCCACGACTGACCAAAAGAAAAAAAGAAGTATTTTTCGATTCAATGAGGCATTTGAGCCCCAGGCTAAATAGAGGAGAATGTTCTGTAAAAGATAGCAAACTAAATTATCATTATGATCCTTTACATTTCCTTAGAAGCTAAAATATATAATTTTTTTCAATCATATTTTAGAAAGAGTTTTGTTTATTAAAGAAGTAACTTGGATTTGGATGTTCCATTTGCCCCCAAAAGAAAAGTTACTCCCTAATAGAAAGGAAGATCATAACCAGGGTACCTGGGTTTTACCTTTGCTTTGCGAAAGTGGTAGACAACCAACATGCTAATGAAGTCGAGTAGCATGCACAGAGCTTGGAAGGAGATGATGGCAAGACGCAAATACTTGTCCTCCTGGACCAAGCACGGGCTGTCATCTGCACAATAGGGGCAGCCCTCTCGGCAGGGCAGACAGACATGGGCTTCTTCTGACACATCTTTCGCACTTCCTGAGAAATGATGATCTGGGCCCCGTCCTGAAAGTTCCAAATAAAACCTCAATGTTATTTGCACCTCTGTGGTAGGTAAGATAGAATACAGTCACAACACATCTTCACTTCTTTACTTGTCTTCCCATCAACTATTTTGTAAATTCTCTTGGTATTAGACTTGGCTTTTGGACTCAGAATTGTTTTTGTTTCCCTTGGTTTTAAAATTATCATTCAGAATAATTGAGAAAAATTAGAAAATATGGAAACAAAATGTCTCAAAGGCAAAGAACAATCTGCTGTCTTTGATATCATCATCTACTACTCACTAAACTAATACTCCCTTCTTAAGCACAAATCATATTCCACAAATTCTTGTTAGACCACAGGAAGGATGATGAAGGCTATTTGTTTTTATGGACCAAGTAAATATTCCCATCACTTTTGGAACTTCTTAACCTATATGGCAACAAATCCAAAATGAGGGTTTGATTGCTTCTTAACTTAGTGGAGGATCTCATCTACCAAATTCATTAAGTCTAAATTGGATGAAATGGCACTTAAACAACTGTTTTTCAGTATGTATTTTCCTAATGGTACATCCTTTACTCAGAGTACAATATGTACTTACAAGCTATCATGTAATTATCCACTTTGCATACACAAAGGACATTTTCACACTATTTGCTTACTGCTGCTATAGGTCCTTTGTTTAATTTTATATTCTTCTGTCTCAGTTATCAAACAAGTTATCTTTGAAATCAAATATTTAAAGATTAACACCGAGCTGAGATAAACACTAAAAAATCCAACTAGTTCTAAAAAATAAATAAATAAATCAACTGTACATTGGTGGCTCATACCTGCTACCTTAGCTGCTCAGGAGGCTGAGATCTGAGAATCATTGTTCTAAGCCAGCCTCGTCAGGAAAGTTCCTGAGACCCTTATCTCCAATTAACCACCAGAAAAACTGGAAATGTTGCTGTAGTTCAAGTAGTACAGTTTAAGACTTAGGCAAAAGAGCTCGGGGACAGAGCTCAAACCCAGGACTGGAAAAAAATAGCTATTTCCAAATATGAACTCAGTTCAACACAGAAAAGAATTTTTAATGGAATTCTATGCCTCTATCAGAAAAAATGACATTGCCCCATTTGTTAGGAAATGGAAAGACTTGGAAAAAATTATATTAAGTGAAGTAAGCCAGGCCCAAACAAACATAGGTCCTATGGTTTCCCTCATTTGCAATAACTAGTATATGTCTGAGTCAAGCAGAAAAGGTCAGTTAAGTTGATGTTAGGGAAATGAACCCTAAGATATGTATTCAAAGGTTTTTTTCTTTCATGCGATTTTTTTCTAACACATTTATAAGATTATTTCTTTGTTGCTTTTTATGTCCCTCCCCCACGGTATAACCCCTGCTTTCACTGTATTTGATGTTGTTATAATTTGTGGAGGAGAAGGGGAAAAACAAATCGTTTAAATAGGGATACAGGTGGACCCATTGCAACAACGAGACATACAAGTCGTCATGTGGAAAACTAACTTTACAACTTTGGTGGGGGGGGGGAGGGTTGAGCGGGGTGAGGTGGGGAGAGGATGGGATGGGAAGGGGAAACAAAGGAGGAGGCTACAATGCTTGATAAGAAATGTACTCATTATCTTGCCCATGTAATTGTAACCCCTCTGTACAGTATTTTCACAATAAAAAAAAGAATTTTGATGAATAATTAGGGAAAGTTCTCTCAGTTAATAACACTTTAATGATGATGTTTAACAGAAATTTTATTTCTATCAACTCATTCAAGTTTTATACTCTTTCTGAACTTCAATTGACTATTTCTCCAGTAAATACAATAACAAAAACACATTGAAGGGTTTTTTTTGATAATTCAAGATACTTTGTTACTTAATAGTCTTCATCCTGTTATATAATGAAAAATAAATGGATTTTAGAATCATAAGCAGACATGTTTCCCACCTTTCAATAGCTCTGACATGAACTCACTTGGCCACTTTGTTTACTTGCTGATAGAAGAAGAATTACTATGGGAATTAAATGAGGTAATTTATATAAATCACGGTGACTGACTCTTTTTCTTTATCTTTCCAAACACAGGAGATTCAAAAATAAATTAAGAAATTCATTGATGCCTTAAAAAAATGTTACTACCCTATTGCATTGTTGGTGGGAGTGTAAACTTGTTCAACCACTTTGGAAAGCAGTATGGAGGTTCCTCAAAAGACTCCACATAGAGCTCCCCTATAACCCAGCAGTCCCACTTTTGGGTATTCACCCAAACAATCACAAACAGGCTATACTAAAGCTACCAGCACAACTATGTTTACCATAGCTAAGATATGGAATCAACCCAGATGTCCCTCAGTAGATGAATGGATCAAGAAAATGTGATACACACACACACACACACACACACACACACACACACACACACAAAATGGAATTCTATACTTCCATCAGAAAGAATTACATAGTCCTATTTGTTAGGAAATGGAAAGACATGAAAAAAAAATTGTATTAAGTAAGCCAGGCCCAAAGTACCATAGGTCCCATGGTTTCCCTTAATTGCAATAACTAGTATATGTCTAGGAGAAGCAGAAAAAGTCAAAAGCTGTGTACATATGACCATATAAGATGATGTTAAGTGAAACAAACCCGAAGATTAGGGGCACAACTAGTTTTTTCTTTCTTGCTATTGTTTTTATAATGTCCTCTGTGTTTTTTTGTTTCTTTTGTATGTTCTTCTCCCCATGGTATAACCCCTGTTTTCACTGTATTTGATTCTAGTGCCATGCATCGGAATATATACATTTTTCTAATTTGGGGAGGGGAAGGGAAATAACAAAATGCTGAAATAAGGATACAGGTTAATATTGTTAACCTTGTTAACGTTGTTAACATTGTAACAATGAGATGTACAAGATACTATGTTGAAAATGAATTTTACAACTTTAGGGGGAGAGGGAGGACTTGGGGAGGTGGAAAGGAAAGGGATGGTAGGGGAAAAACAAAGGAGGGGGTAACAATGCTCAACAGGAAATGTACTCATTACCTTACTCATGTAACTGTAACCCCTCTGTACAGTATTTTTATAATAAAAACATATAAATATATATATAATAAAATGTTACTAGACAGAAAAACAGTATTAAGGGGGAAAAAGGATGGTAGAGAAGAGCTATGTGGAAATGTTAAAATTTGATTTCAGACAACTTAAATTTGAAGTAAAAACTAGGGGAAAGTAATCCAGGGGAAATAATTTTTTTTAAGTAAGAAATAATACAAGACAGGGAGTGCAGAAGCTAAATCAGTGTTAGAAGAAGAATGATAGAACATGCTATAAGGAATAATGATTGGGAATATGAAGAAGACAGTACAAGTAAAAGTATTTACGGTATTATAACAACAGTATACAAAGATTGACTGGGAACTCAGGGATGTGATTAAATATGATGTCTGAGGAAAGGCTAAGAGAATTAATCAATTTAAGCCCATGACCTTCATGGTGTTACATTCCAAAGACTGATATGTGTTTGAAATTAGCTTGTTGGGGTCTAAGGACTAAATAAGTGATAAGCAAATATTATTTCAAATGTTCCCTTGAATGAAAAAAGTATGAAAATCTCACAGTTAATAATAATATGTATTAAATGAAATAGTATGTATCAAATAATATGTATCCAATGAAAAATGAATATTGATTTTGTGCTCTACTTTCTTCTGTACAACCTTGATTCAAATACAGTTGAAGGAAAGCTCGAGGGTAATGAATAGTACAGTTAGAGAAATTAACTCTGAGAGTTCTTTATATCTACCCTGGTAACACTGGAAGAAGAAAAGGTTTTGTTCTACATGGAGGATGAGTATATTTAAAAACTATTTTGTAGTAAAGAATAAAAGAAAATATAGAAGCAAATATTAGTCATACATTTTAAGATTAAGGATATGAAAAATGGAGGCAGCTATACAGTATAACTATGTGGGTTACTTGAAAGGCACCTTTTGGAAAACCACCGAGCTCTAGAGTGACTGTTGCCTCTGGAAAGATGTGGATTTTTGGTTTACCAAGAAGATAAGCCAAGGATACGTGGGCTGGTGCCATTGCTCCATGTGAAATCACTATATCAGTCTGGAACACCTGTCTGAGGCCAAGAAGACCTCCTCCTTTCTGCCCTCACCACTAAAATCTCCAGAGCACCACTGAAATCCCAAGTGTTGTGGAGCTGATAAAGATTGGCCACAGAGTTAGAGCTGGAAAGACCACATAGCTCAACATGTTCAACACCCTTATCCCTTCTATATTAGGCTGATGTTCTAGTTGGGGTTTGAAAATTGCTTGACAGTGCAGGAAAACCCCGCCTTCTCACTTCCTAAAGAGTGTCTACAACATTGCCAGTGTTTGTGGATTGGTTAGTGGACTGGTTACTGAATATTGTCTAAGTGTCTCATTCTAATGTCACTGGGTGCAAAAAGGTTCTTGTATAGTAAGGCCTTCTTTGCTGAGCTATCTGCATTTGTAGCTGCTGCTGCTGTCCTAGCAAGTTTGAAGCCAAAGAGGGGTCGGGAGAGGATATGGGATTGGTCTCCTCTATGAATTACCAAAAGACAACTGACTCAGCTTTATTTGCAAACTAAGGAAATAAGGCATAGTTCTCTTCAAAGTTTTAAAAAAAGAACCAGACACACACACACACACACACACACACACACACATACACACACACACACAAAGTTCTATAAAGGACACAAAGTGATTTTAAAAAACTGTTTCTTTCCTAAAGGTCAAGCAAGTAACTAAAATTAAAGATACAGCTTTTCACATTGAAGAGCTTTCTGTAGGACTCAAAATATTAAACTAATATTATATTCCAAAAATAGTTTATGAATTTGTGCCCAAGTTCTCTATTTAGTTGAAAGGAATCTACGCTCATACAAATCATATAACTACTATATAATAAGAATGACCTTTTTAACCTATTGGATGTCACATAAGCTTAGGATTATTTAATATTTTACATTCCTTGAGGACAGGTGGCATTATTTGTGTATCTCAGCACCAAATACAATGTTTAAGACATATTGAATACTTGGCAAACAATTATTAATGATGAAGGTACTCTCTCAAAAGAATGAACTCATATGCAATACAAATATTTAGTTGAAAACATTTTCAAACCTACTTGGGGTTATTCATTCAAAATGGTAATTTTCAAGATGCTAGAAATTAGAAAAATATACTAAGAATAGGTTAGTATAAATGATTTTGTAAATATGGGCAATTATGTGTAGAAACCATGCTGGGTGATCATCTGACACGTATATATCAGTTCCTTCATGCAGGAGTGCCAATCTGCCTTGATAAAGCTTGAAGATTTGAAGAGAGTACATGGAATTTTTAGATAAAACAAATACTTCCAGAAAAGACTTGGAAAAAGTTATATTAAATGAAGTAAGCCAGGCACCAAAGAAACATAGGTCCCATGGTTTCCCTTATTTACAATAACTAGTATATGTCTGAGACAAGCAGAAAAGGTCAGATAAGTTGATGTTAGGTGAAATGAACCCCAAGATAAGTAATCAAATGCTTTTTTCTTTCATGTGATTGTTTCTAACATATTTATAAGATGATTTCTTTGTTGCTTTGTATGGCCCTCCCCCACAGAATAACCCCTGCTCTCACTGTATTTGATGTTGGTATAATTTGCGGAGGGGAAGGGAGAAAACAAGTCGTTTAAATAGGGATCCAGGTGGACCCATTGCAACAATGACATGTACAAGTTGTTGTGTCGAAAAACGAACTTTACAACTCTGGCTGAGAGGTGGTAGGGTAGGGGGAAAGGGAGTAAGAGACGGGAAGGGATAGGAAGGGGAAACAAAGGAGGAGGCAACAATGCTTGATAAGAAATGTATTCATTATCTTGCCCATGTAATCGTAACACTCTGTACGGCATTTTCACAATTAAAAAAAAAGATTATGTTAAGTGAAATGAACCCCAAGATAGGGACACAAGTGGTATTTTCTTTCTTGCTATTGTTTCTAACGTATTTATAAGGTACCACATGATTTTTTTGTTGCTTTGTATGTCCCTCTTCCACGATATAACCCCTGTTTTCACTGTATTTGATGTTGGTATAATTTGGGGAGGTGAAGGAAAAAATTGTTTAAATATGGATGTTGAAAAACAAACTTTACAATTTAGGTGGGGGGGTGCAGTTGTGGAGATGGATGCAAAGGGATGGTAGGGGAAAAACAAAGGAGGAGGCAACAATGCTTGATAAGAAATGTACTCATTACCTTGCTCATGTAACTGTAACCCCTCTGTACTGTATTTTCACAATAAAAAACTTACTTAAAACAACAACAAAAAAACCCAAAATATTTCCAGAAGACAAATGACAAATAAACAGTTATTATTTTGGCAATAAGAACTTTTTAGTTCCATAAATAGGTATTAAGTATGCTACCTTGAACATGAATATAGAGAAGGATCTTAGGAAAATATTACAGAAGCATTTCTATAATTTTTGAGCAACTTAAAACATTTAAACAGAAGCCTGCCAAAATAAATTATAAGTATTTGTGAGCAGTGTGGTTACCTACATACTTAGCTTCACTTTTTTACCTTGAAAACAGAAGAATAGGGCTGGGGAGGTGGCTCAGTGGTAGAGTGCTTGCCTTGCACGCATGAGGCCCTGGGTTTGATTCCCCAGCACCACATAAGCAAAAAGAAAAAAGCCGGAAGTGGCGCTGTGGCTCAAGTGGTAGAGCGCTAGCCTTGAGCTAAAAGAGCTGAGGGACAGGGCCCAGGCCCAGAGTTCAGGCCCCATGACCGGACCCCCCCCCCCCAAAAAAAAATAAAAAAATAAAGAAAACAGAAGAAGAATATGAAATCACTAGATACTTTTTAATGAGTATAAATTTATATTTATAGAAACCAGTTAGATTGTAACCCTTACAGTAGTTAATAAATTCCATTTATTCAATGGAATTCTCTGAAAACGTTAAAATTATATTCAAGGAAACGCCTATAATACAAAGTTTATGCATGTGAGTGCCAGTCCTACGGCTTAAACTCAGGGCCTGGGTGCTATCCCTGAGCATTTTTGCTTATGGCTAGTGGTCTACCACTTGAGCCACAGCTCTATTTCTGGATTTTATGGGTGGCTACTTAGAGATAAGCATCTCATAGACTTTCCTGCCTGGGATGACCACAATGGTCAGATCTCAGCCTCCTGAGTAACTAGGATTACAGGCATGAGCCTGATGCCCAACAATACCGAGGTTTTTAGAAAGATCCTATACAGACATTGATGTAGAGAGTACAAAGTGGAAATTATTAAGTAAATGATAAACTTTAGAATGCCATTTCAATTTCTACAATTCTACCCATTTTTATGTTTTTTTAATAAACACATTGTATCATGTAAGAAAAAATCTACTTAACATTTCAAATATTGAATATTTAAATATCAAATTATGGTAAATATATTTATTTATATTAATTTAACATATTAAAAGTATGTTATTTCAAATATTTACTTAATTCCAAATACTAAATAGTAAATATTTAAAATATTAAATTATTTAACTTAGATCTTAATTATTGAAACCTAAGATAACTATGAATTTACTTTGTTAATTTTTGTAGTTTACTTCACATTTACTGAAAAATTTCAGTCGTCTGAATTAAAAGATAGTAATTTTTGTAATAGGATACTTTTCCAAGGTCTTAATTTTGAAATAAATTAAATTTTACAGAAAAACTTTGGAGTGTTACACAGAAATGTCATATATCCTTACCTACATTTCTTGCTATAGTTGTCATTCATAGTGTCTTGATAAATGTTTGCAATTTTGTATACATACTATTTTTTCTCTGAGCCATTTGACAATAGTTTGAAGATACTGTGTCTCCTCAGCCACATACACTTCAGTCTGTGAGTCCTAGGAAAGGTTATCCTCATCTAAACCACTTATAACTGTCAATATTGGAAAATTTAATAGTGATGCAATGTTTTTATCTAATGTATTGTCTGAAGAAAGCCAAACATCTCCAGTCTCCAGGCATAGAATCAAAGAAGAAGAGAAAGGGTGGAACCGCCCCTCCCCACCTCCACCCCCACACATGACAAAAAGAAAAAGGATCAGCCCTAATACAGGTTAGCTCAGCATCCTTATCTTCTATCTCTTTCAAGGAATATCCTCTTTCTTCCCAAGCTACACTGCTTTAAGATTTCTATATTTTGCCTCTTTCCACTGCCATACTCCTCTTACAAAAATACTCTACAGTTTGCCATATAGAAATTATTATTTTTAGCTAGGGATTATTTGCTAATTGGCATTTATCTGAAAATAATAGACAAACTGAAGTGAATCCAAAAAGCATAAGGAACAAGACTAAAAGATTTGTTTCCTTTGTATGTTCTTCCCCCTATGGTATATCCCCTGTTGTCACTGTATTTGATTCTGGTACCTTAGTACTGTATATTCATTTATTTGAATTGGGGAAGGGAGGGGGAACACAGAATGGTGAGACAAGGGACAAGGTGGGAACCAATGCAACAGCAATATACATAAGACAATATGTTGGAAATGATCTGTACAACTTGGGGATAGGGGTGAGAGGAGGGAGAGTAGGAGAAAAATGAGGGAAGGGATAACAAGTTTCACAAGAAATATACTTACTGCCTTACTTATGTAACTGTAACCCTCTGTATATCACCTCAACAATAAAACAAACTCTGAAAAAAAAAACTGATAGTATGTCCAATAAAAAAGAAGAGTTTTCACTGAAGACAGAATCCATCCTAAGAAAGGTAAAATTGAGGAAAATGATGAGATTGTTACCAGCCTGTATTTCATTATCCTGGAAGTGAACATCCTGGATCTGATAGGCAGCTACACATCACCACTTAGTTATCCTGAAATCCGGCTGCTCTTTAGGTGTCAGATCCTATCAGCTCACATAGACACACAGATGTCAAGACTGATGCTGGTTAGGACTCTGTGCTGTCAGCACAATTTCAAATCCTGTCATTTGAATATATACCTGTTAGTCTTTACAGGCCTTTTGTTTACTATGGGCCTAGAACTAAGTAAGGATTTTTAAAAAATCACTTCACATTTTAATGAACTATTTCAACCTCCATATTTTCATTTTCTCTAACAGGTCAGCATCAAAGCCTAGTTATTCTTTCCAAAGTGGATACAAAACTACAAGAGAAATGGAAAAACTGGAGTGTTTTTACAGAATTGCATTATGAATAGGTGAATTTTATCTTTAAGATGTTTTTGCAGTTCCTATATCCCATTCTCCCTAGTAAGCAAGGGAACCATATTCCTTCCTGGTTCCTCTTAACCCCCTGGGCTCTTCCTTCCCATTGGCATTCTCAGTGCTGCCAGAGCATCCTTCCAATACATGGAGAAGTCATTCTCCAAAATGTCTAATTAAAGTACTTAAAGTAATAAAATATTTGAAATATGGGAAGAGGGGCTTAAGGATTAGCTCTATGAGTATCAATAACACTTTACACTTGTATATGCTTGTATATGTATGTGTATGTGTGTGTGTATTCATTTATTTAACCGCACCCATTGAGTCATTATATGCCATGGAATTTGGCAGTTTTCTTGTTATCTCATATTTTCAGTCTCTAAAGCTTTTGTTCCCCAGTACTAAGACTGAACTCAGGGCCTTGAACCTGATAGACAGGAACATTCCCATTTAAGCCACACTGCCAACTATATTTTCTTTATTTTCAGAGATGATCTCAAAGATTTTTTCCAGGAATGGCCTGAACTATAATCCTCTTATTAACACTTCCAGAATATCTAGGATCAGAAATATGCAATATCAGGGATGAGGAGGTACCTCAGTGGTAGAGCGCTTGCCTTGCATACAGGAGGCCCTGGGTACGATTCCTCAGCACCACATAAGCAGAAAAAGCTGGAAGTGGTGCTGTGGCTCAAGTGGTAGAATGCTAGCCTTGAGCTGAAGAGCTGAGGGACAGCACTCAGGCCCAGAGTTCAGGCCCCACAACCAGCAAAATAAATAAATAAATATTATTTCTGGCTTGTTTGTTGAGATAAGGTTTTATTTGTTGCATAGGCTGGCTTTGAGCCAAGTTCATCCCTTTTCCTACCTCCTGCAGAGCTGGGATTATAGGCATTAGCAACAGCACTTAGCTCCAATGGTTTCTCACCTTTTGCTTCAGGGCTACATGCAGTCATTTCTTATGTTATGTATGCCTCCTCAAGAGCATATAGAAATAACAATGTAATTTTTCTGGATGATATCATTAAATGACAACATCTCTACATGCAGAGATATGTGATATATCCTAGAAATAAACAAGAAGTATAAAAATTTTGGTATAGTCCTTGGCTGATAAACCTGATATACTATAGGTCATATTCTCAGTCAGGTTGTTGTACTTTTTCTTTAGGACAAGAAGTGATTTATGTTGGATTTTCATGCTACCTGACAAGGTAATCAGGAAAAATAGATTTGCCAACACGTACTTACTTTCTTCAGATTATAGCAATAGGTACCTTTCTGCTCTGTCACTAAGGAAGGTCAGCTATGGTTAAGTACATGCTGAGGTCAAAGCTGTACCCAAATTATAAATCTTTTTGTTTATTCTGAAAACTATGATCTCTCTTCTGTGGCTGTAATGTGTATAGCATGGGAGTTAGACTTACAAACAATAAAAAGGAAAAACAAAAACATAAAAAGCAAACAAGCAGACTTTTCTTAGAGTATGTCCAGTTTTTTTAAACCCATTGCCTTTTAAAATAAGGAAGAGAGTAGGAATGTGCAAATTAAATAAAGATAACTTGTTAAAGGTTAACCAGTTTCTCATAGTGGTGTTACAAGCAAATGGCATAGTCATTCTCTAGTTCTACAATATTTAGATGTTTTATTTCAGTCACATAGTGGGAGCTGAGAACAAATGTGGGTAAACCAGATACAAAATACCTTCACAGAACAGAAGCTAAAACTTATTCCCTTAATCCTTCAGTGTTATGAATCATATGTTTTTGTCTGGCCCCTAACTGTGAAGAATGTCAGAGTAGCTTTGTCATTGTCATGGTTTGATATACAGAAAAGCAATACTATCATGAATAGATTATCGTCATTGCTATTGTGTTTTTTCTACATCTGTGTAATAAATTTCCAAATTTTAGGAGTTTAAATCATCTATTTGTTATTTTCTAGTTTCTATTGATTCCAAGTTAGGTATAGTTTAACTGTATTCTCTAATGATGGTCTCACCTACTGGGATCAAGATTTCAGTCATCATAATTCTCATTGGGAGTTCTTGGTCCTCTTCCAAGTCCATCCAATTGTTAGAAGCATTTACTTCCTTGCAATTGTGAGGCTAAGGTCCCTGTTTTCATACTAACTGTAAGTGGAGTTTACTGTGATGAAGTCTGTAACCCCATGGCCTTCTCACAGTAAGGTAGCTTGCTTCTTCAAACCAAAGACAGGAATCTTTCAATCATTTGTCTCTGATTCCCTGTCTCTCTGTCTCTGTCTGTCTCTTTCCTTTTCTTCCTCCATTTCTTCATTTGTGATGAACCTTATTCGACTTCAGTATACTTAAATGGACTAAAATATCCCTCAACAAGGGAGCAACTAACCATTTGTATTGACAGGCCTCCCTCCTACTTAAGGAGAATGGATTTTGAAATATATCTGGAATACAAATCTGGGAGAACATTTAAAATCTTGCCTACAACTATTACTCAGAGCAAAAGCTAAACTCTAAAACACATGATTGAAGATAGAAAAAAATTCCACATCTCCAGAAACTTGTTCAATACAAAGTTCAGTGTAGTTTCAAGATCAAAAATAATGCTTTCTAAAATAGTGCAAAAAATTCTATCAATAAACTTATAAATTCCCATAGATTCTGATATGTGCCTTAAAGTATACTTGAACTATTACAATAAGAAGTATTACAATAAAACCAATAATGGGGCTAACAAAGATTAATGGCTATCTATATAAAAATATTTACTTCAGTTTTAGCAACCCCAAAACTGATAAAAACTCAGCTCTGTTTTTCATCTAGGACTGGTCTGTGAACTCAGGACCTCATGCTTATTAAGCAAATGTTCTACTACTTAAGTGATACCTCAAGCCCTAAACCACCATTTTTAACCACTACACTCCTGGTTGCTTGCTACAAGCTATTACATACAGAATACTGCATTCTCAAGAGGAAGAACCATCAATATTTAAATTATAACATATTTTTCTGGAATAAGAATAAGGTAACTTGATTCATTTTCACTTTTGGAGTATAAATACTGTATAACTTCTCACTTGGAGTGTGGATGAACACGTAAATATGATGGACTATTCTCTCCTTTGGTTAGATGACATTACATGGCAAAATAGCAGGATAGCCATTTTCATGGTTACACTTTGCTATTCATTACTATGTTAGCAGGCTGGGGAGGTTCCTCTGGCAGCTTGGTTCTTAAGAAGTATGTGTCTACATTATAAAAGGGTCTGGTGGCTAGAATAACCCCAGGAAGACATCTCGCATGACAAATGAGGACCTCAGGCCTCAAATTTCAGCAAGAAATAGAGTACTTCCAATAATCTGGTAGAGTCCTCAAAAGCACCTTCAGCCCTAAGAGATCACATCAGATGATACTTGAGTTTCACTTGGAGACCTAGCATAGAGGACTTGGCTAGGACATGACTCACAACCTCAACGATGGAAACTGTATGACAGTAAGTTTATGTGACTTTAAGCTGCTCACTGTGTAGCTTTTCACAAAATTTGGAAAACTAACAGATGAGCCCATTGATAAATAAATGAAATGAAAAACTGGCAAAATTAATTGTAGGAATTGTTTGCAGTAATTATCAAATAATAATCCCAAATTCTCTTACCTAATACATACATTTTTAAAAGTAAAATACACTCAAAACAGGCATATATTTTTGTGGTAGTCCAGAGCACTACATATGACAAAAGAAAACTCAAATTCCTTAAATGATCAAAGAATGACAGATAAATGAGGATTAATAAGAGAACTCTGAGATGGTTTAAGTGAATTAAAGTATCAAGGATATAGGTCATCCATGCATAGAATTTGAAAGCACTTACTCTGAAAGTTGTTCACTGAGAAGACTCGAGGATGGTAGAAGCCTGCTTTGCAAATGCACTGATAGGCTCCAAGTACAAATCCGAGGCCTTTAATTGGCATACACTAGGAAAAAGAAAACACAGCAATATAGTCATCGTCTATCATAGTTTATTTCACAGTATGAAAATTCACACATATCCATCACTGAAAATGCTAACAAAACTAACACATTTTCCAGAAATAAAATGTCTCTTTTCTGAACTTTTATTTTAGGTTTGTTTGCTAACAGAAGTAACAATTTCAGCTTGCTTTCTAAATATATGTCATTATAGCTGTAGTTGCTATCTACCTTTAACTCATTCAGTTGCCAGAGGGTAATTACTAGACATTGTTTGGTTTTTTTTGTTATGCTCTACAGATCATCCTGTTGCCTTAGGAAATATTTATAAAGTCATATTGTAGAAGTCATTCCTTACAAAGTATTTCTGCCAAAGCAAGGGCACATAGGTAGGTAGATAAACAGACACATGGAAGTTAAGTTACAGAAATTGCTCTTCTGAATTAAATATTCAACCTTGGAGTAAAACAAATCATTTTACATGCAAATATAACAGAGAAAAATACAGAAAATAATCCCAAAGTCTCTGTACTTAAATTTTTTTTCATAGAAAACCCTAAGCCAGGTATGAGTAACTCATGCCTGTAATCCTAGCTATTCAGGAGGCTGAGATCTGAGGATCGTGGTTCAAAGCCAGCCTGGGCAGGAAAGTCTGTGAGACTCTTATCTCCAATAAACCACCCAGAAAACCTTAGTGGCACAGTGGCTCAAGTGGTAGAGCTCAAGCCTTGAGCAGAAGAGCTGAAGGACAGCGTTCAGGCCCAGAGTTCAAGCCCCATGACAAAAAAAAAAGAAAACTATTTTACATATGCATAAAAGAAATGTCTTGGCCAGATTTGTAATTATTTCACATCAATAGACAACAGACTTATCTAGGAAAATGTAATCTTGTCTTCTTTAACAAAATCACCAACCCAAGTAAAATTCAGTTTATTATTCTTCATTTTTGCCTCATTCAATTATATAAGCAAGAAATAACATCAGTTAAATTATGAGTACGACATAAGTAAAACAGGTATTTCAAAAATCTAGTCAACACAAATTATTTTCTATTGTCTCTACCCAAGCCCCATCTCTTTGCCCTTTATCCACTCTAATCTTAAAGAATTTATGATCTAGGAGGCATAAAGCTATACGATGACCTCATAGGCCTTTGAGAGAAACTCTAAATAATTTAAATAATAGTTCTGCACTTAGTTAATCTTAAATGGTTGTTAGTAAGCTTAATACTTCATATATGAAATGCCAACAAACAGAAAATAAGGCCCTGAAAGCTAATACATTTTCTAAAGTTAGAGACATAGCAAGAAATCTTTGAAAAGGATCTTTGGAAAGGACCTTTTGTTAATGTAATTTTTTGAATATACCTCTTTTTTCACACATTTATATCTTATGCCTTACAATTAAAAATAGTTCTTCTTTTTTTTTTTTTGTCAGTTGTAGGGCTTGAACTCTGGGTATGGGCGCTGTCCCTCAGCTCTTCAGCCCAAGGCTAGCACTCTACCACTTGAGCCACAGCGCCACTTCCAATTTTCTGAGCAGTTTATTGGAGATAAGAGTCTCACAGGCTTTCTTGCCCAGGCTGGCTTTGAACTGTGATACTCAGATCTCAAGCCTCCTCAGTAGCTAGGATTACAGGTGTGAGCCACTGGCACCAGGTTTTTTAGTCAAAACCAGCTTTACAATGTCGGGGGGGGGGGGGGGGGGTATGACTGGGTGGGGGGGAGAGGGGGGAGGGGGGAGGCTGGGAAGGGAGGTGAAGGGTAAACAAAGGAGGAGGCTGCAATGCTTGGTAAGAAATGTATGCATTATCCTGCCCATGTAATTGTAACCCCTCTGTACAGTATGTTCTCAAATAAAATAAAATTAAATTAAAAAAAAATAAAATAAAATAAAATAAAAATAGTTCTTGATGAAAAGCAAAATAAGATGGTATATTTATATTACACAATTCAAGTGAATTAACAAATATTTACAAAATAAATTCTAAGGGCACAATGAGTTCCTATAGACTTAATAGATAAAACACTTTGTTTAGGTGTTAATCTGTACAACTTGTGGGAAGGGGGTTGGGGATAGGGAAAACTGGAAAAATGAGGAAACAAGTTTGACAAGAAATGTACTTATTACCTTACTTATGTAACTGTAACCCCTCTGTATAACAACCTTGACAATAATTTAAAAATGTGCTCATAAAAGAAGAAAATTGTTGGCCTGGCACCAGTGGCTCATGCTTGTAATCCTAGCCACTCAGGAGGCTGAGACCTGAGGATCCCAGTTCAAAGCCAGCCTGGGCAGGAAGGTCCATGAGACTCTCATCTCTAATAAGCTACTCAGAAAACTGGAAGTGGCACTGTGGCTCAAGTGGTAGAGCACTCACCTTGAGCTGAAGCGCTGAGGGACAGCGCCCAGGCCTAGAAATCAAGCCCCATGACTGACAAAAACAGAACAAACAAAAAAAATATTGTTTATAAATATCCAGTTATATGGTAGGTTAAATCATATCTCTGAACTGTGTAAATCAGGTAAATTAAATATTCACATTGTAGAAGTATTAGTATTGTGAAAGAACATATTATAGTTAATAGATTTGAATTCTGACTTTATCACTTCATCACTGTGAATTTGTGTTTGTTTTCTTAACTTCTCTGAGCCTTATTTTTCCAATTTGTAGTACACTCATTCAACCATCCTCAAATGTAGGTTGAAGAAAGAAGAGCCATAGAGATGCCCTGGAATGGTTCAATACAGTATATGAGAGGAAGAGAAAAAACATTAACTTTAAAAAATTAGGGCTGAGCTATCCTAGGATGGAGTTGCCACCCACTTAGCTGGGAAAAGCTGGAAGTCGAGTGAATTATAGGAAATGACTGAAAGTGTCATTTTGCAAAGGGTAAGTATGGAAGTATCTATTTGAAGTTTAATCTAGTAATCAAGTAATAAGGCTATATAATCTAGTAATCAAGTAATAAGGCTATATATAATAAGGCTATATAATAAGGCTATATATATATATATATATATATACACACACACATATATATATATATATATATAATTTGTACTAGACAAACTTTGTCTAGTACAAAGTTTAGGAGAAATGTCCAGGTTATATAATTTGGAAGTCACTGAATAAAAATGATAGATAAATCTATAATCAAATAAGATTAAATCACTAAGGGAATGTCTACAGTGAAGAAAATGAGACCAAAGATATGATAGCTTTGGCACAAACCTGCAATACTCTACTCAAGGTGTGAAAGCAGGAGAGTTGTTAGGAAATGGAAAGACTTGGAAATAATTATAAGTGAAGTTAGCCAGGCCCAAAGAAACATAGGTCCCATGGTTTCCCTTATTTGCAATATCTAGTATATGTCCGAGTTAAGCAGAAAAGGCCAGATAAGGTGATGCTAGGGAAATGAACCCTAAGATATGTATTCAAATGTTTTTTTTCTTTCATGCAATCGTTTCTAACACATTTATAAGATTATTTCCTTGTTGCTTTGTATGTCCCTCCCCCACAGTATAACCCCTGCTTTCACTGTATTTGATGTAGGTATAATTTGTGGAGGGGAAAGGGAAAAACAAATCATCTAAATAGGGATACAGGTGGACCCATTGCAACAATGAGATGTACAAGACGTTATGTCGAAAACGAACTTTACAACTTTAGTGGGGGGAGGAGTGGGGAGGATTGAGTGGGGGGGTAGGGGGTGGATGGGAAGGGATGGGAAGGAGAAACAAAGGAGGAGGCTACAATGCTTGATAAGAAATGTACTCATGGCTGGGAAGGTGGCTCAGTGGTAGAGCACTTGTCTTGCATGCTCGAGGCCCTGGATTTGATTCCTCAGCACCACATAAGAAAAAAGCCGGAAGTGGCACTGTGGCTCAAGTGGTAGAGTGCTAGCTGAGGGACAGTGCCCAGGCCCAGAGTTCAGGCCCCACGACCGGACCCCAAAAAAAAAAAAAGAAATGTACTCATTATCTTTCCCATGTAATTGTGACCTCTCTGTACAGTATTTTCACAATTATAAAAAAAAGAAAAGAAAAAAAGAAAGCAGGAAAGTTGCAGTTTGAGGTTACCCTCAGAAAAATTTTAGTTATTTGAAAAATAACTAAAACAAAAAATGTCTAAGGGCATGACTCAAAGTAGAAAAGCACTTCTTTGGTAAGGGCAAAGTCCTGAGTTCAACACCAGTACTCTCTCCAGTTTCCCTGAAAGTAATCTAGCTACCACACTAGTCACTCCACTAAGTACCATGCTTCCTTCATCTGAGTAGGATGACTGAGTAAGTATCCCTTCCTTGCCTTCCTCCCTCACTACTCCATCCTGAAACTGCTTGTTTATATAGGGTGGCTTCCAAAAGAAGATGACCATAGCTCCATCACAAGACACATCAGTACCTGTGTTTCTCCACCAGAACCTCCAAGCAGGCTCTCCAGAAAACCTAGGTGTAACTGGATAGGATGAGGATATTCCAAGTGCCAGTAAGTTAGATGGAAATGAAGAGTGAAAGGATACTAAAAATAGCAAGTTAGTAGGATTTTATTATTTGAGTAGCCTTTGATGCTACAACCATAATCTGTGGAGTTTGTTTTGAGTTACACCCAGCAAAGATTTATCCAGGTAAATTGAATCTTTTTTTTTGTACACACACACACACACACACACACACACACACACACACTGCACAGAGGGGTTACAGTTACATGAGCAAGGTAATGAGTCCATTTCCTATCAAGCATGTTAAACCCTCCTTTATTTTTCCCCTACCATCCCTTTCCTCTCCATTCTCCAGCTCCTCCCTCCTCTCCCCCACCTTCCCCCAAAGTTGTAAAGTTCGTTTTCGACATACTGTCTTGTACATCTCATTGTTACAATGGGTCATCCCATATCCTTATTTCAGCATTTTGATATTTCTCTTCCCCTAACAATTCCTGCACTGGAATTTGGAAGTTAATGTTATTCATTTAAATAACGCTAGTTTCCTGATGATATGACTCAACACTGCTAGAATGACTCAGATGAGAATTGTAAATGCTTGAGAGAAAGTCTGAAAGTTTATTGAAATAAAACTATCTCTCTGTTATTAAGCTATCTTTAGAGCTGAAATGAAACTGAAGATATAACTAGTTGATTAGATAAATATTGTCCCCCCAAAAGTCCCTTGAATATTAGAAAAAATGTTTACTAATTTTATTATGGAAAACACAGCAACATGAATTACTAGTTACCTCAATCTTTTTGTTTTATTATTAAGTTCTTTAATATCAAGGAAAACAAAGAAAAGCTTTCAGTTAGTGAAAATCAACAACAGTGGAATTTTCTGCTATATTCACTCTACCTTCATGACCCTGAAGCCTTCATAAAACTCAATGTGCTCACATTGACATGACATGGAGTGTAAAATGGGTGTTGACTTGTTTTGTGTTAAGGAATGTAAATTTGTACATGCCATACTTTCTTGTTCCATCTACCACCTACCTCTACAACCGTTACTTCCCAAACAAATGAACACATTTTCAGAATCAGGAAATTAATATACCTGGTTTGTTTGTAAAAATTGCTCTAGCCAAGTATGCTGACTTATGCATGCCATACTAGTTTTTCTTGAGGCTGTTATCCCAACTACATGAGAAGCATAAATAAGAGGATTGTAGTCTAGGAAAGTAGGGACAAACAGTAAAACATTATTGAAAAAAATAAAGAGCAGGGTGAGGCGGGTACCAGTGACTCATACCTTTAATCCTAGCTAAAGAGGCTGAGATCTGAGGACTGTGGTTTGAAGCCAGACAGGCAGAAAACGCTGTATGATTTCACTTATATGTAGTTAATTGTAGAAACTCATAGAAATTGAAAGTAAAATGGTAATTACCAATGACCAAGGAGTCATTGAATAGTTATAGTATTAATTTTGCAAGACAAAAACTATCCAGGGATCTGTTATAACATATTGGGAATATGGTTAACATTACTAAACTGTTAAAGTTAAGATTTAAGTGTTATGCTATGTGGTTTTAATGATGTTTTAGTATAAAATTGCCTTTCATTCTTAATGACCTGTATGTTGTACATGTTGCAGGTCATACTATAGTTAGCTGACATACAATTTCATCTCACATGTCACAGTTTCTAACTCCTGGTTAACTATAATTGCAGAGTAAAACCTGGACAGCTTGACAGTCCTGAATATTTTTATACAGTCATGTTTTCTAGCAGTGAAATGACTGAAGTAAGAGATGTACAGGGAAATCTTGTTTGGCATTTAACAAGAGTAATATTTGTGCCTAAGAAATAATATTTACACATGATTTTGAAGACAAACTAATTTGGGGTAAAAAGAAAAGGCAAAATGCAAATACAATAAATTTCATATAATTCAAAATCTTTAAGAAATGTACTTTAAATACCATATTTTTTCTTTATGTTTGGTTATAGAATCTTCCTAAAATATAAACCAGTTTCTGGGCTCTTTGAACTCAATACTGTACACAGAATTTAATATATTTCTTCACAAGTCAGAAGCATTACTTTGAACAATAAGTACTGAATTATGTTGAAATGCACTAATACTTTCTAGAGGTACTGAAGTTTAATGACTATTTTCTCATCCTCTCAATGGCCCAGTCTGTTTTTCCTTTTTTTTTTTTAAAGCTACCAGTGATCATGTTTTAATTTTAAAATATTTACCTTTACAAGTTGTTTCCTTTCCTTAAGTTATGGTTAAAATTGCTTGTATACTTGAAAAGTGGATCACCAAATATGTTAAGCAAGAGTATATGATATAATAGCTGATAAGGCACACAAAATAACTAACAGTTAATGTTTACTGTTTACATATATACCAGACTCTGATTTAAGTGCAGCACAAACACTAATTCAATCCTATTGCAATTCTGCTACTATCTCCTTTTTAAAAGACATGATTGTGTGAAGACAGCTAAAGCCACACTGCTATCAACTGGCAGAGCCAGGAGACCTCAAGCAGACAAGCTTCACAGAGAACAAGTGGAAACAGGGTAACCCTGAATGCCATAAAATGAAAGCCAATCCTAGTGTATGAATGATTTAAAAGCTATTATCATTGTTCCAAGACTTATATTTTTCTATTCTTCTTGGTTATATGGATTAGTCTGCTGGATCATTAAATTTCAAATAAATGAAATGATGTGTGTGTGTGTGTGTGTGTGTGTGTGTGTGTGTGTGTGTGTGTAGATAGATAGATAGATAGATACATGATTTTGAAAACAAACTAATTTGGAGTAAAAAGAAAAGGTAAAAATGCAAATATAATTTTATATATATATATATATTTCCTCCTGCCCCTACCCCCCAACACCAGTGGCTCATGCCTGTAATCCTAGCTATTCAGGAGGCTGAGATCTGAGAATTAAGGTTCCAAGCCAGCCCAGGCAGAAAGTCTGAGAGACTCTTATTTCCAATAAACTACTCAGAAAAGCACGGAAGTTGCACTGTGGCTCAAGTGGTCTTGCACCTGTCTTGATTACAAAGAGTCTCAGGGACAGTGCCTAGGCCCTGAGTTCAAGCCCCACTACTGGAAAAAAAAAGATGTATATATGAAGCTCAGTGCTATGATTCATATATATAATCCCATCTGCTTACGAGATGAATATTGGAAAGATTACACACAAGGGCAAAAAGTTTGCAAGACTACATTTCAATCAATAAAAGCTGGATGCAGGGGAGAGAACCAGTTATCCAAGCTACATGGGAAACATATATAATGAGATTTTGGTCCAGGATAAGCCAGGCTAAACTGTGAAACACTGTTCCAAAAGTCATTAAAAGAGAAAGGTCTGGAGGTATGGCTTAAGTGGTAGAGTACCTGCCTTGCAAATGCAAGCCCTAAGTTCAAACCACAGTACCACCATGCCACCAAAAATATGAAATTTTATATATATATACACATATTAGAAATATATTTTAAGAAATCCTACAACAGTTCAAGTTGAAAAAACAAAACTCAGAAACCAGGTGCCAGTGGTTCACTCCTATAATCCTATCTGCTCAGGAGGCTGAGACCAAAGAATCAAGGTTTGCTGTCAGCCTGGGCAGACAAATCTAAGAGACTTATCTCCAATAAACCAACACAAAGCTCACCATAGAGGTGTGGCTCAAGTGGTAGAGTGCTAGCCTTGAGCAAAAATTTAAAGGTGAGTGCTAGGCCTGAGTTCAAGCCTTAGTACTGGTACCAATAAAAATTTTAATTAATTAACAAAACAACTCACCCTTCCCCATGTAGAATTCACCAACTCAGATGTTAGAAGACAAACCTTGATTCCAGGACATATGGGTATTTCTTCTCAGTCTGAATTTCCTGAAAACAGCAAACCCTTGTGTCTCTGGTATTAGGAGGCTCAATACACAAATACCTAGGCAAATGCTTAGTTCCACACCAAATCAAGCAAACACAGACACAGAAAGTAAGGGGTTTCTATGGAAATCCACAGTGCTTGTCACTTTTCCCCCTTTGGTGGCAAATAATGGTTCTGCCTCACTGTGATTAAAGACTCATATAATTCCAGAAAGTCTCCTGCTGCAGTGACTTTCTAGAGAAAAAGCAGATGGCAACACCATGGAAGCATAAAGAAGAAAAACTTGACACTGGCTAGATGAAGCAGTAAGCAAATCTTGTAGATTAAAAAAAAAATGCAGCTTTTATTTAGTGGCTAGTTTATGTGTTTGGTTTTCTTAAGTTCTTCTTCTTAGCTTGTGAAGCACTACTGGAAAATGTTGTATCTATCAATTTAGGAATGAGTTTTTGCAGAACTTGGGAGTAAAACACATCAATTAAGATTAACATGCAGTGTCTTCTTCCCCACAACCACTTGCAAGTTTATTATAGCAAAAGAAATCACTTGAATAGAGGAAATGTTAACGACCTTGGGACATTGATAGGATGCACATCACCCACAAATTTCATCAAGCCATCTTCTAAGAAAATAAGAACTCATGAATAACAAATAATGCAGTATTTCACGAAGGAGAAAAAGAACTCCATTTGATATCTATAATTCAGTATGTGCCAAAACCCGGTTTAAAACACATGATCCATTGCCACAGAATTTAGAGGTAGTGGCAGTGTTTTTTTTTTTTTTTTATGATATAGCTCAACTTTAAAAGGAAGCACTCTTCTATTATTAATTTTCTGAAATGTTCTCATTACAGAAAGTAGAGCTAGCTCTCAGAAAATAGGGCTCAAGGATAGCAACACAGCATCTGGCACAGACACATTCCAAGTCTGCAAACTTTACCCTGACTTGCAGCAAGATGCTTTGTTGGGGCTGAAACGGACTCAGGAAAATGTCAGATTGCATCTTACAGGGAGCAAGCCCTGGTTTCTAGTCCCTCCAGAAATTACATTTATCAAGCCTCAGGGGCTTGATAAATGTAATTTTTTATTATAAAAAGTGTTTATTTTCCCGCCGCTGCCGCAGCTCCCACCACTACCTTTCTCTGTCTCGAATTTGTCAACAGCATGAATCAAGAAAAGTTAGCCAAACTTCAGGTCCGTATAGGGGGCAAGGGTACCGCTCGCAGAAAGATTAAGGTGGTACATAGGACAGCTACATCTGATGACAAAAAGCTTCAGAGTTCTCTAAAAAAAAAAAACTGGCTGTGAATAACTGGTATTGAAGAGGTGAACATGATTAAAGATGATGGGATGGTTATTCATGTCAACAACGCCAAAGGCCAAGCTTCCCTCTTGGCTAACACCTTTGCAATTACTGGTCATGCAGAAGCCAAACCAATCACAAAAATGCTTCCTGGAATATTAAGTCAGCTCAAGGCTGACAGCTTAACAAGTCTCAGAAAGTTAGCAGAACAGTTCCCACAGCAAGTGTTGAATAGCAAAGCACCAAAACCAGAAGACATCAATGAAGAGGATGATGATGTGCCAGATCTTGTAGAAAATTTTGATGAATCATCAAAGAATGAAGGAAACTAAAATCTTTTCTGGCTTTTGGAAGCTGGAATGGACTAGATTTAACAAATCAGCTATGTGGTTCCAAAGTTTCACAGACATGGAGAGCATTACATCACTAGTACAGTAATATAAATATTTTGTACATTAACAATGCTGTTTATTCAGCATTTTGTTATCATTTGATTTTGCATTTTGCACTTCCAGGACTATACTTTTGGTCAAAATTTGAAGTAGTGGTGAGGCTGGGAAGGTGGTTCAGTGGTAGAGCGCTTGCCTTGCATGCCTGAGGCCCTGGGTTCGATTCCTCAACACCACGTAAGCAAAAAGAAAAAGCTGGAGATGGCACTGTGGCTCAAGTGGTAGAGCACTAGCCTTGAGCTGAAGAGCTGAGGGACAGCGGCCAGGCCCAGAGTTCAGCCCCATGACCAGACCCCCCCCCCAAAAATATGAAGTAGTGTTGAGTTTGGGGGTGTTTTGGTTTCAGATTCTTCTTTTTTGAGGGGTATTTTTGGTATATGTCTGTATATGTATGTGTGTGGTATGTTTGTTCACAGTGGAGAGCAAATTGGAAAACAGTTCTACTTATCTTCTCCTTCCCTAGTAGAAATAAAAGAAATCTTTCCATTTGTTTCCTTTTTTTCCCAATAATGCACAGAATTAATGAAAAATGAGTGTTTGACTTCAGATCTAAAGAGTTTTATTTTTTATATCATTGGAGGTCTGGTTTTAATTTACTTGGTTAATTATCATAGTTTTCATGCATTTTTCTGGGTTTAAAATGTCTTGCGACATTTTGCCATCCCTTGTAGATGAAGTGTAACAAGTTGGCTATCTATGGTATTATTTTGCCTTAGGTTCACTCTACCTATTCAGACCCAGAACTTCTTTTACTAGCTTTCTTCCTGATAGGCTATTTCCCTCTCCTTTTGGTTTTTAAATAGCCTGATCAGCATTTGATAATTAATATTCTTCCTCATCTTCTGCCTAGCCTGAGAGGGATGTTCTCCATTCAGAGTTTAAGTGAGTGCCTCGTACCTCTTTTTGTAAGATTTTGTTCCCTTATCTTGAGGAACAGCAACTCCATCTTCAGCTTTTTATTTCTCCTCAATGTTACCATTTGGTAGACATCAAACTAAAATAGCATGTGCTTTCTATCTTTCTTTCTTTTTTCAGCATGTGCTTGCTAAAAATCATTTATGCCAGCCTTATCCTGAATCCTAGATGTCCTCAGGAACAGGTGCAAGAATGCCTCTTTTCCGGCAAAGCTGACATTTGGAATATCCTTTTTAATGAGAAAAAAATAGGCCATAGACTCATCCTCAAGCACAAATGGGCATTCCATGACATGGTACTGGCCTCAAGAGGATTCCTTCATCACTCCTACTCTTGGCCTTGAATCTACCTCTGTGTTAGATCTTATTATTGTAACTGTTCACAACACCCTTTGCATGCTTTAAGGGGGGAGCACTATAAAACACAGTATTTATTTATTTTTTCACTTTTTAGAGGTCTTGGAGATAAGTTGAAATCATTCACTCATTTCCTTTTTGCTATCTGCTAAAAGCTTGCACTTTGCATATCAGCATTTATTATATACAATATTTTAGGATAAGATTTAGAAAATCTTTAATTTTTCTGGCCCATCACTATATTAACTGCAGCTTAACCTTACAGCACTCCAGCTTTTATTTCAAGGTAGATATCTTTATTTGATACCTTACAGCATTCTAACTTTTGTTTCAAGGTAGATACCTTTACTTGTATTTAAAGTTCAAGACCACAACATGAGAAATCTGTAGACATGAAGGCATCATTCTTGTGGAGGTTTTTTCTTTTTCATCCAAACACCTCAAATTCTATTTTATAAATCTTTTGATTTTCCTGTTATGTTTTATTTAATATATGGACTTAGTAAAATAACAGTAATAATAGTACAAAGGAAGACAGTAAAAAAAGAAAAAAGAAAAATATTAATTTTGACACCTGCTAGATAGCACAAAACTGTAAATCACTGAATGTACAATAAATGTTCTCATTTAAGAAACAAGACAAGGGAAGTGGCGCTGTATCTCAAGTGGTAGAGAGCTCGCCTTGAGCTGAAGAGCTGAGGGACAGCGCCCAGGCCCAGAGTTCAAGCCCCATGGCCGACCAAAAAAAAAAAAAAAAAAAAAAGATGTTTAAAGCTGGGCTGGGAAGGTGACTCAGTGGTAGAGTGCTTGCCTTGCATGCATGAGGCCCTGGGTTCGATTCCTCAGCACCATATAAGCAAAAAGAAAAAAGCCAGAAGTGGTGCTGTGGCTCAAGTGGTAGAGCGCTAGCCTTGAGTTGAAGAGCTGAGGGACAGCGCCCAGGCCCAGAGTTCAGGCCCCACGACCAGACCCAAAAAAAAAAAAAAGAAACAAGACAAGGTCAACAGACAAATGTAAATTCTTAATATGTGTAATACTTATAAAAATTGAAACTCTTCCCTCCAAGAAACCACAAGCTCAATATGATTTATCTGTGCTCCACAGCAGATATGCACTCCATACTCCTTTTGGTCCTAGTTCATGAGTACTGGGGATCTTGTTTTCATTCTTTACTTTATTACTCTTGTGTAGTGATCTCTGCTATTCACTATTTGTTCCAACAACAAATAACAAAGTCATAGGCTGGTTCTGAGAGATATCACACCTCACAAGTGCAAGAGAAAAAGCAGAGCTGCTATAAATATATAACCTGTTCTAGTTACAATTAAAGCCTCATGTGTGTCTGGTTTTGAGCATTCCATCTTTAAACATAAAATTAATTAAAGATACCAATGATACAAAATTAACAGAAATTTTTGAGATTATGTATCTTTAAATGCAAACTGCTAAATTCAAGATAAATTGAAGTAAAATATTTTGAAATGAGAATAAAAAATACACAGAAACTCCTTCCACTACCTTTGAGAAAACCAACAAATCACCCACAATCGGTCCCCACCTCTCATTTAAAGTTTATTAATCCCCCTCCTTTGGGTGTAATCTTCTCAAACACATTCCTAGTCTCTTCATCGAGCAATAATGCCTCTTTTTGGTTTAATTTTTTTCCTTTCTACTATTTTCCTCATTATTAACTATAAATATATCAGCCATATAAAAACATAATGACAAAAATAAACCTTCACTCAATTCTAAATTCATCTTCAGTTACTATCCAAGATTCTTCACAGCTTTAGTAATATACTCATCTGCACTTGTCTACCTTCTACCACAAGGCAGCTCTCATCACCCACGCCGATACTGCCAAACACACAGAAATATCTGTGTCATACAATGCAGTATTACTTTTCATGGCATGCTTTTTTAACTGTTCTGCGATGATTCCCTCCTTCAAGAAACACTTGCTTTCCTTTTCAAATTTCTTCTTATTTTCTTTATCAGTTCTTTCAATATATAACTGTCACTCCTTTTCCTGAACCTACCAGCTAGAGTTTGTACCCTGATAGTTAACTCTACTTTTCCTCTCCATGTTCTTTCAAAACTTTGATGCATATGTCAAGGTCAGCTGCTTGGTTCTAACTGCAGACGCCTGGATTAGAAACTTTTTGCTTTTTCTTTTGCTTACAAAGTTCTATCACTTTGCCTGCTAGATAAATGTAAAATCAACACCCTTCTTTGCCATTCCTATTGCACTACTAACTAAAGCCCCCATAATCATTCAACAACTGTTTCATGCATGATTACTCAAGTTGGTATTCCACCAATCACATCCTATGAGTTAACGAAAGTAACATCACTTTTCTTATCAATTGCTATTACTTTCTTGAAGACAACATGAAAAAGTTCTTACTGTAAAAGTTAAAATAATGAAGAGTTGAAGTTTGATACATATACCTTAGTTGAAGATTTTAAACATTTTAAACATAAAGGCAGTAGAAAGTTTTAATAGATTGAAAAAATTATACAAGAAATTCACAAAACAGTTACATTTATAGACACTAACAAAGCTGAAAACTGAAATTTAAAATGAAAAGTCATTTATAACTGCAACAAAGAAAAGATTTATATCTAAGGATATAAATCTAATTTGAAGTTGCTAAATATTTCAAAGTAATATTGAAATAATATACTGTGTTTTCTTGTCATATCAGAAATTATTATTATAAAATATAGCTAGATATGTACAGATGACCATATAAGATGATGTTAAGCAAAATGAACCCCAAGATAGGGACATAAGTGGTTTCTTTCTTGCTTGCTATTGTTTCTAATGTATTTATAATGTACCATGTGATTTTTTTTGTTTCTTTGTATGTTCCTCCCCCATGGTATAACCCCTGTTTTCACTGTATTTGATGTTGGTGCCCTGCATTGTGTATATACACTTTTCTGATTTGGGAAGGGGAAGGGAAAAAACAAAATGCTTAAATGGGGATACAGGTTGACCCATTGTATCAATGAGATGCACAAGACACTATGTTGAAAAATGAACTTTACAATTTAGGCAGTGTCAGGAGAGTGTAGTTGTGGAGGTGGGAGGGAAGGGATGGTAGGGGAAAACAAAGGAGGAGGTAACAATGCTTGATAGGAAATGTACTCATTACCTTGCTCATGTAACTGTAACCTCTCTGTACAGTATTTTTACAATAAAAATATAAAAATAAAATAAAAACATAGCTAGATATGTACATATGACCATATAAGATGATGTTAAACAAAATGAACCCCAAGACAGGGACACAGTGGTTTTTTTCTTTCTTGCTATTGTTTTTAACATATTTATAATGTACTATGTGATTTTTTTGTTTATTTTGTATGTTCTTTCCCCACAGTATAACCTCTGTTTTCACTGTATTTGATTCTGGTACCCTATATCTTGTATATAAAATTTTTCTAATTTGGGGAGGGGAAGGGAAATAACAAAATGCTGAAATAAGGATACAGGATGACCCATTGTAACAATGTGATGTACAAGAAGACATTATTTTGAAAGCGAACTTTACAACTGGGGGGGGAGGGAGGAGCTGGGGAGGTGGGGAGGTGGAGTAGGGGAAAAACAAAGGAGGAGGTAACAATGTTCAATAAGAAATATACTAATTACCTTACTAATGTAACTGTAACCCTCTGTAAAGTATTTTCACAATAAGAAACATATATATTTAAAAAAATAAAATATAACTAGAAAACAGTATGTCTGGGAATTATGTAATATATTTATTTTTATGTGACATTTTGATTAAAAAATAAAAATCTCAATGGAAATTTGAAAAACATTTTTAAACTAGGTAATAATGTAAATATGACATAAAAATCTAGTAAATACAACTAAATCTGTGCTCATAATTAATTTTTAGTTTTAAATTCACATAATAAGACAGGCATCAGTGGCTCATGACTGCAATCCTAGCTAGTCAGGAAGCCAAGACCTTAGAATCGTGTTTGAAGCCAGCCTGGGTAGAAAAGCTCATGAGACTGTTATCTCCAATTAACCACCAAAAAAAAAGTGGAGAGTTGTGGCTCAACTGGGAGATCACCAACCTAGGCAATAAGAACTCAGGTACAGCATCCAGGCTCTGACATCAAGTTTCAGGACTGGCACAAAAGAATAAAAAGTTTAAAAAAATTTAAACGTGTAAATTCACATAGTATAATGGAGGACTGAAAATGTTCTTATTAATTCAAAAGAAGATATATTAAATAATTAGAAAGAATTATAAAGCAGATGGTAGGTTTAATTTAAGCAATGACAATAATTATCTATATATATATACTCAAAATATTTCAAAGAAAATATAAACACTATAAAATTACATGAAAAACACAAAAACCTTAAAAAATGAATATACCTTGAATACAAGTATATATAAATATTTTAAATAAATAGTTGGAAAACATATTGTCTTTCTTTGGAACCCATTAGAAACAGATCCTGAAACAAATATCTGAGTATCAGTATTTAGAAGGTAATTCTAAATTGATTGCTGGTGACTAATGCCTATAATCCTAACTACTCAGGAGGTTAGGATCTGAGAATAGAGAAACAAATTCATGAGATGCTTATCTCCAGTTTAACCACCAAAAAGCCAGAACTGGAGACATAGCTCAAATAATAGAGTGCCAGCCATAAGCAAAATGGTTGACTGAAAGTGAGGATCAAGTCTCCCTGAGTTCAAGACCCAGTACACACTCTCTCTCTCCCTCTTTCTTCCCCCTCTCTTCCCAAATACACAAGACAATTGTAAGATAAAAGAGAAGGGATACAGTAAATAAGATAAAGGCAACAATGCTTAATCAAAGGAGGTGAGATTCTTACAAATGAGTATTAATTCTTTTAGGGAATTCTAGAAATTCAACTCAGAACAAAAGTTACACAATATCATACCCCAGAGTGATTTAGAGTTATTCCTAGAGACATTCGTTTTCTGGCATTTGAGCATTCCAAGAAACAGCCCTGAGGCAATTGGAAATCCAGCCTCGCACTCTAATCAATGGCAAGACCTGAAAGAAGATGGACATGGCAATGGTATATATTCAAACAATACACCATGCAAACACACACTGAAAAAAGCTGTGCAGCTCAACAGAGTAGATCTTAAGGTATTAACAGATCTTTTAAAAAGAACATTTACAGAGATAAAGATGCCAATTCATAAGGACAGGAGCACAGTTCAAACTTAGTCACATCTAACATTACACTTTTAGTTTATATAAAGTAACCTCTATTCACACAAAAAGCCTATCTTCCTGCAGAAATTAATGACAATAAAAATAAATAGAAAGACATATTATATTCATAAATGGAAACAATATCATGATATTTGCACAAATTCATATAATTGCACAAATTCATATAGAGGACTTCTGAACTGGCAATCTAATCCAAACTTTATATAGACATGTGTTCAGAAATGCAAAGAACTAAGAACTGTGAAAAGGGGCTGGGAAGGTGGCTCAGTGGTAGAGTGTTTGCCTTGCATGCATGAGGCTCTGGGTTCGATTCCTCAGTACCATATAAGCAGAAAAAGCTGGAAGTGGTGCTGTGCTCAAGTTATAGAGGGCTAGCCTTGAGCTGAAGAGCTGAGGGACAGTGCCCAGCCCCAGAGTTCAGGCCCCATGACAGAACCCCCCCTCTCCCCCCAAAAAAAAGAACTATGAAAAAAAATCTTGAAGAACAGTAGAAAAGTGAAAGATTTTCTCTACAGATTTATCAAGACTTTGTAGAGCAACAGTAATTGTAGCAATAAGATATTGAAACAAGCCCCCTAATATTGTTGGCCATATATTACATTGGAAAAATGTAAAATGTTATATTTAAAAAAATAGGATATTTAAGTCTGGTGCTGGTGGCTCGCATGAAGGCTGAGGACTGTGGTTCAAAGTCAGCCCAGACAAGAAAGTCCAGAAGACTCCTATCTCCAATAAACTACTCAGAAAAAGCCAGAAGTGCCCTGCGTTCAAGCCCCAGAACCAGCACATGTGTGTGTGAGTGTGTGTGTGTGTGGGGGGGGGGGGGGGGGTGTGTGTGTGTAAATGATATTTGTTTAATTAGGGAACAAAGAAAAACTCATTGAGTAGTGAACACAATGCTTTCTGGAGTAATGGTAATGTTTTTATTCCTGTTAGGTTAATGGTAGTTACATAGGAGTGCTATATATGAGTTCTTTTTAAAAATTTTAAGGTTGATGTACAGAGAGAGGGGTTATAGTTACATAAGGTAATAAGCACATTTCTTGTCAAACATTGTTACCCCCCTCCCTCATTTTCTCCCACTTCCCCTTCCCAACTCCCCTCCCACCCAAGTTGTAAAGTTCAGTTCCAACATAATGTCTTGAGTATTGCTGTTGCACTGGCTCACCCTTTGTCCTTTTTCTCACCATTTTGTTATTCCCATTCGTTTCCCCAAATCAGATAAACTTATATACAAGACAAGGGTACCAAAATCAAAACCAGTAACAACAGGGGATAAACCAAAGAAAGAAAAAATAAGAAGGAAAAAAGAAATAATTTCACAAAGTACATTAAGAAAAAAAGAAAACAAAAATAAAATAAAACCCCTCTTGTTTCCATATCTTGAGAGTTCATTGTGATTAGCATCATTTTATATGGTCATTTGTATGTAGCATTTGAGCTATTGTGATCCTCTGCTAGGACTAAGAAACAACCACCAATTAATCAGTGGGCTAAAGAATTAAAAAGAGACTTCTCTGGAGAGGAAATAAGAATACAATAAACACGTGAAGAAACGTTCAATATCTCTGGCGATAAAAGAAATGCAAATCAAAACAACAATGAGATTCCACCTGGCCATTATCAAGAAAACAAATAATCACTGATGCTGGAGGGGATGTGGCCAAAAGAGAATGCTACTACACTGTTAGTGGAAATGTAAACTGGTTCAACCACTCTGGAAAGCAGTATGGAGGTTCCTCAAAAGACTAAGCATAGAAACCCCTGTGATCCAGCAATCACACTCCTGGGCATTCTCCAAATGATCACAAACAAGACCAAACTAAAGCTACCAGCACAACATGTTTATCACAGCATTATTTACCATAGCTAAGATATAGAGCCAACGCAGCTGCCTCCAGTAGATGAACGGATCCAGAAAATGTGGTATATATACACAATGGAATTCTATGCTTCCATCAGAAAGAATAACATTTCCCCATTAGTAAGGAAATGAAGACTTGGAAAAAATCACATTAAGTGAAGTAAGCCAGACCTAAAGAAACATAGGTTCCCTTATTTGTAATAATTAGTACATGGGTTTCTTATTGTAAATTTTTTTTTGGTTAATACTATGGTTGTATGCTTTTATGTAATTTTATATTTCAGTAAAGACATTACAAATTGATACTATAGCTATTTTCCCATAAAAAACCTCTTAGTTCCTTTCTCTTTTATTCATATAAATTGTTATTTAATATTATGACTTACTTGAAAGAATCATAACATTTTAAGTATTCCAGTTTTGATTATAGAGATGTAATCTGTGTATAGATATTTAAGGAGGAACTTCTAGAAATTAAAAGCAATTCTGCCAAAATTATGTAAAACTCAGAATGTATTTGCATGCACTAAATACTTGGCTGCTTCTCACATATTCAGAAACTGAATTCACATTTGCATTTCCCCAGTGAAATTTTGGAGAGTTTTTCAATATAATTAGCAAATCAGCTAAGAATAAAGGGCATGAAACTAAACCATAAGTCAGGAACCATCATGTCTATTAAATGCTGAATCAAACTAAATGCTATTGTTCTAAATGGCACTGAGCTTTTCTTTTATTATGGGGATAAAATAAAATATTATCTATCACGTGTAAAGAAAATCATTTTAATTGCTGCAATTGCTACTATTCCCAGATGAAAAACACGCAAGGTTTTCAAAAACAATTCATCTGGTTATTTCAGAAAAGATTTAAAGATTCTTAAGTGCCCTTTGTTCACTGTCAAAATACAAAAAAAAAAGGTTTGCCAAAATAGAAAAAAAATGTAAATATTTAGCAAACAAAAATGTTTCCAAATGCACTAGGGAAATTCAGTTTTATGAAGACAACTGTATATTGGTGAAAAATCTCTCTTATATTAGCTTTAAAGCAGGTTCCTTCTAAAAATTCTTTATGGAATAATATATTTAAAGTCTTACACTCACTCTTTCAACAATAGGACTTTAGTATATTTGGGCTAATCTACTACCTAAACCAAGTTCTGAGCAATAAAACACAACTTTTGGATGTGATTATGATTTATTATTAGTATTGCTATTATTTGCTAATCCTGGGGCTTGAACTCAGGGCGTTAGCACTGTCCCTGAGTCTGTTTGTGCTCAAGAATCAAACTCTACCACTTGAGCCACAGCATTACTTCTGGCCTTTTCTGAGTAGTTTATCAGAGAGGAGTCTTATGGACTTTCCTGCCTATGCTGGAGCTGACTTTAGACGCTGATCCTCAGATCTCAGCCTCCTGAGTAGCTAGGATTACAGGGTGAATATAAATTTTAAGGAAAGTAGCTAAGTTCCTTAGCATTTCGGTATCTGTGAGTAGGACAGACAAATAAAAATTACAGATAACATTACCTTTTAATAAAATAGATAGTTTAGAGGGAGAATACAAATATTATCCAAAAATACATATAAATTCAGAAAAGAAAAGTGATAAGGAATACTGAGAAATTCTCAAAGGTACCATTTAGGCTATAGAATCAGAGAGAAAAACCTTTTTTTGGGGGGTGGGGAGGGAAAGTCCGGTCATGGGGCTTGAACTCTTGGCCTGGGCGCTGTCCCTCAGCTCTTCAGCTCAAAGCTAGTGCTCTACAACTTGAGCCACAGTGCCACTTCCTGCTTTTTTCTTTTTGCTTATGCGGTGCTGAGGAATCGAACCCAGGGCCTCACGCATGCAAGGCAAGAGCTCTACCTTCCCAGCCTCAAGAGAAAAACCTTTTTAAGGAATAAGAAAGATAGTCAACATGAACATGAAGAATAAAAATATTAAGTACCCTTATTTCCTTTTTGAGAATGTCTGCTGCTATAGTTGGCAAAATTCATACAAAGCTCATATATGGACTTCACTAAAGTGTTACATAATTTTAAAAAGAAGAAACCAGAAAGAAATGAGTGAAATATTTTGAGGATGTTGTTCAATGATATAAGGTTCTAATTAACAGAGAAAATTCTAGCAGTGCATTCCAAGACCCCTGGATATCAGGCTCAAAAATGACGGATGAAGCACTGAGAGAATGGTATTGGAGAATTAATTAATTATTAGATCATAGAATTTGGAGTGATACATATTATAATTAATTCAGGTATAAAATATGTACTTAATAACAAGAGAACCCAGAAAATACTTAACTTTTTAAAATCCTATTTTCCTTGCCTATGACATGGGAATACAAATACTTCCTATAGAACAGAATTAATCACTTATCTTACAAATACACATATGAGAGTTATTATGTGGTAGATATTAATTTGAACAATTTACAAACACTAATTCATGTAATCTTCACAACTGCTCAAAGTAAAGATGTAAGTGATCATAATCATTCTAATTTTATGGGTGAAGAAACAAGGAATGAAAAGTTAAATACTTACACATCTAAGAAGTGGCTGAGTAGTGTTTAAATAGGTGAACAGAATGCTCAGACACTCAATAATTCTCACCACAATCAACATGACTGGATGGTACTATACTAGATGATAGAAAGCAGAATTTGGAAGGACTCCAGTCTTTTAGAGCAAAACACAATTCAACATAAAAATACAGGACATTGAAATTGGCTCTACAAAACCACGTTAATGGTGGCTCTAATCAAGATGCTTGGAGAACAATAGAAGAGGTGGCATTGATCAAGATGCATTGTACTCATAAACTGATCTGAACTTAAATTTCTTTGTACAGCTACCTAAATATAATACAAAATGCTTGTATACAAAATTGGACATGTTAAAATGAAACTCCCCATACAATTAATTGATGCTAAAAAAGACAAAGCTTATGGAATGGGAGGACAATATTTTCAAATCATTTATCTGGTAAAGAGCTAATATCTACGATATAGAAAAACTCCTACAACTCAACAACAAAATATAAAGTAACAAATAACATATAATAGAAAATTCTCCAAACATGAAATATAAATATTTGCAAATCACATATCTAGTAAGGAAATTTCTCCACAGTATACAAGGTATCTTAAAACTAAGCACTAAAAGGAAAGCAAACAAATGGGGAAAATGAGTAAATATTTGAACAGGTATTTCTCCAAAGAAAGTATACAAAAATATAATAAGCACATGAAAAGATGTGAATATCAATAATCATTAGGGAAATGCAAAACAACAATGAGATACCATGTGACATCTGCTACAATTAATATAATCAAAATGACAGGCCAAAACAAAACAGCACTAGCAAGGATTTAGAAAAGTTTGTGCCCTCATAAGTTGTTATAAGAAAAGTAATAAGGTAGAACCACTATAGAAAACAGTTTGGAAGTTCCTCAAATACTGAAACATGAAATTACAATACTATCTAGCAATTCTACTCCTGGGAATGTACCTAAATAAGCTAAATCTACCTTACCAAAATGGGATGTATCAAATAAGCATTAAAAAGCACTTTTTAAATACGAAGAGCTACATGAATATTAAAATATTAAGTTTAAATAATACAAAAATTAACTATCTGAAAGGCTGGGTTCTATTGGAGAACCAAGTACTCAGCAGCAGAAATCTATTTCCATAAAATTATAGATAGTTGCAATGATTACCACTCATGCAGAATTTTAACAAGGTTGTTCAACTGTAAAATAGGTATAATCACAGTCATATTGTAATACCAAGGATACTGAGAAATATAAGCAAATTTATGAAAGATTACATTAGAAATAACCACTTTCCATTGCCTATTGTCTACTTTGTAGCTTTGTACTTGTCACTTGTTATAATTTCATGTATTTCTCTGAGAATTTCTCCGGTCGTGGGGCCTGAACTCTGGGTCTGGGCGCTGTCCCTCAGCTCTTCAACTCAAGGCTAGCGCTCTACCATTTGAGCCACAGCGCCACTTCCGGCTCTTTTCTTTTTGCTTATGTGGTGCTGAGGAATCGAACCCAGGGCCTCAGGCATGCAAGGCAAGCGCTGTACCACTGAGCCACCTTCCAAGCCCCTCTTTTATATGTTTTAAGTTACCATGTTCAATCATAGGGAACTCTAGGAATAATTAGGAAAATAAGATAGATGATAAATAGATAGTCATTGTTCCATGTATATTCTGATTCTATGCATCTGCAAAACATGAGTCTGATACATCAAATATCAATTAATGAAAATCACTGGTTTCTAGCACATTAATGACATTACTATTATCTGTATCTTCTCAAAACTGGGAACAATCTCTAGAACCTGTGCTTTAATCTGGCACAAGATTGCTAATGGCAAGACAGGGATATAAATATATATATATACACACACACATATATATGTATGTATGTATATTTATTTATTTATTATTGTAAAGATACTGTACAGAGGGGTTACAGTTACATGAGCAAGGTAATGAGTCCATTTCCTGTGGAGCATTGTTACCCCCTCCTTTGTTTTTCCCCTACCATCCCTTTCTTTCCCACCTCCCCAACTCCTGCCTCCCCATCCCACCCCTGCAAGTTGTAAAGTTCATTTTCAAAATAGTGTTTTGTACATCTCATTGTTACAATGGGTCATCCTGTATCCCTATTTCAGCATTTTGTTATTTCCCTTCCCATCCCCAAATTAGAAAAATGTATATACAAGATGGAGAGCACCGGAATCAAATACAGTGAAAACAGGGGTTAAACCATGGGGGAAGAACATACAAAAGAAACAAAAAAATACATAGTATATTATAAATACATTTTAAAAACTACAGCAAGAAAGATAAAACCTCTTGTGTCCCTATCTTGAGGTTCATTTCACTTAGCATCATCTTATATGGTCATATGCACATAGATTTTGACCTTATCTGTTTGTCTGAGACATACACTAGTTATTGCAAATAAGGGAAACCATGGGACCTATGTTTCTTTCCAAGTCTTTCCATTTCCTAAAAAATGGGGTGATATCATTCTTTCTGATGGAGGCATAGAATGCCATTGTATGTATGTATGTGTATATATATATATGTATATGTGTGTATATATATATCACATTTTCTTGATCCATTTTTCTACTGAGGGGTATCTGGGTTGATTCCACATCTTAGCTATGGTAAATAATGTTGCAATAAACATAGTTGTGCTGGTAGCTTTAGTATGGTCTTGTTTGTGATCATTTGGGTAAATGCCTAAAAGTGGGATTGCTTGGTCATAGGGGAGCTCTATATGTAGTCTTTTGAGGAACCTCCATACTGCTTTCCAAAGTGGTTAAACAAGTTTGCACTCCCACCAACAATGCAATAGGGTTCCCTTTTGGCCACATCCTCTCCAGAATCTGTTGTTATTAGATTTCTTGATTATAGCCATTCTAACTTGAGTGAGGTAGAATCTCAATGTTGTTATGATTTACATTTCTTTTGTGGCTAGAGAAGTTGAGCATTTCTTCATTTGTCTACTGGCCATTCTTATTTTCTCTTCAGAGAAGTCTCTCTTTAAGTCTTTAGCCCACTTATTAATCAGGTGGTTGTTTCTTTGAGGATCTGTTGTTGGAGAATTTTAATCTTTTGAGTTCTTTATTTTTCTTTTTGTGGTTGGTCATGGGGCTTGAACTCTGGGCCTGGGCGCTGTTCCTCAGCTCTTTAGCTCAAGGCTAGTGTTCTACCACTTGAGCCACAGCACCACTTCCAGCTTTTTTCTGCTTATGTGGTGCTGAGGAATTGAACCCAGAGCTTCATGCATGCAAGGCAAGCACTCTATCACAGAGCCACCTTCCCAGTCCCTAATTTTTTGAGTTCTAAGTATATTTTAGATATGAGACTCTTGTCCATTGTATGGCTAGTGAAGATCTTCTCCCAACCCATAGGCTTTCTATTTATCTTGTTTGCTATGTCCTTTGCCATGCAGAAGCCCTGCAGTGTCATGCAACACCATTTGTGCAAACTTTCTTTGATTTGTTGTGTTTCTAGGTCTTTATTCAGAAAATTTCATCCTGTGCCAAGGAGCTCTAGCATTTCTCCTATTCCTTCCTGTAATGTTTTCAGGGTGTCTGCTTTGACTTTGAGGTCTTTGATCCATTTGGAGTTCATTCTGGTGTAGGGTAATATATAAGAATCTAGCTTTAGTTTTCTACAGGGATTAAACCAATTTTTCCAGCACCATTTACTAAACAGGCTGTCTTTCTTTAATCCTATTTTTTTAGCTGCCAGGACAGGTTTTTAAGGACCTATGATTTGAGTCTTTAACATTCTTGTAGACTCCAATGGTTGAAAAGGCATATCCAACTAATCAGCAAAGCCACATTTTCCTTTTTATTTTTAATATAATAAACTTGTTAAAATAATACTAATATAAGCATAATAACAGGCTTACGATGTGGAAAGTTTTAGATATTTACAAATTCTTTAAATTAAGAAACAATGGTAAGAAACAATCTATAATTTTGTGTGAATTTCTTTCCTTGCTTATTTTTACTTGATAGCCCTACAATTTACCTTCCTATCAGAGCAATTTGAAAAAGTCTTCTACTTCATTATGTGAAGTTGGCTAGATTATGGGGTCTCTTTTTGCAGGAGGTATTTTATTTTGTTGAAATTTTTAAGACAGCATTTTGCTATATAGCTCAGCCTGAGCTTGAACTCAAAATTCTATTTCTGCCTTCTGAGTGCTAGAATTAAAGGTATGTGCACCATGTGTGTTTACACTGGATTTTCAACTAGTGGATTTATCTTTATCCTCTGGTTTCACTAGAGTAATAGTAAAAATACTTAATGACTAATGTGGCTTATACATCAAATAATCTGGTCACTAGCCTGGTGCTGAAAGCTCCTGCAAATCTATTTCTCCTTTAGGTGGGGAGGGCCAGAATTTCTGATGGAGGGACCAATGAGAGTCATGAAGCAGTTGCCTGAATGGTTCTGAGTAGTGGCTACATACCCTGCTTTAAAGACATAAACTAGTAATATTACAGCACTTATGTACGGGTTAAAGTATCACCCCTAAAAGAAGTTAGTTCCCACCTGACACAAATGAAAAATGAAAATTCAGTGAAAGGAGAAAATAACTACATTTTTCCCCTTGTGTTCCCTGCCTTTGCTTATAGTGTCAGATTTGTTCTATCTCAGAAGCAAGCCTTTCACATCTCCCTTATATTCACTATTGTCTGATTTCAATGGTTTAGCATGTATGACATGACTGGCATTGCAGTCTCCACCCCAGCTCCTCAGTAGAGCTGAACATGAACATAAAGTTGTTTACTTGCTCTTACTCATTGCCTTTTGCTGAAGCTGCCACAAGACTCCTTGGATCTGGTAGATTTCCTAAAGGGGGTCACATGTTCATTTCAATGGTAAGTATTCCAATTGAAACGAAGAAAATAGGAGTTTTAAATAGAATCTAAGGAATTGGTAATTGACTCTTTAGCATTCAGGTCTAATCCTGAAACAACTGTCCTGTCTCCAAAGTCACCAAATCTCAGAAAACAGGAAATAAGAAAGTATGACTTCCTTCCTAGTATACCCTCCCTGGAGAATGAATGGGGGGAAAAGCTGCTATTCACTTCCTTCTGCACCACCCTACATTTGTCCCTGGCCCTAATCCTTTTAAAATGAGTATTTAAAATTGGCCACTGGGGCTAAGTCAAGAAAGTGGTATTGTAGCTCTACAAATAGCACTTTCAATACTATGTCCACATGTAAAGGGCAGAAATGAGAGAAGGGAGAAGAAAAAAAATGATAGCAACCTGGAGGAATTTTGACTTATATAAGGTAAAGAAATTTAATGATATATATGGAAAAAAACCCAAGAATCATTTTAACTCATTTAACCAATAGTATTCTCACAATAATCCTGCTGACAAAATTGTAACACCATTACTCCATTTTATTTAAAACATTGGATTGTATTTTTTTAGTATTGTGTTTCATAATATCAATAATACATAGTCATTAAGGAAAATTTTTATCTCCTCATGCTCTACTGATCTTTACATTGGGTTACACTGATTACATTAAAACCTACTCGAGGGGCTGGGAAGTTAGTTCAGTGGTACAGTGCTTGTCTCACATGAATGAGGCCCTAGATTCAATTCCTCAGCACCTCATAAGCAGAAAAAAGCCAGAAGTGGTGCTGTGGCTAAAGTGGTAGGGTGCTAGCCTTGAGCTGAAGAGCTGAGGGACAGTGCCCAGGCCCAGAGTTCAGTCCCCACGACCAACAAAAAGAAAGAAAGAAAGAAAGAGAGAGAGAGAGAGAGAGAAGAAAAAGAAAGAAAGAAGAAAAGAAAAGAGAAAACCTACTCTAATTCATCTCTCACCAGCCAGCCTGGACACATTACACTAAAGGTGGATATTCAGTTCCCATCACTTTACTATCACCACTTAATTCAACTTTATTTATTGACACTAGGATCATCTTAGCAACAAGAATTAAGCTATTTTGACAAAGCAGGCCAGACATTACTTCCACATTGTTCTCTTAGCATAATTTCCAAATAAGGTTGGTAAGTACAGCTTTCCTTCAATTTCATCAGAAAACCTCAACAGCTTGAATTCAGAAGACACATGGTTATCTCACTTTCTGTGGACTTAAGAATGTCCTTTATACCCCCAAGATGTCTATAGCCTAACCTCTGAAACCTGTGAATATGCTATCTTATATGGGAAAAGGATTTTTCCAGGTAAGATTATATCTTAATATTGAGATGTAATCTTAAGGTGGATGCAGGTGAGCCCAACATAACTAAAGGGTCGTTTTAAGGAGGAGGGAGAACCAGAGACAGGGACTGAGAAGTGAAAAAGAAGCAGGGATCAGAGTAAAGCCGGGAAGTTCATGCGCCCAGGAATGGAGGTAGCTCCTAAGCTTGAAAAGAACTAAAGGCAGATTCTCTCTTAGAATCAATAGAAGCTGCAACCTTGACTTTATTTCAATGAAGCTAATTTAAGAATTCTAATCCAGATGCATAGCATAATAAATTTATGTTATTTTAAGTAACCAAGTTTGGGTAATTTGCTAAATTAGCCACAGGAAAGCAGTACACTTCTTCAAAGACAAATAGAATTGGAATATAAATCATGAAACAGTAATAAACAGCAGAGTTCAGGTTGTTGGATTTTAGGTTCAAAATAGAATCTAACACTTTGTAAATTAAACAGCTATCTAACTACAGTGAATCTTTAAAGCAATTTTCAGTTGGCTTAAACAGCCTGTTATTGAAGTTTCTGCTTTTTTACATAATACATGCAAATTTCCCAGTTCCATAACTTCATCCCTCCTTCTGAAAAGGGAAGTGTATATTGGATTTAGAAACAAGGGTTTGGAAGATATAGACACATTATGTTTTCAGTAACAATCTACTTTTGACTCCAACAGGGCAATTAACCTTTCAGTTCACATTTCTGTGGCAATATGGAATGTTAGGCAGGGCCAACAGTATTAACCCTCACCATCCATTAACTTTCAACACTCATATACTATTTGTAGCTCCCTAGTGCTATTACTAGTGTGATTAGTTTATGTAAAGCTATAATATTTATTGATGAGGCTATAAATTTGTGTAGATTTTCCAGCATATCAAATTTATAGGAACCATTTGAATAGCCTTTAATGTCTACTTCTGTGTTGTTTATGTAGTTGTCTCTTAGAGACAAAGAATATTCAGAAAGGCAGTAGGTCTACCCATAGAAGCCTCCAATCTCTTGAAAGCTCTGTCCATTAAATATATTCACTTGAAATATGTAAAAAAGCCTGCAAATTTATCACACTTATACATCACAGTTTTGTACAACCAAACAGTTACAGACTAGAATAATTCAGAGAATATAATTCTAAAAGAACAGACTAACTCAAGGAACAAAATAATACAGAGATCTGCATAAACTCTCCAGCAGGTTTCAGTGAAGCATATTCCCAAAGCTCTAAATCACAGCCAAGAGGAAAAGGACATGCACAAACCACAACAGCAATCAAGGTTTATCAGACTCTTGTACCAAAGACTTTAGCCTTCTAGAGGCCACAGAGAGGCTGGGAGTTGGTGGTAATGATAGTGGGGACAACATGGGAGAACAAAATGAGTAAGAAACTTCATACACTGACATTTCCTCTAACAAACTATATGGCTGTAGTCAGGTGCTGGAGCTTTCCTACTCTTCAGCTTGTCCATCTGTAAACTGAGAATTGAATCATATGATCACTAACATCATTTTCAATTTCCAAATGCTTCAAATCTTCTGAAAAGTTCAAAAGACGAATACCAAAACATTGGGAAATTTTAATACATGAGTGAAAAAAATATTCAAAGATGCAGCCTGTGTTATCAAACCCCATGACGAATGTCTTATAATTTTGTGGCCATTTTGGTCTTATTTTGGGGGTTTTGTTTGTTTTTGTTAATCATGGGCCTTGAACTCAGGACCTGGGCACTGTCTGAGCTTTTGCGCTCAAAACTAGCACTCTACCACTTGGAGCCCCAGAACCACTTCCAGTTTTCTGGTGGTTAATTGGAGATAAGAGTAACACAAACTTTCCTGCCCAGGGTGGCTTTGAACTGCAATACTCAGATCTCAATCTGAGTACCTGGCTTAGTTTTGTCTTTTGAGACAGGATCTTGCTGTATAGCTCAGTTTGGCTTTAAATTCAGGATCCTCCCACTGACAGTGCTGAGATTTACACATGTATGTCACCACATCCAACTAATTCAAAGTCTTTTATTTAAAAATATAAACTAAGTAGTGTTGAGTCCCTAACAAATGACAAATAGAATAGTGATGACGAAAATCATGACTCATATAATGGTAATGCTAGCATTTATGATTACCCACAATGCATTAGTTCTTACAGTTGGCCACTCCTAATCCCTTAGAACTTATATTACCTTATATGGTACATAGCAGAAAAATATTATGTTTCTTAATGACCTAGTGTTACTAAAATGAATTATGATGCATATAATTTATTTGGCAGTTTTCTATCACAGAATCCATTTTATAGGCTATTATCAAACCTTTGCTTCTGTACTTGTAAAAACGGGAAAGTATTACTAAGATACCTCTAAGAACACTCTAATGTAAAGAAAGTTCTTAAGATACCTTAACTTGAAAATGACAGCAAAAGCCAGTACTAATGCAAGTTTCAATTTTCTACAAGAAAATTTAAAGAATCACTGCTAATATCATGAACAAATAAAAGAAAAGCAGATGTACAGTATCATCTATACTTTTACATTATTACTTATTATAACTTATTAGAAGTATAAGAATGGATTTAGCCAGATGTGAATGGCTTATACCTGTGATCTTAATTACTTAGAAAGCTGAGAATAGGCGGATTCAAATTTGAGGCAGCCTGGACATGAAAGTTTGTGAGACTCCTTTCTCAACCTACAGCTGGTTGCAATGGTATATTCCTGTCATCCCAAGCTATACATAAAAGGCTGTGATTGAGAATATCATGTTGCCTGGCCACCCCAGGCAGAAAGTTCACAAGACCTACAAAAGAATAGCTGGATGAAGTGATACTGGATTCTAGTAATGACAAAAAGTCTAAAAGTAAGATGACTGCACTTCAGGCCTGCGAGAAAAGTAAGACTCATCTTAAAATAACTAGTGAAAAACAGAATTGGAAGCATGGCCCCCACCATATGGCACCAACTTAGCAAGCATGAGACTCTGAGTTCAAACCCTCAGTACCACAGAACAAACAAAATAAAACCTCAAAACCAAAAATGAATGGAACTGCTATTTATCCAAGTTCAAACTGCAAGTCCTTTATTTCCCTTACTTTTAATATTGTTCTGGCACATTTAAATGCACTATTCTTAAAAACAAGAATGTATACACTGCAAGATCAATAGGAGTATGGATATTTTTCAGACTTAGGTTTAAGATCCCTATGAGATACTCTTATTGCCTGATTTCACAAGAGATCAAAGTACTACAAAGACTAGGTTAGCTTATATTCTACAGTGGATGTCAGAAATCTTGTAGAGAACCTTTCTACACAGTAAGATGGGTCAGAGAAGGGCCTCCATCAGAGAGAAGCTTAGTAGAGCTCCCACTGGTCAACCAGTAGGAGGATTCTTTTTGTCTCTGTTTGCAAAATGTTGCCTGACAGGACCACTGAGGGAACAGATTTGATGCTCTGCTGTAGCAATAAAGGATAAGTGGAATCTGTCCATAGGCACTTGACAAATGGACTGCTATGGTCTGAATGTTTCATATTTTAAAACCATTGACCCGAAAGTGATAATAATAGAGGTGGAGAACCTAGGAGACCCAGGTCACATGGGCAAAGCCTCCTTTGTGGAATGATGCCCTTATAAAAGAGAATCCAAAGACTTGCGTTGTCATTTCTATCATGTGAGTACAGTGTTAAAAGTCTCCATTATGAATCAGAAAGTAGGTCCCTATCAAACTTTGGCTTTGTTATCAATTTGATCTTAGGTTTTATAGTTTCCCAACCTATGGTATTTCACTAAACTAACCTGAGCTGACTTCAACACTGAAAATGGCTTCTATCTTAACTCAGAACCAAATATGGCAAATAGCATTTGTTTCAGAAAATAATATATTATTGGATATATTATTATATATATTATTATTGGATATAGTATTTGGATATAATATTGTTGGATATAATAACTATAAATGAAACTGGAATTTCCATGTCTAATTATGAGAAAAGTATCTTTTCTATTAAAATAGGTTTCTTTACTTTCTCGTGAGAATTATTTTTCTGAAAAGTTCCTGCTTTGGCTTGGTGACTTGACTCTTGTTTGTTAACCTATTCTGCTAAAACAATGTCAGCAAGTAAAGTAACAGAGTATATGAGTAACTAAGACATAACTCATGTTATTCAAGAAAGTAGCAGAAGTTATGAATAATTAGGACTGTTAATCTTTTAATGGTCTCTCTATATAAATACATCCTACCCTCTCAAACTAGCCAATTGTGAGTATATTGTGGATCTGAGCTTGCCATTTCAAGCAGAGGGGCAGGGCCTCCTGTTTTAGAGATTAAAAAGGGAGCAGTATGCCTGCTCTGGGCTTATTTGCCAGTATTTTGGTTAATGGTGCACCCTTCTGTAGAAGTACACTTTGCCTTGCTGATTTCCTTAGAGTTGGTGTCCTTATTCCTATGTGATACTCCAACATTCCAGGCCATTTCTAATGCTAATGATGAAACAAATGTATCATTTTAGATATTTAAGCTTCTTTTACACTTAATTTTTATTTTATTTATTTATTTGTTTGTTTGTCTATTTTTTGTCGGTAGTTGGGTTTGAACTCTGGGCCTGGGTGCTGTCTCTCAGTTCTTCAGCTCAAGGCAAGCACTCTACCACTTGAGCCACAATGCCACTTCTGGTTTTCTGGTGATTTATTGGAGATAAAGAGTCTCCCGGACTTTCCTGTTCGGGCTGGCTTTGAACCGCGATCCTCAGATCTCAGTCTCCTGAATAGCTAGGATTACAGGGGTGAGCCACTGGCGCCCTCCTCTACATTTAATTTTTAAAATAAAGAACTTGGAAAAAAGATGCCAGTGGCTCATGCTCATTCCTAGCTACTCAGGACGCTGAGATAGGGAAGATTATGGGCTAAGGCCAGCCTATGAAAAATATTTGTAAAACATCATCTCAAAAAATAGCTGGGTGCTGTGGCATATTACTGTCATTTCAGCTATGGAAGATTATAGTTCAGGCTGGCCTGAGCAAAAAGTGAGACCCTATCTCCAAAATAACCAGAGCAAACTAGAGCTGGAAATATGGCTCAATCACTTGCCTAGTAATCACCAGGCTGAGTCCAAACACTAGAATGGAAAAATATGGACATATTTTGGGAAAAAAGATAGATTATATTATCTATGAATGAATTAAACCATCAAGCAAATGAAATTTGAGACTCTATAACCTCTTTTAGATGTATCAAGGTCAGAAAGTCCAAGAAAATCATTGCACAACATCATGACCAGACTATAATATCCTTGAAAAATGGTAGGAGATTCTAGTTAAAAAATGATAAATATACTAAATAATACATATATTAATGATATTAATATAATACATATATTAATATTAATGATATTTAGACATTCAACAATAAATACATATATCAAAACAATATAACATCAGTACATAATGTGTTGATTAAAATGTAATTTAAAATTAAGAAAATTAGTCCTGAATATGATCATTATTCTGAAAAATATTTTGAGATATATATGAATTTAATGTTGCAGAATATGAAGAGCATTTTGAACTGGTTAGATCTTTAAAATGATAAATTCTGAGGAGACAGGACATCAAGCCACAGATTTAAGGAGTACAGTCATCCCCAAACAGGAAAGAAAATAAAAAGAACCACAATTATACATGTAATAGTATCATGGGTACAATCCAAATCTGAAGACAAAAATTTTAAGAAATACCAAAGAAACTAATTAGCTAAGGAATCATAAACAGATGTTGACAACTGACAACTGACATATGAGATAGGATGAAAGACAAAAGACAATGTAATGACATCATCTCAAAATTCTACAAGAATGTAAGTGCTGAGATAGCATGTCATTTATAAATGAATCTGAAACACATTATCCAATAAGTAATGGCAAAAACTTCATCAGTATCGCAGCAGCTCTAAAAAAATTAGGAATTCTTCATGGAGAAACATGATTCCATGAGACAGTCTGAAGTTACAGTAGAAATAAAAGAGGAAAAGAAGGGGGAAACATGAGTAAATAAAAATGAATGTTAACTATAAAAATTAATAATAACAGCATTATGTTCAAGTATGTTAGTACAGAGTTTAATTGTACATTTAAACATCTGTATATTTTCTGGAAGAAGAGTTTATGTTTATTTTTGATAAGTCAATGATGATATTGTAATCTCCAAGGGAAACATCTAAAAAATTTTAAAGGATAAATACCTATAAAGCTGATTGATAGGGAAAAATGAAATAATAAAAAATAATGATTACAAAAGAAGAGAATTAAAGCAGAAAAAGAAGGTTTATTTTACTAAAGAGATAATGGTAGGATGTAGTAGGAGTATGTAAGCATATTGGGAAGTTTTCATTTAGTAATAATCACACCTTGGATAAACCTCATTGGCTATGATACTGCCAAAGTGCAAAGCTAAGGTGGGTATCTTGACCAACTTAATACACCAGTAAAAATTCCTGGTTTTTTTCCCTTATTTTTAGTATTTCTTTACAAGCTTTACCTGTTCTGATATGTGGGGATGTCTGTCTTTCATTCTAAGACATTTGAGCATTTAGTATTTATTTACTCAGTCTGTTCAGTTCTTACTTAGTATGTACTTTGAAACAACAAGAAAAAATGAAAATCTAAGAAATGATGGGCCAATTTTTCTGACCTTAACTAGCTCCACCTTTCTTTCTCTTCACAACCAGATATAACTTAACTGACAGGGTTCCTTGTAATTATTGATCTTAGATTATTTTTCCTTCTATCATCTTTGGAGATACAAGTAGCCCATACTGCCACATCTTTGTAAAACTTAGCATACATACCTGTCTAAGAATAATTCAGGAAGTGTAGGTGAATACAGTAATTATATTCACTGTATATATGTGACAATAGACCCACATAACTTGTGGGTATAGACAGGCTAAGGAAAGATGGAGGAGAACAATGAAAAGAGTGACACTGATCAAGATGAATTGTACTTATAAACTGATCTTTTCAAACCCCTTTGGACAACCACTTAAAGACACTAAAAATATTTTAACAGAAAAAAAAAAGAAAGAACTCATTATTCTTTGGATAATAACCCTCTAAACTACCATGCTAAGTTACTCTTAAACTTGTCATTTTTTTCTATTTCACTTTTATTATTAAACCTTGACATGTCTGTGCTGTCTTTGGCCCCTTAAATCCTAGCACATTCATTTAAAGCCTAGACAGTAATTAGCAGTGACTCTGTGTTTACTATTAGTTATGACTGCCAGTATCATCTGTACTGTTTCTAATTGTTATCTAGCCATTTTGCTTCTTTAGTTCCATTGTATTCTCATATCTGATATTCTTTTTAATAACCCCACAGAGATATGGCTTTCTGGATAATCATCTTTTCAATCTTTACTGTAACTACTATATTTTTGTTTTTATTTAATTTTTATTAGTAGGACTATTAATTGTACAAAGGGGTTTTATTGAGGTATTTCCATGTGTGCATATATTATACTTGATCAAATTTACCTATTCTATGTTAAATTATTTTATAAAGGAAAAATAACTTACGTTGTAAAATTTTTGTAAGGCACAGAAAAATCACTACAAAGAAAATAAAAATCACTAGGCTTTTACCCATTGACAGAACCACTTAAAATTCTTGGCCTATATTTTTCAGAGAAAGTGAAATGCTTTTCATGTTTTTGACATTCATTTTCATGTCTCTGGAATCTTTATTTCTTTAACTGACAGTGATATAGGAACACCAAACAGTACCATTTTCTTTCCAAGATGTCTTCCATATAAATTGTACTTTAAGGAAAAGAACTAAGGGTTTTTCCCCCCAAATAAATCATACTCTGTCACAAATTTCATGCTCTTAGACCCATTTTGTTCTAATGCTTTCACACACTCAATGTTTATGGTTAAGAGATATTTCCGTTATAGGTGTCAGCCAAACCACAAACATGCTGGGCATAAGTGGTTCTCCAGATTTCTTTGCTTAACATAGTTCTATCTATTTGCATCTTCTAAAAGATAAAATCCCTCAGCACCACATAAGCAAAAAGAAAAAAGCCAGAAGTGGCACTGTGGCTCAAGTGGTAGAGCACTAGCCTTGAGCTGAAGAGCTGAGGGACAGCGCCCAGGCCCAGAGTTCAGGTCCCATGACCGGACCCAAAAAAAAATAAAAAAATAAAAAATAAAAGATAAAATGTTCAACTCACATAAAGTATTAAATAAACTCTAGTGGGGAAAAATGAGAGTTTTATCAAATGCCTATAAGCTTCCTATTTCCTATTCTAGGCAATTGAGGTTGAAATTTTAGTCATATGCAGATGAATATAACACATCTTGGCAAGCCCCTTTATATCTGCTTGGACATTAGAAATGAACACTGGTAGCCTGCAAGCCATCAATACAAATTAAAAACTTCCAGAATTTACTGTCCAGGGAGTTTTCAATGGTAAAAAAAAATATGACTCCTGCATTTAAATTCTGATGTAAGTGGAAAAGGAAGTATAAGCAGATGACTAAAACCTGTTACGATTCCTAGTTCATTTTTTGTTCAACACATTTAAAACTGAATATGAAAGACTTGTTTGGCTTTAGCTCTTGTTATCTGTAAAAATAGGTCATTGAATTATTGTGCTTTTATATCTTAACCTATCTGATTATTTTTCTTTTCCAGTTCTCTTCAGAAATGTTTTATTTCCCTGAACATTCAACACAGTCATTTAAAGTCTTCCTCTGATTGAAATATACATGCAAGCAAATGTGAATATTTATTTCCTAAGTAAATATTATCCTAAAATATTGCATCCTTCTTATGAGCTCTTTTATGTTGTAAAAGTCCTACTTCTAGCCATTAAAAGATACTTTAATCAATACTCTTGTTGCGTCTAAGTCTACAGTCAGTATAGACTAAGTCAAGCAAACAAAAATCCTTGTTTGAAGCAATTAAAATAGACACAACTTGAGAATCTGAGCAAGAAAGGGAAAGGAAAAAAAAAAGAGAACATTAATGACATAGGTATACTGTTTGCCTCAGATTGTTTACTCCCTTCAAGGTATTTTCAAGTTTGTAGAGACCAAGTAGAAAAGATAACTCTCTGCTTCCATCAGTCGTACTGAACTAGAAAGTCAACATCTGGAATTCGGCATTACTAAGGCAAGCAGAACCAAAAGCAGCACTCCACAAATCTTTTTTTTTTTTTTTTTTTTTTGGGTCTGGTCGTGGGGCCTGAACTCTGGGCCTGGGCGCTGTCCCTCAGCTCTTCAGCTCAAGTCCAGCATTCTACCACTTGAGCCACAGTGTCACTTCCGGCTTTTTTCTTATGTGGTCCTGAGGAATCAAACCCAGGGCCTCGAGCATGCAAGGCAAGCGCTCTACCACTGAGCCACCTTCCCAGCCCCTCCACAAATCATTTATGGCTTCCAATGTGTATGTTTGAAGTAAAATGAAGTCACTTATATATAAAGTTATATATATAAGTATAATATATAAATATATAATGTTTAAATATTATATATTACATTATATATTAATGTATAAATATATAGTATATATTATATATAAATATATAAAATTATCATTTTAGTATGATAAAGTTGAGTTTCTTCCAAAAACATAAGATTAGTTTTGCATTGAAAACACATTCAATATAATTCTTCTCATTCACGAAATATAATAGAAAGAACGTATTTAATTAACTGATCATCTTCTCAGTAAAGTAAATGTTGAAAAAGTATCCAATAAAATCTAACTCTTTCATGAGCCTAGATAATGAGAAACATGCTTAATATTGGTAAAGTTTATCTCAAAAAATCTTTTGGAAGGCACTAAAATTAATGATGCAATATTGAAGGTATTACCACTGGAGAAGGAATAAGAATGTTATCTTTCTATCAACACTTTCCATTCAGTCCTTTACTGCAACTTCTAACCAGAGCATTCAGGAAAAAAACACAAAGGGTGAGAGTTAAAAAGAAGAAAGAGGAAGTGATGCTGTGGCTCAAGCGGTAGAGCGCTAAACTTGAGCTTAATAGTGCAGGGACAGTGCCCCAGCCCAGAGTTCAAGCCCCACAACCAACAAAAATAAATTAAAATAAAAAGAAGAAGAAGAAAGAAACATATTAATATTCAGAAGAGGCAAAATTTTTATAAAAAGATACCAAAACAGTCACAAACTATTATAATTAAGAATTAATTTATTTCTGTATACTAACAAACAGCTAGATAAATAAATAGCTAAATGAAAAATTATAAAACATATTAATACCATAAATGTAAAAAATTAGAAACAAATTTAACACTATATCTGCAAGATCTATAACAGAAAAACAAAGAAAACAAAAATAGGTTTAATGGCTCAGAGAATGTTATATTGTAAAGGTGCCAGTTCTTTCTATAAAAATCAGTGGGTAAAAATCTACACATAGTACAACCTTATGACCCAGCAATACCAACCTCGGGCATATATTCAGAAGATTAAAATCAAGATACAGAAAAGCCACTTGCACAATCATGTTCATTGCTGCACTATTTGCCACAGCCAAGGTATAGAAACAGTCCAGATACCCTTCAATAGACAAATGGATCGAGGCAATGTGGAGTATTGTATATACAATGGAATTTTATTCATCCATTAGGAAGAATGATATTATACCTTTTACAAAGAAATAGATGGAGCCAAAAAATTATGTTAAGTAAGTCAGTTCTAAAGAGACAAAGAATGTATGTTTTCTCTCATATGTGCAAATTAGATCTAATTTATCAATATGAAAGTAAACACATATGGGGTTATATGCATGTGTACAAAAATGTACCAAGTATGGCATGTGCAGGGAAGAAATTCTGTTCCTTAGAAATATTCATACTCCAACAAAATGAAACCAAGAAGCTGGTACTTGTGATGTGGTATGGGGAAGATCTATGGGAGAGGGCTAGATGAATGAAGAGAAGGGAGGAAATAATTCAGTCATAATATTCAATGCATGAAACTAAGAAAACTGAGGAGATGTGGGGTTGGGAAGGATGAGAGAGCATGATAAAAGGGATGATATTAATCAAGATATATTGTATGTATAAACTTACATGTTGAATGGTAACTCCTTTGTACAATTGTTTAAAGATAAATAAATTTTTGAAAGGAAAAAAATTGAGAATTTACAGACCATATTATTAAAACTGTGATGTAAGATGATAGAAATAACCAAATGAAACAATATAGAATTTGGAAATAAATGAGATAGCACTGAATATTAGAAGGGCTAAAATTAAAATGAACAATATCATAAGTTGGCAAGAATGAAGAACAAATTTTACTTTCAAATATGACTGTAAAGAAGTATCTATCAATACAATCAGTTTATAAAAACTCTAACTATATATTAAATTTGTGCCTGTCCTGCTACTCAAAAAACCCACAACTACATTCAACAAAAATCTATAAACAGAAACATAAAAGACATGTCTGATAAGCTAGGCGCTGGTAGCTCACGCCTGTAGTCCTAACTACTTAGTAGTCTGAGATCTGAGAATCACAGTTCAAAGCCACTCCAGCAACAAAGTGTGAAACTCTTATCGCCAATTAACCACCAGAAAACCAGAAATGGTACTGTGGCTTGGTAGAGTGCTAATCTTGAGCAGAAGAGGTCAGGGGCAGCATCCAGGCCCTGAGTTCAAGCCCCACAACATACAAAAAGAAAAGAAAAGAAAAGGCATGTCTGAAAATGTTCCTAGCTGCATTATTAAGAGTAATAAAAAAATTACAAATATATTTTGTAAAAGACTGAACAAATTCTGCTATATTTAGTAAACGATTATTGTTGCTATACACAACATGAATGAATCTCACATTTAAATTGTTAAGGAAAAGAAAGATACTAAGAATAAATGATACATGTCTCAATACATGTTTCAATATTGCATTGAAAACTGGGTATATTTGTGGTGTTAGAAAATGGTTACCTAAAAGGGCTGGTGCTGCCTCGAAGAAGCAAAAGCAAGACTTCTGGGAAGCCAGCAATACTGTACATATAGATTGGGATCTAGTTGAGCTCACTTTATAAAAACTTACTAAAGTTTGTATCTGTATGTATTAGTTCAGTATATACACATCGCTTTTAAATTTAAAAGTAAAAAGTGTTATCAAAATATTGTTAGGATAAAACTATAGAAAGTGGTTTTATTTCTACTTAAAAATTATCAGATGCTGCTATATCTCCAAAATATTCTGTAGAAAAATGTAAGTATAACAGAGTTCTATATAGCTGTAAATTACTCATTTTTCCATTTGCACAATTCTTAACATGATATCACAGGAACACAAAAAATACAGTAAGTAATGTAATTCAGGATTTTTTGAGCTGTATTAAAAATGTATGTATGAAAATGTCATAACGAAACTCATTTTATTCAATTAATATATACTGAAAAAATAAATTTAAAAGCTCTGACTCAATTGAATTACACCAATATGGAATTGGTTGTTACAAAAACATCCAAGAGGCTGAGAATTCCAAGGCTGGATAATTCAATACCTTAGCACCATATTTAAGACACAACTTGTTTCATCTTACCGTTTTACTATATTCACACTCACATGTTAGTTTTGTCTTGAAGTTTATGACTTAGCCATCACTAAATGTCTGAATCAGGTCCTTGCATCATATCTACACAACAGCACTCATGGTAGAAAGGGAGATCTTCTCCATTGTACAACAAACATTTCTCTGAATCCCTCCAGCAGACTTTCACATCTCATTAGTCACAGTTGTATAACAGGCCTGTGTTTAAACCAGTAACAGACAAGGGGACCAAGAGATGGCAGAAAATTATGTACAATTTATCAGAACCTTTTTCCAGGAGCTCTAGGTAGAATTACAATTCTGTTACCAAGGAAGAAAGGAAGAGGAATGGCTGATGGGAAGGCAACCAATAAAGTATGCTATATCAGCCAACTGAATTATTATAAAGGAAACATAAATAGTTCTTTGGTATCATTCATAGTATGTACAATGATATCAGTTTTTAAATGTGCTTTCTGGCACTATTATCAATGTATCAAGAAAGAGTCACATCATATTAAAATAATGTAAAATTCAAGCAAAAGATTAATTATCCATGTTTTCTATATTATTTTTTATAATGGGTAACAAACTAAATAGAGGATTAACTTTATGTCACTACAAATACCTGCTAGCTTGTTTTGACTGACTGTACAAACTGCTCCATTATCCCCATTATCTATACTTTTTTTTTTTTTTTCCAGTGATGGGGCCTGAATTCTGGGCCTGGGTGCTGTCCCTCAGTTCTTCAGCTCAAGGCTAGTGCTCTACCACTTGAGCCACAGCGCCACTTCTGGCTGTTGCTGCTTATGTGGTGCTGAGGAATACCTCATGCATGCAAGGCAAGCGCTCTAACATTGAGCCACCTTCCCAGCCCCCATTATCCATACTTTTTATGAAACAATTATCAATCATCATATTAATAATAATGGTAATAATGTAAAGTATTTTCTATCAACTACTTAATTTTAGCATTTAAAATGGAAAGCACCCTTTGAATCTTCATAGTCAGTCTCTATTTTTTTTAAATAAAAGATAGAATAGAATTAAAAGATGTTACTTTAGTTTCCAAAGGTCACAGAATGAACAGTGAGACTATTTGGTTGTATTTGAGATTGTCAATTTTTTTTTTTTTGTCAGTCATAGGGCTTGAACTCTGGGCTTGGGTGCTGTCCTTACGCTCTTCAGCTCAAGGCGAGCACTCTACTGCTTGAGCCACAGCACCACTTCCAGTTTTCTGGTGGTTTATTGGAGATAAGAGTCTCACAGATTTTCCTGCTTGGGCTGGCTTTGAACTGCAATCCTCAGATCTCAGCCTCCTGAGTAGCTAGGATTTCAGGTATGAGCCACAGGCACCCGGCTTGAAATTGTCAATTTTAAAAAATTATTAAGAGGACATTCAATATAATGATGCAATCCTGATACAGCTCACAAGCATATTACAATGCAATGACTTGGTCTCAGATAAACAAATATGATGTAACCAAGGTACTGAATAATTTTAATCTATTAGCCAAATAGTAACATTGTTCTAGAAGCTTCAAGATAAAAATAGAAGATTTTAACAGAATAGCCATTTCTTCAGACTCTCTAATTCCCTGGGCAGAAAGATAAAATAATTTTTCAGAGAAGTTCTTAGTGACCGAAACACTAAAAAGAGTAAACTCCAGTATTGAGGAAAATTCTACACATCTATAAGCAATAACAATGAAGTTCTAAAAATAATGTATAGGCTGTGGAATATAGCAGTTACATGTTTTGATACTTTGATTAGATTCATGAGTCAAATTAAAAAGACAATGAGTTATTTATGAAAAAAATCTTCCATCTTTGTGTGTGTGTGTGTGTGTGTGTGTGAGAGAGAGAGAGAGAGAGAGAAATCTTCCATTTGTGTGTGTGTGTGTGTGTGTGTGTGTGAGAGAGAGAGAGAGAGAGAGAGAGAGAGAGTCAGTCGTGGGGCTTGAACTCCCTGGGCTTGGGCGCTGTCCCTGGGCTCTTTAGTTCAAGGTGAGTGCTCTACCACTTGAGCCACAGCACTACTTCCTGTTTTCTAGTGGTTTATTGTTGGTAAGAGTCTCACGGACTTTCATGCCTAGGCTGGCTTTAAACCGCAATCCTCAGACCTCAGCCTCCTGAGTAGCTAGGATTACAGGCGTGAGCCACCAGTGCCCGACTTGAATCTCCATCTTTTATAGCATCAACAGAAGGAACTTTTACTTCACTCCACAACACTAAAAATTTCTATTCCTATGCAAAAAGCTATTAGCATGTAATAAAATATTCATAGTAAGAATGCAGTTGCATCTTTGGTATTTGACCAAGTTTAAGCCATTAGTAAATCAAGTATTTATGCAAAAAACATCAAATACAGCACTTCCTTTCTCTCTCCTTTTTTAGTATTAACTCAATAGTTTGTGTTGGGCTATTCTAGAAACATTATAATAATGCAAAATATGCAGAATACACTTAAACCCTTATTATGTAAATTATTTGTGACACATGGGGTCCTCTCTGTGTCCTAGAGATTTATGTAATATTCTCTCAAAAACCAAATGCAGAGAAAAGCTGAAAAAATAACCTAAGTACTGTGTCTTGACTTTTTCCACCTAGGCAGCTGTTCACCGGGAGATCCTGTGTTCTGACCTTTCCTAACACTGTATTGATTCCTGGGCAAACTGTCATCAAGATACATTTGAAAGCACTTTGATTTTTTTAAAAGTTAGAAAAATAAATGAATGTAGAGAGTTGAGTCCAAAATATCATTTCATATTTGCTTGTACTTCCTTTTACGTGTCTAACATTACAGTCTATTCTCACAAGAATCTTATGGGATAGTAAAGAAGGTAAAATATATATTTATTCATAAAGAGCATGAGGTCTCATAGAAATTAAATGCCAATCATTATTAAAACCCAGTTCTTAACTTTTTTTCCATTTAGACTTTGATATCATACTCTCAGCTCAGCTTATATAATATCAAAGAAATTGGATTGCTTATTTAAAGCTGAAACTGACCTGACACAACAGTTCTTCATTTCTCTGGACACCAAATGTCACTTCTGTTGTCAGAGGAATTGAAACTTCACAATGACAGGGATTAAGCAGAAGGGATTAGGGGATGATTCCATAGGATAGATTCAGCATCTACAGATTTTGAGAAGAATCACAATAATAGCTGTCCATTTTGTGTCCCTGTTTTTAATAATTTTTGCTCCAAATTTTGCTGTTAATATACTCTATATTTAAATATATATTAAAAAATGTTCAGCTAGCCACAAAGTGCCTGGTTTAATACCTATCCTTTTAGGATCTGATGCTGATGCTGGAATGCCAAAGATGGACTTATATAAGTCTACTTTCACTTCTTGTCATTTACGAAGCTTACCTATTTATCCTTTTGACAATTCTACATTAACTTCTTACAGATGAAACTATTCCTCCAAATTTTCATAGAAAACCACTCTCCCTTTAATGCTTTTGCAAATAGAACTTTTGCAAAAACATTTGTTTTCTGAAGGAATCGCAGTACATCTGATATATAATCTGTATGTTTAAAAAATAAAGCAGTACCTGAGGAATTCTGTCAGGAGGATGTTGATTGCCTGTCAATGGGCTGTCAATGTTTGACCCAGACCCAGGGCACTTTAGAAATCAAGCTTACATTTCCTGTCAAAGCTCCAGGAAATAACCCAACATCTAGAGGATCAGTAATATAATCTTCTCTTAGGGGGAAAAAAAAAGGGCAACCACTATGTTGTTTGAGAATTTTAAAAAATCAATGTATAAGTTCTACTTACATATATAATCACTAGTCTCTTTTCATTTTAGCAGATGGTTAGAAACTAGTAAATACTGATTTTTTTCCTTCTAGAAGGAAAACTCATTTTCAGTCCTTGAAATTCCCTTCTCCATTGTATTATATCCACTCCTTTATAGTGAGGAAAATGTGTTACTCTCACACTCAAAGTAAGCCCTAAGGGTACCTGCACTCAAATGTAACATCTTTAAAGGTAAGAAAAAGCTTTTCAATCTGCCCTAAAGTCAGCATGTAGATATGAATATATAGCATTGCATGGTTATTCCTTTACATACAAATCAGAACCCCAAATACCCAAAATATGTCTCAAGAGAAAGACTATTTGCAAAAATTTGGACATTTGAACAATTTTGCACTTAAGGAAATTTTAAAATCCTAGCTAATCAGCAGTAGGTAGAAATTTCTAATGTGCTCCTGCTTGCTTACAGTATTTTCTCCATTCTCCTTGGACACTAAGCTTTTATCACCTCAAATAATACATGAAGATTTTGTTGTGGTGGTAGCTGTTATGGGAATTAGAAGAAACGGAAAAGTCGTGTGGAGGAAGCATTAAGTTCTAAATCTAAGCTAAAAAACAAAAAATAAATAGAAGCCCAACTTCTCCATATACCTATTTTTTTGAAATCCCTATAAAGCTTTAGAAAATGAAGTTCCTTTCTGGAAGATTTATCCCTACTTGTTTACAGTTATATCCTCTACAGTCCAATCAATGAAGGCAAAGGAATCCACCTTTCTCCAACTATCCTACTATAGCTTTCTTTTGTGCAGATGCTGGGAGAACCTGAAGTATGTGGAATTCATTTTTAGTGTGGTAAACATTTCTAAGGTTTTTTTAATTTCATATATATTTTATTGTAAAGATACTGTACAGAGCAGTTAGTTACATGAGCAAGGTAGTGAGTCCATTTCCTTTCGAGCATTGTTACACTCTCCTTTATATTTCCCCTACCATAAAGTTTTAAAGGTTAAGGAAATGTGTTACTCTCAAAAAGTAATACAAAATTGGAATATTTTCTTTGACATTAAATAAGCTAATTATTTAAAGTTAAAAGATGAGAACAGAGGGGCATGCTATGATAGGACAGTAGAAAAAAGGTTCTCTAGGTAAAAAACTATAACCCTTCACAATCTGTGTCCCGAACACCTACCCAAACTCACTGCCTGGTTCCTTATGGCATTTGAGCAAACACTTCCTAAACTCTGGTAAGTTTTGTACTGTTCTCTCTAGTCTTTTTGGATTTGTATTTTTTTCTTTTGTAATGCTACTTATTAAATGATCCAAGGAGCAGAAACATTGAATTAAAATTGAGTTCCCTTCTGCCTAACTGAAGTATATATGATTTTCCTCCTGTGCTTTTTCAGCAACCACAAAAAAAAAATCTAGTCTCAATTCATGTGAGTCATTACTGTTGGGGACAATTATAAAAAGAAGGGAAGTGTTTGGAACAGAAAAGAAAAGTAAAAAGATAGCTTAGCTGGAAGAGAATGGGTTTTAAAAGTTTAAAGAATAAACAGGGACATTATACAACCTTACATCTGTTAGAAAAGTGGGAGCTGGATCACACATGGTAATAGCTTTTCCTTTGAGACTGTGCCCCAAGAGAGACAGTGGGACCCAAAGGTGGATAAAAGCTACTGAATGTTTGTATGGCAAGCAAAGATGTGGAAAATAAATGCATCAATGTAGAACTTACCTGCAACAAAGGAAATTTTAAAAGCATTTCAAACCAACTACCATGTAGAATGACCTGAGGATATATTCAGTTTGCTAGAGACAGTAAAGTGGAATGTAGTCTTATAAGAAGCTGTTACAAAATTGAGATTATAAAATGTTATGCATATTGTTCTCTTTGTATGTGTGTGTGTATGTGTGCTAATCCTAGGCACTGTTCCTGTGCTTGTATGTGCAAGACTAGCACTCTACCACTTGAGCAACAGCTCCACTTAGAGCTTTTTGTTAGTTAACTGGAGATGAGTGTCATGGACTTTGCTGCCCAAAATGGCTTTGAACCACAATCCTCAGATCTCAGTCCCCTGAGTTTCTAGAATCAGGTTGTTTTACTTTGGGACTTTAATCTTATTATTTTATTTCTGTGGACAAATATAAATATAACATTTTTTTACTTAATTATAAAGACAGTGGCTTCTGAATCATTGATGATTATGTCATCAATGTATTTTTAAGACCTCTAAAACTAAAATTATTCTAACAAAATAAGTATTAGCCACCAAATATTTATATAATAGAATATATAGTTAATGGGATTTGTTCATCACTATACCTTCAAGGCTTACCACAGTTGAGTTCTAGGATCACAAATTGAAGGATTCTTTGGTAACTAACACCAAACCCTGTCTATATGTATTTCACTTTCTTCACTAGCAAGACAGAAATTAGAGCTTCCTTAGTCTGGTATATTCCAAGAAAATTAACTCCCAGACCCAAAACACTACTAAATTATAGCAACAAAATGTGTCTGTTTTGGCATTATTTATAAAACATACTCAGTATCATCATTCCTCTAAGTTTTAGAAAACAGCTTCTCTACCAGCAGAATTATTAGTTAAGCTAATATATACTAATAAATTTCCTGTAATAGCACTGTACACACTAAAGCGTAAGTATTTTAAAGGATTGTAATCACTGTAGTCATGATAGAAGATTTTAGTATTCTAAGTCAGATCACTTTAAAATTTCAATCACTTCATTCTTTCCTTGTGTTCTCTTTTAAACTTTCTGTAATTTTGTCAGGTAAGTTTTCACTGAAGTCCAATGCTTAAAAATGAAGAAAATGTCTAGGATATTCTTTTTTTTTTGTCAGTCGTGGAGCTTGAACTCTGGGCTTTGGCACTGTCCCTCAGCTCTTCAACTCAAGGTGAGCACTCTACCATTTGAACCACAGCACCACTTCCAGTTTTCTAGTGGTTTATTGGAAATAAGAGACTCAAGGACTTTTGTGCCTGGGCTGGCTTTGAACTGTGATGTTCAGATCTCAGCCTCCTGAGTAGCTAGGATTACAGCCATGAGCCATGGGTGCTCGGCAATATTCCTTTTTTTAAGCAGTCCTTATTTATTTGTTTGTTTGTTTTGTTGGTCATAGGGCTTGAACTTTGGACCTGGGCACTGGCCCTCAGCTCTTCAGCTCAAGGCAAGTGCTCTACAACTTGAGCCACAGCATCACTTTTGGCTTTTTCTGTTTATGTGGTGCTGAAGAATTGAACCCAGGGCCTTATGCATACAAGGCAAGCACACCACTGAGCAACCTTCCCAGCATATGATATTCTTAACAGGGGATCACAGTAGCCCAACTGCTAAGTGCATAGGACCATATATAATAAAGTGTATCAAAAATGAACTCCAAGAATTGAAAACAAGAGGTTCTTATTATGTTCTATATGCAGTTACTTCTGTTTTTCTGTTTCAGTTTTCAGTACCCTTTGTCTTGTGTATAAGTTTATCTGATTTGTGAAAGGGAAAGGGAGTCATGGAAACAGCAAGACAAAGAATGAACAGTGAAACTCACTAGATACCATGTTGGAAATGAACTATACAACTTTAGGTGAGGGGAGAGAAGGGTAAGTAGGAGAAAATGAGGGAGGGGGTAACAGTGTTTAAAAAGAAATGTAGTCATTGTCTTAATTATGGAACTGTAACATCCCTGCTCATCACCTTTAAAATAAAGATATTTTTAAACACCAAAAAATGAATAATACAGAGAATTAACTGCTCTGTCAACAACAACAGTTATTACAGCCAGTGTCGTTGTTTGAATTTACTTATTGCCTCATTGCCCCTGCCTTCTATCTCTGGGAATCATAAATCCCCAGGACCCTCAGAATGCAAGCCTAGCCACAGATGGATGGAATTTTTTTTATTTCACTTGGGAGCTGAAAAGGTAAAGTCGTTCCACAAAGAGATAGAACAAAGCAAGCCAGTGTGCATCATTTAATCCAATAGTTCCCATGTGAGGTACTCCAATCGCTGGTACACTGCTGACAGCAAAAATGCTGCTTAGCACAGCAATATTGTAGTCATTTAGGAGGCATTATGCTAGCAAATACTTAAGGCCATGGAAAAACTGAACAAGTCAGTGGAATCATTTTGACTAGGTGACTCTGAATCCAGTCTTGAGAAAATCTGCTTTAAAACAGTACTGGCAGGTACTGGCACAAAAATTAATAATAGAAAAAAACATCTGCAGGTGCAATAAGTAGAATGGCAGTGAAGAAATTAGGGAAGGTTTTCTTCATTCCATGAGTATACATTTGTATTCTATTTTAAATTTAATTTTATTGTCAAGGAGATGTACATAGGTGTTACAGTTGCATACATAAGGTAGCAAGTACATTTCCTGTCAAATATTGTCACCTGCTCTCTCATTTTTTTCCCATTTTCCCTCCCCGTCCCCCCTCATGAGTTGTAAAGTTCATTTCCAACATGTTTTGTGAGTATCACTGTTGCATTGGTCCACTCTTTATCCTTTGTCTCACCATTTTGTTGTTCCCTTTCCCTTCCCTAATTCAGATACACATATATACAATATACAGGGTACCAAAATCAAATCCAGTGACAACACAGAATAAACCACAGGAAAAAAAGGAAAAAACACAAGAAAAAAGAAATATCTTCACATAGTACCTTAAAAGCAACAAAGAAAAACCTCTTGTTTCCATATCTTGGAGTTCATATCAATTAGCATCATCTTATAGGGACATATGTACATAGCTATTATGCTATTGTGATCTTCTGCTAAGACTATCTCAGTCATATACTAATTATTACAAATGAGGGAACCCATGGAGCCTATGAAAACATTCATTGGCCATAAAACCAACAAGGGCCTCATATCTAAAATATACTAAGAATTCAACAAGTAAAAGTGGGTTAAAGATTCAGAGACCTCTCTGAAGATGAAATAAGAATGGTCAGTAGACGCATGAAGAAATGTTCAACATCCCTGGTCAGAAAAGAAATGCAAATCAAAACAACATTCAGATTCCACCTCACTCCAGTTAGAATGACCATTATCATGAAACCTAATAGCAACAGATGCTGGTGGGGATGTGGCCAAAAGGGAACCCTACTGCATTGTTAGTTGGTGTTGTTCAACCACTCTGGAAAGCAGTATGGAGGTTCCTCAAAAGACTAAACATAGAGCTCCCCTATGACCCACCAATCCCACTTCTGGGCATTTATACAAATGACCACAAATAAGGCCATACTAAAGTTACCAGCACAACTATCTCCACTGCAGCATTATTTACCATAGCTAACATATTGAACCAACACAGATGCCCCACAGTAGATGACTGGATCAAGAAAATGTGGTATATATACACAATGGAAGTCTATGCTTCCATCAGAAAGAAGGATATTGCCCTATTCATAAGGAAATGGAGACTTGGAAGACAATCATATTAAGTGAATTAAGCCAGATCTGTAAGTTGGTATTCTTTTACTTGTTTCGTTACCAGAATTTTTCCCACGTTTGCTAAGACTTTTGTAAATGTTTACAAGTTTTGTGGTGCAAACATTTAACATCTACTCTAAGCAATTTTCAAGTCGATAAGCAACTCATTAATAACTACAGTCACATTTTATAAAAGATCTCTAAAATTTATTTATCCCATGCAATTGAAACTTTATACACTTTAGCCAACTTTTCCTCTTCATTCCAAGCTTCTGGAAACCACCATTTACCCTAGTACTGTAAGCTTATGTCTCTAAGATACCACATATGCAAGGGAAACAACAGAGTTAAAAGAACCTATGAAGTGAGAGGAAATGTTTGCACCCCATAAATCTAATACAAGCTCATATCCAGAATATATAAGGAACACAAACAACTCAATAGAAAGAAAATACTCAGGGAAATGTGCAAAGGACCTAAATGTATATTCCTCAAGAGGAGATATAATTATATAAAAATATATTTGGCATCACCAATAATCAGCAAAATGCAAATTAAAACCATGATGAGATATCTGTCATGCCACATATGTTAAAATATTTATTTTCAAAAGGAAAAAGATAAAAGTGTTGGTAAAGATGTGGAAAAAAGGAGCCCTTGTCCCAATGGTGGGACAAGAGTTAAATTATACAGCTACTTTGGAAAACAGCATCAAGCTTCTCCAAAAAAGTTAAAAATAGAATTACTATATGATCCAGGGATCTCACCTCTGGTTTCATACTGAATAGGAATGAAATTAGAATTTGTACTTCAAGTTCACTCTAGCATTATTCATGATTGCTAAGAATAAACCTATATGTCCATTGCTGGTAACACAGATAAAGAAAACATAGTGTATGTGCATACAATGGAATACTATTCATTTCAACTTAAAGAAAATAAAACAATCCTATTGTTTCTGACAACATAGTAAATCTGAAGGATATTGAACTACTGTATTACATATTTCTGAATTAATAAAACAAGTACTAAATTATAATTATTGTTTTTACAGACCTCCCTCTATCCCCATCTCTTCCATTTTTGCCCTTCCCTCTGATGTGTAGACTTGATTTATGAAAGTCACAGATAATGGAATAAAATATATGTGTCATTGTTAATCTTACTTGACACTTTCTGTCTCTCTTGTTACTTGTCTACATCGTACTTAAGATCATATGGCATATTATACATTTAAAGGTATCATTTAACTGTCCATTCTCAGCTATAAGAAGGTATGCTTCTGGGAGTAGGTGTGCCTGCCAGCTCATTACCAGGATATGAAGCAGTGCTGACATGTAAGTATTCAACAGAAAACAGATTTGTTGGTTAAACAAACAAACATTTGTTTGCCAAAAGTGACATCATGGTAGGAAGAAAATCAAGATTACAAGTATGTAAAAATAAAAAAAAGAGTAGAAAGTTATGGCCTTAATTAGCTCCAGGGAAGGCTGTGAGAGCTGTGAAAAATTATCTTAAATGCTCCTCTATCCTGTCTAGGCCACCACATTCCCTTAACCTTTAGCTCCTTCTTGCCTAAACTCCCAATACTAAGGACCCCATGATGACGATGATGATGATGATGATGATGATGATGATGATGAATAAGAAGCAGCAGAAGCAGAAGCAGCAGAAGCAGAAGAAGAAGAAGGAGGAGGAGGAGGAGGAGGAGGAGGAAGAAGAGGAAGACGACGACGACAACAACAACAACATTATCATTTAATAAGTGCTCAGTCTATCTGTCCTCAGTCCTGAAGCAGCCATTTTATGCCATTGTCTAAATTGTTACAATAATTCTGTGTGGTCAGAATTTTATATGGAGATAAGAAAGGCTCATATGTTCTGTATGATTCTGTGAGTGTAAAGATAAAATTTAATTACTAAATACACACTAAGTGATTAGACAGTGCCCGCTTTGATGTATACATACTATTTGCTACTGCCATTGTTATAATAATTATTCATTGCCTCATTGGTGATAGACTCAGAGTTGTTACAGAATTGATCTAAAACATAGAATGTGGGATTTTTTTAAGAATAAAGAAGAACCTGGATTATATTATATATGTTATCCCACATCTATGAATTTTCTGCTACATCATCACATGTAGAGTTGTTGGTTACTCAAACTACTGTCCTAGTCTCCTATCAAGTCTGTCCTTTGACTGGAAGAGCCCATACCCTTAACTTCAGAATTGAAGTAATTCTATCAAAGCTCACTGCCCTCCGGCTTATTCCTTCAAAATGCTGCTCTTTGCTGATACAATGCACAAATCTGAGTTAATATTCTATATATAACAATATTTTATTAATGTTCTCTAGTAAGGTACTTTGTATTTACCTAGCACTTCATAAAATGTATTCAATAGAACAATAATTGTAGGAGGCTCCTGAAAAAGTTGCCCTGGGCAACTATAATAAATAAAAATTTGGAAATAACATGAATTATTTATTTCCCTTACAGACTCAAAGCATTCTGACATATTCAAGTTTTGAAAAGTCAAGGTAAAGAAATCAATTTAACTTTAGCCTAGAGTTTTCTCATATATTTGACAACTGCTACACTAAAAGAATACTTTATAAGATATTACCTTAATCTAGTGAAATAGATTTGATGCTACAAAACATTACTTTAGATTTAGACATTAGTATATTGAAAGCAATTAATGAATGCTAGTTCTAACCATTCATATATGATTCTTTAATACAGCAGGTATTAGGTATTGATCTGAGTACCAGGAATATAGTACAAGTAACATAAAAATCTCATCTAACTGAAAAAGAAGGAATGCCTTAATGGAGTCACTAATACTTGTACTATCAAAAGTAAAGCCAAGAGATCAAAAAAAATTTCATAAACATGGCTTCCTGATACCCATGCCTGTCTATCCTCCAGCTGAATGGAATGTATACCCATGCCTTCTGTCACATACTATTTGTACAGGACCAGAAAAAAGCTAGATACCCCTTCCCAACTTTGGGCATACAAAGCTTCCTAAAAGAAAGAAGGCCAGCTGGGTGCTGGTGACCCCAGTAGCTAGTCAGGAGGCTGAGGCTGGTCAATGCCCCTCCTCAGCTTAAAGAAGCCAGTTTGGACATAAGCCCCTTTCCCTAATGGCACTTTCAGTTACAACTGAGGATAGGAGATTGAGGGAGAAGTAGAAGCAGAAAGAGAAAGTCTGACAGATGAGACAGGTGGAAACAAGGTCCCTTCCTTCATCCTGAAGAGCCAAAGAAAGAGATAGCCGCCAGGATAAAAGCAACACCCCTGACTAAGCTGGAGCAGACTTAGGCAAGGGAGTGGTGCCTTCTTCCTATGGTGAGGTGGACAGTGAAGAAACCAGATGCCAGAACAACTAAGATTCATCCAAAAGTGATATAAATGACCTCACAAGTGCTAAAACAAGCTACCAATTTCTGGGTCTCTTTCTCACTCTCTTGAACTGAGAATAGCCTACTCTCCTTCTACACCCCTCCCCCTCCTACCACCCTCAATCTCACCATTCTCCACCTCTCCTTCCCCCTCCTCCTTTTCTTTCTTGGAAGGGAACAGGACCTCATATTGCATAAGACTTACCTCCCATCTGGGAGTCACAGTTGGGTGCTTACTGCAACTCCCTAGTAGCTAAGATCATGCTCAATTTCCCTGGAGATTTACTTTCACATTCAAAAATCTTTGCATCTGTTAAAAAAAAAAAAGACAAAAACGCCTTCCTTATGAAGACTGTATTTTAATATTGGAAAGTGAAGATGATAGATAGATAGATACTATAGAGAGAGAAAGAGAGCCAAATATAGAGTACAAGGATATATAGGAATAAATATTATAATGGAAACTTCAGGAAGGTACCTAGTTGTCTCTAGCCAAATGCCAGGAATAAATGTATTTAAAAAAAAACCTTCAGCAGAGTACTTAACTGGAGAGACTACTTACAGACTACTTCATTCAGTGACATTTCCACCCATAAGCACCCTGAGTACTGCCTGAGTCAGGCTGACAGGTGCCTCTTCACGGAGATCTGCCCTCAACTGAATGAAAGCTGCCTGACCCAGAGGGTATCCTCCCAGTATCTTCAGTACTGAATTAATTTGCCTTAAATTAATATGTATTAAGTATTATATAATTAATACATATTAAATTTGTGGCAAGAATGTGATACTAGGCCAGTCTCCTTGCCTCAGGTAGGACTAAGCCTGTTATATCATTTGTGTTCCAGTGTTCCTTCTGCAAACAGGCAGAACAAAGTGCTCAGCTCAGAGACATCCTGATGAAGTTTCCTTGCTGGTCCTAAAATGTTCTCATTTTCCTTCTCCTGAGAACACTATGAATGGCATTCACAATAGTACCTATAGCACCTCATGCTTCTGGGGCTCCTGACATAAAAGACACTGCTTGTTTTAAAGAAAGTCCCTTGAAAGGAGTCATATTTGACCTCTAAAGAAATGAGCACTGTAAGGTCTGGAAGAAAAGTATATTAGGCATAGCAAATACTCTTGATCTAGAGATCTAGAGAAAAGTTGGTGCATTCAGGGACAAAAAAATGCTCTAGTAGACCACAAAGAGTTTTTTTTCAAGTCTTACTTGATGGGTAAAGGGATATTTTGACAAGAGATACATGATCTTATAAATCATTTACTCTGGGATGTTTAGATGCTAAAGAGGACAAGCAGATTAATAGAGATGACATACTTCACTTAATATGATTTTTTTCCAAGTAATCCAGACTCAAAGAAACATAGGTCCCATGGTTTGCCTTATTTTCAATAATTAGTATACATCTAGGATAATCATAGCAGATGAGTAGAATAGCTCTATGCTATGTATATATGACCATATAAGATGACTCTAAGCAAAATAAACTCCAAGACATGGACACAAGAGGTTTTTCTTTGTTGTTATTGTTTTTAATGTATTATGTGGTTTTTTGTTTCTTTTCTATGTTCTTTCCCCTATGGCAAATCCTTTGTTGTCATTGAATTTGATTTTAGTACCCTGGTATTGTATATATGTTTATTTGAATTAGGGAAGGGAAGGAGAACAACAGAATGGTGAGACAAAGAACCAATGCAACAGAAATATACACAAGACAATATGTTGGAAATGATCTGTACAACTTGGGGGTGGGCAGTATGGGGGGAGGGGTAACAAGTTTGATAAGAAATGTACTTATTACCTTATGTAACTGTAACCCCTCTGTACATTACTTGACTATAAAAAAGTAACAAATTAAAAAGTAGAGGGTAAAAAAAATAAAGATGACAAGTAAGAGACTACTACAGAATACCACAAAAGAACTTAAGATGGTTGGGACTGAAGATATAACTATAGAAGGAACAGATTGTATTTTTAATAGCAATAGAGACCTCAGTAAGAGAATTGATGCAGATAGCTGGAAGGATAGTTGTGGATGACTTGGGATTTGGGCCACATTCAGAGCTACCATCAAAAGGTACTTACATGAGGAGGACTAGGAAAAGGAGCAAACTGGGAAAGGAAAACAAGTATCCAAATTAAATTATCAAGGAATCAATTTTCATGATACTTTAATACTTCTTTAAGAATTAAACTAGCAGAGGTTAGACAATGATCAGATATTAATGATTATTCTCAGTTTCACTTTCAGTTTTTATGAATTTTATACATCTAGATATGTTATCACAAGCCAGATATGCTGACCAACAATTTGACTTCATAGATAGGACCAACTTCTTGACACACTATAAGCTGAGATTTTTAAAGGCAAAGGAAATGCCAATGTGTATGGGGAAGTTTGCTTCCATGTTCTGAGCTTGGTGGAAGTTCTGGACTAGCATAATACCTCTTTTAGCAGTGAAGTCATTTGTGCCTTTTTAGCAGTAACCAGTCGCCCTTTACCAAATGCAAGTGATTACATCCAAATCATAGGCTTCCTTTCCACATTCCACTTGCTATATCTATGAGCACCTGTAATGATAATCTACTTCCTCTACTTACCACAAGGCAAAGACAACTCTGTGATGGGCAGATAGCTTCATTCCCAGAAAACCTGCAATGACTCATCATTATGAAAGCCAGCCCAGTGAGTCACAAGCACGACTCAGAAAACTGAACAAGGGAATGTCTTAATGATCTGCAAGCATGTCGCAGGACAAATGGCAGATTTAAAGAGGGAGTTCTACTCTGCTGTTTTTAGTTAGAAAGATATTCAAACTAACATGTGATTTTCATGATTATTAAACCTTCTGTTAAATATGGTGGCTTGCAGTTTCTCCCATTACTCTTCCTCTATAGATGTTTGCTTACTCTCACTAGTGTTTCATCCTTAGTTCCTATAATTGGAATTCATTCATCTTTTAATATTTTTTGGACTATATGGTAGCAATATAAATACAAGTGATGCAACAATGACAATACAAAAAATAGTTTGGAAGTAAATATACATCATTTAAATGTGTAAGAATTTAAATATTTCAAGAACATTTTTAAATCCAAACTAGGGTTAGGGATATGGGATGATGTGATATCTATATGACCAAGGCAATACCTTGAGATATGACCAGAGAGTCAAGCCTAGAAATTCTAGCTACTTGGGAGCATAGATCAGAAGATCACAGTTTGAAGCCAATTCAGGCAAAAAAAATGTTCATTGAGACTCTGCTGAAATCAATGGCTGGATGCAGTGTTATATACTTGTCATCTCAGCAATTGGGAAATAACAATGACTGGTGACTGGGAGTGGTAGCAAACATTTTTGTCAGCTCATTTACACTGGGAAATGCAAAATGGTACTTCCTTTATACAATTACTTAAAGATAATCAAATAAAAATAAAACCAGGAAGCCAAGAGCTGGTAGCACATGCCTGTAATCCTAGCTACTCAGGAGGCTGAGATCTGAGGATCATAGTTGAAAGCCAGTCTGGATAGGAAAGTTCCTGACACTCTTATCTCCAATTAACCACCAGAAAACCAGACATGGAACTGTGATTCACAGTGGTAGAGGGCTAGCCTGGAGCAAAAGAGCTCATGGACAGCACCCAAGCCCTGAGTTCAAGCTACAGGATGATGTTCCCCACCCTCGCCAAAAAAAAAAAAAAGGGGGGGTGGGAATCGGAAAACTTAAAGAATGAAGAAAGGATTGTAATCCAGGCTATCTCAACCAAAGCTTCAAGTGAGAGTCTATCTCAAAAATAAACAACAGAAAAAGGGCTAGTGGAGTAGATCAAATGACAGAGTACCTGTGCTGCAACTGAGAGGCTCTGAATTTAAGCACCAGTATCTCAAACTCTCCCCCTACAATCCAGAAGAGAATGTAACTTGATATGATAGAACATCTGCATCAATTTTCTGACATTCTCTCTAATCTTCTGTTAGTATTCAAAAAATAATACCATGATAAAAGAAGACAAGTAAGAACTACATTGCTCTTTACCTAATAAAATGGAGATAATTTTTGTAGATTTGCTTCCCCAAATAGAAAAATCAACCTTATCAAAGTAGCTACCAATTTTTGAAGGACAGTTACTTGCTAACCATTGTATTACATATACGATATCTCATTTAATCTTCTAAACAAGAATTAATCTCATTTTAAAGGCTACATGCTATGTTATACAGATTATATATATATGTGTGTGTGTGTGTGTGTGTGTGTGTGTGTGTGTGTGTGTGTGTGTGTGTGTGTGTGTGTGTGTGTGTGTGTGTGTGTATATATATATATATATAGAGAGAGAGAGAGAGAGAGAACTTATGCCACTGCCTGGCATCAATATCTCTGCTCCTTCCCTATCATTAAACAAGGAAAATAGCTGTCATTTTACGATGTGGTTGTAATAAGGACTAATCGGCTTGACTTGGGTAAAGTCTACATGAGTGCCAGAGCAGTAGTGACTGATAACATTACCTAATGTTATAATTGTATGAGTAAAATAATTGAAATTACTTATTTGCTCATAATCTTAGAGCTAGTGAAAGAAAAGCTTGAATTAAGAATCCTAGTCTTTTCCTTTTACCCTAAAGTATAAAGTTTAAAAAACACTTTTCAGCCATGAAGGCAAATACATTTAAAAATGTTTTTCTGGGCCAGGCATGGCAGTTCACACCTGTCATCCTAGGTACTCAGGAGGTGGAAATTGTTGGAAGAATCACAGTTCAAGACAGCCCTAGCACAAAGAACACAAAGCCAACATCTCAATCAACAAAAGATAAATGTGGCAGAATGCACCTGCTATCCTTGCTGTGAGGGAAGTAGAAATAAGAGTGTCATAGAAGTGGACCCAGACAAAAACTTGAGGCTATTTTCCAAAAATAAAAAATAAACTCAAATGGGCTAGGGGCATGGTTCAAATGGTAGGCCATAATGTTAAAAAGCACAAGGCCCTGACTTCAACCCACCATAATGCTTGTATGTATGCATGTGTGTGTATATGTATGTCATTTTATTTTTCTAGACCCATTATGATGATCACAATCCTCAATCTCAGCCTCTTGAACAGCTAGGATTACAAGCATGAGCCACTGATATCTGGCAATAAAACGTTTTAAAAATTAACTTGCATGTGTGGACTAGTTTCAACTAGGTAGCTCTTGCTGGTGCTCTGTTATGCAGTTGTGGTCAAATGACAATGGGCTAGGAATCATATGAAGGCTTGTCTGGTATGGACAACCAAAATGTTTCTTTACTCGTATGTCTGACATTAAAGCTGGGATGATTTACAACTTCAATATGAACCAAATTTGTATGCTAACCCAAAATAACGTCATACAGTTTATTGTGTGAAAGAAGTCTCTCCCTTTTGCCACATGACCAATCTAGACGCCTTGTTTAAGCATCCATGCAACACAGAAATCATAGGTTAGTTGAACTTCTTCCAGGGAAACTGGCTTCCCCACAGCAATCATTCCAAGAAATCAGTCAAGTCTATGGCTGTTTTTTTATCTAACTTTGAATGACCTGTGCTACATCTCAACTGGCCACATTCTATTGGTACAAAGAGGCTGCCTGGTTTCACTGGGTAAAAGACTAGACAAGGGCATAAATAGAAACAGATGTGAGTCATTGGAAGGAATATCTTTAGAAGCTAGTTATCACACTACTGGTTTGAGAGAGACATAAACAACAGAACATTGATAGACAGTATGCATCCAACAGGGACAACTTCTTTGAAAATAAGTCTCCACTTTATTTAATTAAAAATGTTTTTTTAAGTCTCCAAATGCCAAAAGATGGCATTAACCAAAAGTTTATATTTATACAAAATTTACTGTGCTGTAGCTACTTCCTATTATTCATAGTGATCACCATGAAGCAGAATTTCTAAAAAATAGTAACATCTTTTAAACATAAAATTAAATTACATTAGCATATAAAGAAACTGAAACCTATCACAAAATTTGGAAATAAAATTTTCTCCCAGGTTTCCTTTATCCACATGAATTTTCCTCTGATATACAAGTTCAAAACTTAAGAAGTTTTTCAGAATGCTTTCAAAAGTGCATTGCAATCACTTATTAGTCATTCTACACAATGTTACCCTGAGGAAAGAACGGTAATTGTCCATTATTACAGAAATTAAAAGGAGGCTTCTGAAAACCAACTTGCTCAATTGCATACCCAAAAATATGATATTCTCTCAAGTACTGCAGACCTCAATTCTTCTCATTAAATCATGAGAAGTGGGACATCCCTGCTTAAGACATCTGTTCACTTTTTGAAATATCTTTTATCTTGTAGATGCTAAAAAATGTGTTAAGTTAATCATCTGCTAATATTGTAGTTATATCTCTACTAAGTTTCTGCACTTTAATGACATAAAAGCTCCAGAAAATGAAACAACCTCTTTTACTTACAAGTCATTCTGTCCCCAGTAGAAAAATTATACATTTGTGACGTTATATATTTTAGATTCTCTGACCATACATTAAAGACAGTCATAAAATAGTGTTTTAGTCACATGCAATTGTTGATGAATATCCCCTGACCTATGACAAGACTTTTCTATTTTATCGTATCTGTTAGCTGCTCTTATGCAATGGAAGTCATAAAAGTTAAAAGAATGAATCCTTTTATAAGCAGAAGAGTGTTTTCCTGAACAAATCTGCATTGTTCAAAAATCTAACTCTGCTACGTTATTTATTCCACTGAAATCACATTATTTTCTGTTCTAAACTATTCATAACTTAAGCATATCTTACACGGATTTCCTGAGACTATGAACATAGTCTACCAAGATTAATAACAAATTTAGAGGCTTTCCACTAAGAAAATAAAAAGAAATGAAGAGTGTGAAAATATTTTAAAATACAATGTTGTAAGAATAAACTGTATAGGTCCCTCTCTTGTTGACCATAAGTGTAGCAGACTTGATTTCACAGAAAGCACACATGTTAAAAGTGGGTTATGAGTATAAAGAATCTGGTATTCTCTGGGAATGTGGCTCAGAAGGAAACCATTTGGTGAAAAGAGTGAAGAAACAAGTGAACAGACACAGGCAAGAATCAAAATACGCAGCTAGATTCTAAACAGTTATTCTTAGTGGAAGCTACACATGAAATCTTACAGGAAATTGGAAAACATTACTAATGTCTCAGATGTTCTAATTTAATTAATCTGGTATGTGGCCTGAGCATTAGGCTTCCTAAAGGCTTCCTATGTGATTACAGTGTAGAACAAAGTTGAAAAACTGGTGATCTGAAAATTAGGCAGTGCCAGACAGGTTGATTCAGGGCAAAATTATGATTATTAGTAAAGTTTAAATGGGACATACTTGTTTCAGCAATATAGCAAAATAGCATAGTCTCTTCCTGTCATAGTATAATTAAAAATGCTAATTAAAATATTTAAAACATTTTAATAACTTCCACAGTTAGCAAGCTGGCCTCTTTTAGAGGCCAAGAATGTAAAGAAAGCACAAATCCATAGAAGCAAGTAACATGATAACTAACAGCTGCTTAGGTATATATTAATTGTTGGTAAACAACACCTGAGCTTTAAACAACTACATCACAGAATGAAAATTAAAAACTTTTAAGGCCTTTTAAACTTAGAGGTCAGGTAAGAGATGTCCCCTTACACCTAATGCCTTCAATGGTGACATCCTCAGAACAACAAAAAAAACTCTTAAAAACTGTACCACTAATAGTACATGTCATGCCTTAAACTCTGGATTTTTGGGGGAAGAAAGCAAAATAATGTCTGATTATGAGCAATTCATATTAACTGTATGGTCTTAACTGTCTCTGGCAAAAATATTTAGTCAAAGAGATCTTGAGATGGTAGCAACTGCACCAACAAAAGTAAGCATAATTTTCCACTGGAAGAATACATTTCAATCCATACCTAAAAGTTTCTGTAGAAGAAATACTAAAAGATAATAAAATTAAACTTGTTCATCAATCAATGCATTGAGAGTCAAGATTCCATGATTCTAGTTACTGGAGGAAAAGACAAAGGATCATATCATCAGCTACAAAAGGGAAAATAACAAGGGAAATAATTCCTTGTCCTACTAAAGTATATCTTACAAACAAACCAACAAAAACATACCACAAGTACAATATGCAGTCATCAATAATTAAATTACTCTTTAAAAAGTAGGAAAAATAAGGCAGGCACCTGTGGCTCATGCCTATAATTCTATCTATGCAGGAGGCTCAGATCTGAGAATCACAGCCCAAAGCCAGCCCAGGCAGCAAAGTTGTGAGACTTGTCATCTCCAATTACCCAAAAAGCCAGAAGTAGATCTGTGGCTCAAGTGGTAGAATGACTAGTCTTAAGTAAAAGATGCTCAAGAGCAATCCCCAGGCCCTAAGTTCAGGCCTCAAGATCAGCACACACAAAAAGAGGCAGAAAAAATATAATTCCACTTTCTGTTACTCCTATTCAATACTGTATTACATGCTGTTGTCAGTGAAATAAAGATAAAATAAGAGTGAAAATGGACAGCAAGAGAAAACGTCATTATACACAGACAACAAGATAAACTGCAAAGAAAAGGATTAGATTTACAAATAGCTTAGCCAGGTAACTAAAAACTAAAGGCAGCATGTAAGTTTATTGAAGTTGTCCACAGCAGCAATAAAGCATCATGAAAAGTTCCTTTGTTCCCCAAAGTATAATATAGACTTGATAGAGTTTATAGCCTTAAAAATAACATAATATAGAGTTATGTTCAATCAGGGTTCAACATGTAGTCATCTTACTGGGTCAAGTAAACACAAATAGACTATTCCAATTGTGACAGTTTCTGAGTGACACATGATTGAGCAAGGGAGAGCTGGCTAGTTGATGCCTGAAACAAAAGGAGGGAATTCTTATATTCAATAATTAAGGAGCATTTCTTAATTCTAGGGATTTCAATTATTATCTTCTATTGCCTTTTGGCTTTCCTTTTGTTTAAATCTCCCTCTTAACTCCAAATGGTATATTTTGTAATATAACCACTTTAGGGTTAAACAAGCTGCAATGATATTTCAACTTGTGGCTGGCTGTTCCTCCCACCACAATCAATGGTACAGAGGAAATATGTTCAAAATTTTTCTAGGAAGAGGAAGAGGAAGTGCTTAATTCTGCCATGGTTATTTAGGAAAGCTACATAGATCAAATGACTTTTAGTCTATGGCCTCAGTGGAGGAAAAGCTCCTTTAAAACACAACCCCATAGCAATACAAAAACAAATCTAAAAGATGATGTGTTTTAAACTTCAGTTTCAGATATCAATGATGATCCAAACAGAAAGAAATAAAATGGATTCCAAAATAGAAATATAATATTCTAGTGTTTGTATCATCATATGGATGTAATACAATCAAAATCTAAGTGGAGTTGGCCTTTGTTTAATGGTACTAGAGTTTGAACTTGCAGCCTTGTGCTTGCTGGCTTTTTGCTCAGCTAGTGCTCTACTACTTGAGCCATGGCTAAAGATGGTAGAGAGACAGAATCCCACAGCCTTTTCTGCCTGTGCTAGTTTTGAATCCTGATCCTCTAGAATTCAGTCTCCTTAGTAATTAAGAAGTAAGACACTAATGCTCAGCTCTAAATAGAATTTTTATAACAACTAAAATATCAAAATTTTAAGATTTCTTTAGATGAAGACAGACAAGAGAGGCCAAACAATCATTGAAAAAAAAAATTAGAAGGGAGATTCGTACCACTGATTATCAACATTTACAGTAAAACTATAGTGCCAGGAAAGTGGAATACTAGAATGGGGATACACAATTAAAAGAGTGGAAAAAAATATAGCACCCAAAAGGACACATATATGGGAATATATAATAAAACCTACAACTGGGGGCTGGGAAGGTGGCTCAGTGGTAGAGTGCTTGCCTTGCATGCATGAGGCCCTAGGTTCGATTCCTCAGCACCACATAAGCAAAAAAAGCTGTAAGTGGCGCTGTGGCTCAAGTAGTAGGGCGCTAGCCTTGAGCTAAAGAACTGAGGGAGTGCTCAGGCCCCATGACCGACAAAAAAAAAAAAAAAAAAAAAAAAACCTACAACTTTTTGTAATATCAATAATACAATTTTTTAAATTTTAAATAAAATAGTTATTTTGTTAGGAGGTAATGTGAGTAAAATATTCTTGAAAGGAAACCCATAAGGGATTTCAAACATTTGCTTTAGAACCTCAATAGTATTTTATATGAGTTTTTATTTTGTTATTACTATTATTTACCCCATGAATATGTATTGTATCCACTCATTTGTATGTGTGCTCTATTTCATGATGAAAAGGAAAAAAAACAACATCCTAGCAGGAAAATACAAAGGCAAATAGAGGGCTTATAGATAAAGATTGTACTGGAGCATTCACACTTTTAAGATAGAACAATTAAGTGATGAATTATAATAATGCTGATGATTCTATTTTAAGTATGTATTGAGTACATGAATAAAGAATAAATAAATGCTTTATAAAGGGTGATAAAATGGCTAGAATGAGCAGACTTTTATGCTTAGTTCCTCTACTTAAGGTCTCAGTGATTTACACCTTTCCATTTGGCTCTGAACACTAACTCCCTGTTAGTTTAATGTACCTCATGAAATTAGTTTCTTAAAGTTGGGATAAATATTTGTATTTCTTAAATACCTTACAACCAACTGGCCACATCATGTTTTATTTTTTTAGTGGAAAAGAATTCATAGTCCAAAGTATCAGGAACCATAAGGGAGAGAACTACTTTGCAAGAACTGGTGCTGGTAGCTCATGCCTGTAATCCTAACTACTCAGAGGCTGAGACTTATGGATCACAGTTTGAAGTTAACCTGGGCAGGAAAAGTCCCTAAGACTCTTACCTCCAATTAAATAGCAAAATTCTGGAAGTGAAGCTATGGCACAAGTGGTAGAGTACTAGCCTTGAGCATAAAAGCTGTGATCAAGATGCAGGACCAGCACAAATAAAAGGGGATAATTTTTATCTTAATTCCCCAAAGGCCTCCTTGGTTCAAAACTATGAAACTTGGAATACAAGACTATTTATATCATAGATTAATATGAAAATGGATCTATGTAACTTGTAAAATAGAGTAAAAAATTCTGGGCCATTCAAAACAATTGTTGGTACCAATTAGTGATGTAATGTGAATAAAAATGATTTATACTTAATAAGCAGAACTGAAAACATGAGAACACAAATAGGTATCACAGTGATTTTGTATTTTGAGAAATTTATTTTGCATAGGTAAAATATGGGGAAATGTAGCAGATATAATTTTCTTACCATAATGATTAAAAGACAGAACAGAATTATTTTTTGCTTATTTCTAAATAGCTAATTAATTTATTCTGGCAGCCCATACTGTTGGTTCACAAAGAACTCAATTTAATCATAATTTCTAAAAGCTATGCTGAACCTTCTATCCACAAAACTACACTTGAGAATATGTTTTTGTTTAGGGAAAATACCACTCCAGATCTATAGTCTTTTTCCATTTCTTACTTGTGCCACAGCTTCACTTCCAGAATTTTGCTATTTAATTGGAGGTAAGAGTCTTAAGGACTTTTCCTGCCCAGGCTAACTTCAAACTGTGATCCGTAGATCTCAGCCTCTGAGTAGTTAGGATTACAGGCATGAGCTATCAGCACCAGTTCTTGCAAAGTAGTTCTCTCCCTTATGGTTCCTGATATTTTGGACTAAGAATTCTTTTCCCCTAAATATGTAAATAAAAATGATCTACATTTTGTAAGTGAAGAAAATGAGGAAAAAGGTTTGTAATTAAAGTCACAAGTTATTGCTTAAATGGACAGTAAGCTAACAGAAAGCAAGCCTACATTTCTTGATTCGTGTATTTGAGGACACCAAAAACTAAATAACAGAGGACTGTAGATTTCACTTTAAAATTATCAGGCGGCTCCTAACACAGTTTTATTTTTGTTTTTGGACTAGGGCTTGAACTTAAGATCATTCACCCATGCGTGGCTTTCTCTGCCAACAGATGATCTACCATTTGAGCCTCAACTCCACCCTGGCTTCTTACAGGTTATTTTAGAGAGAACGTCCCACAGACTTTTCTGAGCAAGATAGTTTTAAACTACAATTTCTGGCCACCTGAGTAGACAGAATTGTTGTGAACCACCACTGTCTGACCTTAGTGATTTTCAAGGTAGGATCTCACTTTATGCCTAGGCTGACCTTGGCTGCAATCCTGTCTTGTGTTTCCCTGTATTACTGAGGATGGCAAGCATATGCCATTACATACAACCAATGTGCTTCCCCTGTAGCTAGGGTAAAAGATGCATGTCATAATACTCTATGAGGAATCCTGTGAACACTATGCCTAGTTCAACTCTGACTACGATCCCCTGATATGTGCTTCCCATGAAGCAAGAATAGAGATTTGAACAACCTCACTCAGCCCTAATACAGCCTTTATATAGCATTAGTTTGATTGAGAATATTTTAATAACTTGCAAAGAAATTTTATAAAATTTACTTGATTTTCATGTGAAGGCCAAGGTTGTCAGCAGTTACCTGGTAACTAATCTCCAGATTCTGACTCTACTTCCATGAGGACTATGGAACTCTACACACAAAATAGACACTTTCATTTGAGCTTTAGGAGGGCAGATCTGAAAGAAAAAATTTCTAGATATGGCATTTCTCAGTCTCTCACTGTCAACTACTGCAACTTTGTTAAGGTCTTCCATTGGGGATCCTGATTCAGAACTGAGGCAAAACTTAGCAAGAAATTTACCATTTTTCCTCGTACTTTTGTAGACAAAAATCTCATTTATATATATGATCAAATCCTGACAGTCCCAGAAAAAAGGCACTTACACACACATGCACACACACACACTATAGCATTACAGTGTGTGTGTGCGTGTGTGTGTGTGTGTGTGTGTGTGTGTGTGTGTGTGTGTGTGTGTGTGTGTGTGTGTGTGTGTGTGTGTACCAGTGCTGGGTCTTGAACTGAGGACAGGGTTCTGTACCTAACCTTGTTCTTGGTCAAAGCTATTCTAACAGCTGAAGTTCAGATCAGGTTTTGGTTGTTTAGTGCAGGTGAGAATCTCACAGACTTGAGTCCCAGACTGACTTTGAGACATATCCTCAGATCTCAGACTCCTGAGAAGCTAGGATAACAGGCATGAACCACTAGTGTCCAGTTAAGCTATTTCTTCTTAGTGGAAAATTAGAATTCTTTGTTTGGAAAAATTCAAATCAATTAAAGATTAAGTATGAACTTACTTTCATACATTCAACTTACCTTGTGACTATGGTAAATACATTTCTTACATAGAAGAACAGCTTTTGAAGTTTATAATATCCTCACTTCAAGATTGTAAGTATAATTTTTCTAATTTGGAGAAGGGAAAGGAAATAACAAAATGCTAAAATAAGGATACAGGATGGCCCATTGTAACAATGAAATGTACAAGACACTATGTAGAAAATGAACTTCACAGCTTAGTGGGGAGAAAGAGGAAGGAGTTGGGGAGGTGGAGAGGGAAGGGGAAAAACAAAGGAGGGGACAACAATGCTGGATAGGAAAGGTACTCGTTACCTTACTCTTACTCATGTAATTGTAACCCCTCTATACACTATTTTTATAATAAAAAACATTAAAAAGAAAAAAAATTGTATGTTTAAAATTCAGTTATTGTTTAGGTAATGATAGTATTAAAGAAAAAATCTAAATTAAATGGAAGATAAAAATTAAATTGAAATAATATTCTTATTTAAATCATTGCAATTACTACCCATAGAATTATATTCCCAGTAAAAATCAATTTGAGCTGGGTGCTGGGGGCTGACATGTGTAATTCTATGTACTCAGGAAATTGAGTCCTAAGAATGGAGGTTCAAAGGCAGACAGCACAGGAAAGTCCATCAGATTTTTATCTAAAACTAATCATCAGAAAACCACAAGTGTCCAGGTCTTAGGCCTTGAGTGCAAGCCATACAATTCACATAAAAAATATGGGAAAAGGTATAATCACTTGAATAACAACTGCTTAAACAGAAAATGAGATTAAGTCAAAATTCCACTGAAAACAGATTTTTAAAAAAAAGAAAACATTGTCAACACTCTGGTTCTTGTGTTAGAAATAGGTAGCATCTTTATTTGATTACTAATTAGACAATATGGGAGTGGGGAAAGGGAATTCATGTCTTGGGGGAACTGAATGAAGACAATCCATCGGTGAATACTCATTTCTCACAGGGAACAAAGGACAAGGGGCTTGGTAAAAGCCCCTAGGTGGGCAAGGTCCATTCATATATGCTCCATCAGGTGGGGGACCAGGAGGCCCCATTCTCACTGACTCTCTTTTTGTATCCATTAGGAAGACTCAGTCTGGGAATCCAGATCTTGGTAAAACGGAATGATCAAACTCCATCTGTAGATTGGTATTTTTCACTGGGAACTGAGGATGTGGCAGTCCATGGAAGTTCCCGGCTAAAAAATAACCCGGAGACACTCCGTACAGGCTTCTTTGAGGAGGTGGAGGGCAAGGTAGCCCCCTTCACACACACTTGCTCCTTTGGTCCATTGTTCCCAATAAACCTCTAGGAGGAAGATCAAGGGTAGGTAGGACGTGCTGCTTTTCTTACAACACAGACATAAATCAGGCACATTAGTCTTAACAAGACCAGCTTTGGCAAGAATTGATGCATTCATTTTATCCAAAGAAGGCAGTTTCAAGCTCCTGAGACCTACTAGTTCAGGCAGTTTAGCAGAATTAGAATAAGGTCTACTTTGACTCTGCAGAGATGGAGCTCAGACAGGATATAGGCAGCATGATGGAGCAGCCAACATTTCTTGTTCCCTTTGCACGCAGGTGAAAGGGACTTGGGGTCAGAAAATGCTATGTGGGCCTCCCCTGCCTGTCATACCTTAAGTCTCCGATGTCTTTCTTCAGCCGATAGCTTGGGCATTCTCCTGAACTCTTCAGCCTCTTCCTCTGGCAAGTGGCCAGGGAAATGGGGGTCTGACCGGACTCCTCAACAAAACTGTAGGATTCAGACAAGCCTTGCTCTCAGATGGAAGTAGAACTACTACTATGCGACCAGTAGAGAATGCTGTCTGCCAAATGTGGCACTTGAAATGTCAGGCTTAGGGATTGTTTCCTAAAAGTTCATATTGAAACTTCAGTCTAGCTAATTTTTATCTCTTGCAGGCATTTATGTTTCTAAAGTATCTGAGCTGTCTAAAGTATCGCTGTCTTAGCTGACGAGCACGTGCCACTGCATTTGCTCATAGGACGCCATTTGCTTTTGACAATTAAGAACACTTCTCTCCACTTTGTCTTCAGACTCTCTAGCTGCCTTTCTAAGGCTGTCCAGTTCGGCGGATACATAACAGGCCTTTTCATCTACTTTGGAAATTTTCTCCTCTATCTCTAGCCGATAGTTTTCTTCTGCCATCCATTTCCCATCAAGTTTTGTTTCTTCCTCTTGATACACTTCACCCATTGTTATAAAGCTCTGCTGAAGCAACAGGCTCTCTCTTCCAAAATGGTCAATTATAGACTGCTGAAATACTTTTTCAGTCTGGAAATCTTTAATATGCTCAAGAGGGTTTTCCTTTGTTTTATGTCCTTCAGACAACTGAGCATTAATTTGCTTCCTTCCTCTTTCTATGGAAGCACTTAAATGAACCGCATACACCAGTTTCTGCAAAGCTCCTTTGCAGAGGCAACAAGTTCTACTTCACCCTTCAGTTTCAAGTCGGCATCCTCTAACATGTCTGTTTCTAGCACCGTGTCACAATCATTCACCTTGACCAGCCTTTCACTAAGAGCCCTGCCTTCACTCTCTTGATCATTTAGCACTGGTTCTGCATGGCCTTTGCCAGTTTCAGCTGCTATTTTCTCTTTATTAAGTTCATTCACCTGTTGTTTCAGTAGTTCAGCTTGTTGGGAAAGCTCTTGTAGACTTTGATGTAGTTGGAAATTTTCTTCCAAAGTATCTGTGATGGAGTCCTTTAGTTGTGCATTATTGATCTGCAGCGCTTTGAAGTTGGCTTTGACCCCATCTACGTGTGAGATGAGGAATTTTGACACATCTTCTAGCTGCTGCTCTTTTTTTGATAACATGGTCAACACTGCTTCTTGTTCAGCATTCTTCAATTTCTCTTCTTCTAGAGTCTTCTCTAGGAAGAGTATTTCTGCTTCAAGTTGAGAGTTGGATCTGGCCAGCATTTCACATGCTGCCACCAAACTCGGTAATTCTGTGGAGTCTTTCTCAAAACTGGCATCCTTTACCGATGACACGAAGCCTTCATGTTCTTCTTGAACAAGGTTATCTTCTGGAGGTAGTTGACATTTTTCTTCAGTCAGTCCCAAATATGTTAGGGCAAGCTCTTCTCTTTTCAGATAAATGCTTACCCACAAGATTAATAACCAAGAGTCCAATAATAGTCATATACCCCATGAGTTCCCATAGAAAACTGGAGGAATCTGAGTCTAAACTCAGTTCTTCAGGTCTTATTTCACAATCCTGAAGATTTCTGACAAAATGAGCCCAAAGTATGTCTGAATGACAGCCTTAGGCTCCTCCATGGCTCCAAGGCTGCTCTGGCTGCTGCCAGGCCTAGGCTGAGCCTCAAAAGTCAATACAAACAAACTATCACTGCTCCTTCTGGAACCCTAACACACACCATGTTGATCAGGACAAACCACTGTAGAGGTGTGTGGATGAGTGGCTAAAATACAGTGAGGAAATCACAGGGTGTAGCAGGCAGCTTTGTGACCTGATAAAGCAGGTGTGGTTGCTAGGGAAGTATTTGTGAGGAGGGATTTGAAATCTATACCCACAGTTTCTTAAGCTCACTTTGCTCATAGGGTTGCTTCCTGGCGACTTTGGTCCTGGGGACTTTGGTGCTGGGTTTAGGAAAATTATCTCAGGGCCTGAGTGCTGTCCTGGAGTGCCTTAGTTCATGACCAATGCTCTACTATTTAAGTACCAGTATTAATTCGATGGTTATTGGAGATAAGAGTCTCACGGACTTTCCTGCCTGGGCTGTCTTCAAACTATCATCCTCAGATCCCATCCTCTTGAGCAGCTAGAATTATAAGCATGAACTACCTGAGTCCACCTCCTCTTTCTTATTCTTTTAGTCCTGAGGCAGCACTGGTCCCAACACATACCACAAAATTTTGTGAAGCACATCCATTATGCCACTAGTCTCCTCTGGTTTGTCCTCAACTGAAAATTTGTCTTCCATAAAACTTCAAAGCCTTTCACATATCCTAAAATTTACAGAGACAACTTCATAAATATGAGCTTAAGAATTATTTATCAAAAAGCAAAAATTCCCATTAGGGAATCATATTCAGATAAACAACCATTCCAAGTTCATCAGTTACTCTTTATGAATATGGTATGTTTTTTAAAAATAGAAAAAAAGTTTAATAGAATTCAGAATTGTCAATATACACAATGTAAAGCTGTATTAATCATAAATTACTTCAGTAAATAGTTCTGTATAAGATATGGGAAAATGAAATTAGGAAAAATTGGCTTAAAAAAACCAAAAAGATTGTGTAGTATCAATCTTTTTGATTCATTTAAGCAAATCTAGTTAGCATTCCATGTGTGCAAAATGTGTTGTACATAGTGGGGGTACACAAAAGTTAATTCCTCCACATCAAAAAGTGGGAACCAAGATTTCGGACCTATCATTAAATTTGTAAATAGAATAATATAACAATATATTAATCATATACACTGGATTCAACTTGAGAGCCAAAATAGAGATTTGTTAGTAAGAGGCTTATTAAGGTAAAAAGTACATGTGAAGCCATGTGATTTACAATATCATTTGTTTTTATGTTTTCAGGATCCTGATTGTTATTTTATGTAATCACTTTTGCCTCACTGGTATAATACTAAAACTTAGGTCAACAAAAGAGGTTTTGGCCACAAACAATTATAAGTTAAATAGAAATGGAGGATACAAAGACAATACCAAGAAGTAAAGAAACTCATTTTCTCTTAAGTCCTAAGTAGTCTTAACTGTTCACGTAAAATTTTAATCTAAATCTGGGCTCTGGTGGCTCATGCCTGCAATCCCAGCTACTCAAGGAGCTAAGAAACCTGGTTGGAATCTAGTCTGATCAGGAAAGTCCATGAGATTCTTATCTCATGACTCAGAAAAGGTCAGAAGTGGTGCTGTGTATCAAGTGGTACTAGCCTTGAGCAGAAGCTCAGGGATAGAGCCCAAGCCCTGAGTTTAACTTCTTGGTCCATAACCGAAAAGGAACCGAAAAGGATGATATTCATTGCACTTTCCATGTACCAGTTATTACATGGACACTGTGAGAACATGGAGACAACAAACAAGATTCTACCTCACTGATTAAGAGACAGCTATTAATCACAATTGCAATTAAGCATGTAAATCATAGATTTGAGGTTTCAGTTCAGAAGGAAAGAAAAAGTTCTATGAAAATTGCTGACAAACAGTAACTCACCAACTAGGACAAAAGTCAGAAGTTAGGGGGAGGAAATAGAAAAATGGTTTAGATAAAGAAAGAATATATCTTTATAATTAAATATGTTAAGGCACAAAAACAGATGACAATTGAGACACATCAAACCTATCAATTATTACCAGTCTTAATCCAATCAGTAACATAAAACTGATTTTCATATTGAAAATACATTCAAGCTACAAAATTAAGACTACACTGTTGAATAATGGCACTGACAAAAATTAGGAACAATTCTAAACAACACCAAGAAGGGAAGTTTAATTTTCAGAGGTTGATCTCCCAGTTTTTCCATCAAAAAGTTCCAATGAGGATCACTCTCTGTGGAATCCCACTTTGCCAACCTGTTCCTTCTTTGCAGACAACTGAAAGTTCCTTCATTCTCTTAATACCCTACTGCATGCTTTCTAAGATTTACTAACCACAACTAGGTATTACACATCAGTAAAATAGGCCATCTCTTCCACTCTTGCCATGGGTCACACTATCCTTAAGAGAGAAGAAATATTATTAGTAGTTTACTGTAGTAAAATAGGTTGGCCTATGTTACACTTAATTAAATTTATCCTGAAAGCTCAGAGGACTTACACAAGAAAGTTACTACATGTTCAATTAAAATCTACAGAGAACTCTTTTCTACATGTCTACTTAAGGATCAAAGAATCAACTCTTTGTTTTGTTGACTATGTTTATCGCAGCATTATTTACCATAGCTAAGATATGGAACCAACCAAGATGTCCCTCAGTAGATGAATGGATCAAGAAAATGTGGTATATATACACAATGGAATTCTATGCCTCCATCAGAAAGAATGGCATTGCCCCATTTGTTAGGAAATGGAAAGACTTGGAAAAAATTATATTAAGTGAAATAAGCCAGGCCCAAAGAAACATAGGTCCCATGGTTTCCCTTAATTACAATAACTAGTATATGTCTGAGACAAGCAGATAAGGTCAGATAAGTTGATGTTAGGTGAAATGAACCCCAAGATAAGGACTCAAGTGGTTTTTCTGTCTTGCTATTGCTTCTAACATATTTATAAGGTGATTTTTTTGTTGCTTTGTATGTCCCTCCCCATGGTATAACCCCTGTTTGAACTATATTTGATGTTGTTATAATTTGTGGAAGGGAAGGGAAAAAACAAATTGTTTAAACAGGGATACGGGTGGACCCATTGCAACAATGAGATGTACAAGATGTTATGTCAAAAATGAACTTTACAACTTTGGTGCGGGGTGCGGGGGGGGGCGGGGGGGATGGGAAAGGATGGGAAGGGGTAACAAAGGAGAAGGCAACAATGCTTGATAAGAAATGCATTCATTACCTTGCCCATGTAATTATAAACCCTCTGTACAGTATTCTCACAATAAAAAAAACTGTAAAAAAATAAAATAAAATGAAAAATGAACTTTAGCTGGGGGAGGGGACAAAGGAGGAGACAACAATGCTTGATAAGAAATGTATTCATCTTGCTCATGTAATTGTAATCCCTCTGTACAGTATTTTCACAATAAAAAACTTATTAATAATAAAAAAAGAATTCTAAGATGAGCCACAAAGACTCCTGATTCTTTTCACATGACCCTTTATAATCTATTCACCTTCCTAAACTTCTTACATAAGAAACTGATTGATAATACACTATTTTTTTGCCTGTAGTAACAGCTACTCAAGAGCAGAGATAGGATTCCAGGCTATCCTAAACAAAACTATAAGACCCAATATGAAAAACAATCTAAATACAAAAAAAGAAAAAACATTGGAAGCATATATCTCAAGTAATAGTGTGCTTCAACTAGCAAGCTTCAGGCTTCGGGTCTTATTTCAATCTCCAGTGCCATCAATAAAAATTTATTCTTCTAGTGATTAGCTTTGTGATAATTTGTCATTTACCACTAGAAATCACAACTTTTAAGAAATATGACTTAATCATTCTGAGTCTGCCATCCAACAAAATAAAACCTGAACTGAGGCTTATTGAAAGCTATAAGAAAATGTAAGAGTAAAACAAAACCCAGATATCTTTGTCAAAACTGTCACCCTGGAGTAGTTGGTGTTAATGTTGATCTCAGTAAAAAAGCTATTTGTAGACAAAGGGATGTGGAAGGAAAGAGCGAGAAAACCTGAACATGAGCAATTTTACATAATTGGAAAGATTGATGAGAAAAGAGTTTAGAATAGCAGGGAATCCAGAGTCAGAATAACATATTATTACAAAAACTGAAGCAAGAATTTCCAGGAAATTATAGATTCAAAGAACTAAATCCTAGACTTTCTACCTTGATTTTAAGGTCTGAACAATAAAGTATCTCAGCAGCATCAACTTCACTAACTCTTTACAAAGTATTTTTGAAGTTAATTGGTAGTGGGATATTTCCAAGTGAAGAGAAAGTTAATTTGTTAGCAGTTCTTCAGATAGTAAATATAAATAAAACATTTTATAACATAAATACTGAACTGTTAGCAAAGTTCTGGGATTATTAGAATAAATTCAATATCAAGGCAGGACTAAAGAAAAACTTTTATTAAGGCATCTATGTTACCAAAAATTAAGAAAAGTACATGAAATAAATACCTAATCTGAATAGGCTACTTTGGTTTTTATAGCTACTTTGGTTTTGACATTTATCATACACAGACAAAGCCCAAATGCAAGTAATAGTATAAGCCTAAAAGAAAGTTTCTTAAATTTTGGTCTACAGAAGTTCTCTTTAGTGATTCATACATTAGTGAATGCCACATATTGGCCAAAGCTCTCATTTGCAGGACATGTTAAATAATGTAATTAAAATAACTGAAACATCTATTTGGAAATATCACAAATAGCTATACTTCCTACAAATGATATCATTCTGACGTACTACTTTTACAATAACTAAACTGGTCACCAGCAATGGAAAATATTATTTTCTGTTTTTGTACTAGGGCTAATTTTGAAATTTTCTTCCAAAAAAAACCAACTCTTTCAAATGAACAATTACCTCTTCAACAAAGGACTACCTTTATATGCAACTAATTCCATCCTAGCTCACTATTAAAGTGCTATTAAATTGGGTTTGAACAGGATTAATATGCTTACAAAGCACCACCACTAGCAAACTTTGTCATGTCTTCCTAATATCTTCTCCACAGTGAACTTGTGACATTAACACGGCTTCTGTAATTATATATTCTTTGTGTCAATGAACATTCTGTGTAATACTAGCACAATAGTATACTTCCTTCCAATCTTCTTAAATCTGAGGTTAAATTTTTAGAATTAGGATTCGCCTTTTATACTTCCCATAAACTTGAAGAGATTTTCATAGTGTTTTTTCTTTAGCATAGATACAGTAATTATTAGTATTAGCTCTAATAAGTTACTTGGTCAAAGAGAGACACCTTCTCTAAGAAGAAATACATTTTATAAATAAAGTTTTAATAAATATATTTTTCTTTAAAAAGAAGCCATTCTATAAGTTGCAAAAGAAATTACTTTTTTACAAGAGTTAAGTTCAGGACTCAAAAGTAAATTAAAGCAATAATTTGGAAATACAGACAATATTAATGTTTGGATCAATAAAAGAAAAATTGTCTTACATGATACACAGTGAGAAAGAATTTTCTGAAGAAGAGGAGAATGGTACCAGCTAGTACTATAATAAATGGTGGAAAAAAAACCAAAGTAGGTAATTTGTGTTAATGTTATTGTTGCACGTTCCCAAATATCTCCAAGTTGCCTAAAGGGCAATATTGATCCTCATCAAAGCACCAGAATTTCCAAAGGAATCATTTCAGAATAAGTAATTCACTTGAAGCCTACTCTTCAATATTTAAAAACAAGCATATAGAGTCTCCTCATCAATTGGCCAGATACATTTTCTATTACATCTGAGAACATAATGAAGGCTCTGTCTGGCACCAATATTCCAATCTTGCTAAATTCCCACATCCTAAAATTTTCACTTATCAATCCATTGCATAATGCAGCAAGTTTCTGAAGGAGTCACTATTCACTATTCACTGTTTAGAAGCCAAGTCCCTTAGTATTTAGAAATTGATGATTAATTGCCTATTTGTGATTGCACTGCATGTTCCCTAACCCACTTTCCAAGGAGATGTCACGCTCCTTGACGGCAGGTCCGTGTTTTTATCTTTCTTGAGGTTCACGTCACAGGTATTCTTTCAGTGAACTAACAGTAAATATTAAAGCTCCAGTGGTTAACTTTTTCAGGTGTTAATGCCTCAGTCTGAAGCTGCAATTGGAGATTTGAAAAGTTATTCTCAAATTTAAAATAAAACAATCTCTTAAATCTTGTCACACTAACCAAGAAACAGTTCTTGGGTTTTTACAAAATGAGCAACTGTCACTTTTGCAAAGAGGCAGTTTTTTAGTCAGGAACTTGAAATACAGAATTTATATTTTTGTGGTTGGTTTTCAAATAACACCCAAATTGGCATTTCTAAGTGCTCAAAAATAATAAGCCTTTAAAGTTGAACACTAATGGCTCAAGTCTACTACCTCAGACTCTTAAAAGGCTGAAATCTGAGGATAATAGTTCAAAGCCAGTCCTGCCAGAAACTCCCTTTACCTCCAATTAACTACCAAAAAGCTGGAAGTGGAGCTATGACTCAAGTGTTAGAATGCCAGCCTTCTGTGATAAAGTAAAGGGATATTGCACAGGTCCAGTTCAAGCCTAGTACCATCACAAAGCAAAAACTCTAAGGTTACTGTAAATGAGATTTTCCCATAGAGTAATAAGAAAATCACTCATCACTATTAAAGAATTGAAGAAATTCATCTTCAAACCTCTTAGAACAGATTTCTCATGGGAGGTAAACACACTATGTATTAACAGCCCTGCCTTCTAGTAGGAAAAATTGAAGCAAATACAAATACCTATTTTCAAATACAAGTTAAAATCATCCTTAGAGTATCTTTCAGAAATAATAATTTGATAAAGTGAATTATTAATTGTTAATAAAGCAAATGCCTATTATAACGAGAAAAATAACAATATTTCATGATTTATCAGAAATAGTTCTTTGATATTTTCAAGATTTAGAATAGATTTCACAATGAACAATTTCCATTCTTCTCAGTATGTGTGTTTGCATGTGTGTGTGCGTGCATGTGTGTTTGTGTGTGTCAGTCCTGGGGTGTGAAGTGGGGCTGGGTGCTATTCCTTAACTTTTTGCTAAAGGTTAGTGATCTATTACTTGAGCTACTGTCTCCTTGTGGTTAACTGGAGATAAATCTGTCACAGAATTCTTTCCCTGGGCTGGCTTTGAATATCAATGTACATTTCAGTCTCCTGAGTACCTGGGATTACAGGTGAGAGTCAACAACCTAAACTCTTCTTAGTACTTTTAATAAGATCACAGAAAGTAAGGCCCAGCTGAATATGCTGGAAACATAGTTTCCATTATCTCAGATGAGAGAATAAAATCTGTGTAGGAACTGGTGAAACTGTAGTTCATTCCATTCCATAAACTCTTCCATGGTAAGAGCTTACAAGCAAAGTCCTATACTTTAGTTTTTGAAAAGAATCTCACTACAACCTTGGAAACTGTCAAAGTTGTCACAAACCAAGGTTGAGAAGCACAATATAGCACCCCTTCTACTACCCCCACACACACCCATAATGAAACTATAAGTCATTTTCCTTTCAACAGCAGGTTATACTCCAGAAATAGATCATCAGTTCCTACATTACTATTAATAGATTGATTTTTTCAAATTAATTCTATCTAACTTTGAATACCACTTTATATGCTAATAGAAAGGTCATCAACTCTCATAACCTTTTGGCTCACTTATATGTTTCAGTGACAAGGAACCACGGCCTGAGCCAGAGCCACCTTGGAGACCTGACCTTTGATTCTCCATTTGTGGGGCACTGGTTGCTCGCTAACCAATGCATTGATTCCTTTGTAGTTTTCTCCTTTATCTCCTTTTAGTTGAACCTACAGTCCTCCTCAGCACCTTGGTGGACAAAGATTTTTTAAAAAAAAACATTTCCATTTGCTCTAGGAGCAATAGGTCAGAACTAGAAATTGGAATAAAAATCTACCTTGGTACTAAGAAGAATTCAGAAGCAGTGTCTGAGATGGTAGATAGACAAGTAACTATCAAATGTAGAATATCATTTCTATGTTTCATTGAAAACTGTAATATTAATGGAATCAACTGACAGGAGCAGTCCCCAAAGACACACACACAAACCTCTGGTTGACTAAATAAGAAATCAAAGAAGAAGGTAAAATACCAAGATTGGCCCCAAGAATTAAACTCATGCAGGTATGAACCCAGGTCAGGAGCCCAAGATAGTAAGTCTTTGCAATGGAACTTCAGGTAAGAAATAGGCAGTTCAGGAAAGGTTTTCTAAAATGATCCATTGGCAATGGGTTTTGAAACATGAAGTATTTTACATACACAAGGCATGACTGGGACCAAATTAGATGTCATGATATAGAAAATTCTTCCATTTTTGGAGTAAAATACTTTGGTCCTATTGATCAATGTAGTGACATGTCCTAAATTGGGCTTCGAAGAACTAACAAATTTTAAAAGTGTGTTAAGTATCATTTTCAAGCAAGGTTAACACACTAAGTAAAGATAGCAGAAAATAAATTATATGACATATTTGGGGGTTTTTATTGTGAAAATACCATACAGAGGAATTACAATTACATGGGCCAGGTAATGAGTACATTTCTGATCAAGCATTGTTGCCTCCTCCTTTGTTTCCCTTTCCCATCTCTTTCCATGTCCACCCCCCATGGCCAAAGTTGTAAAGTTTGTTTTCAGATATAACGTCTTGAAAGACAGTGTGGTTTGAAAAGAAGATAGGGAGAGGAAGATTATGTAAAAATCATCATAGAGGACCTTATAGGTTATCTTAAGTAACAAGATTGTGCTTGTTCTAATACAAGTACAAACTTATATCTGTTTCTATCTTCCAACTCAACTTCAGTTTTGTGAACTGTGGCCTAGGACTTCCCATGTTACCAGGACAGTGAATTCCAGATCTGGTATAGGACAGAATATCTTGAAGAAGTAGGTATCTGGTAATAACTTTTTTTACTATCTAAGTTCTGGGAGATATAAATATAAAGATATACATGCCCACCTTATTTATTTATATTTTCCAAATCTTAAAACTAACCACATGATATTGTCTGAGATTCCCTGCATATAGCAGTTAAGACTACACTAATGCAAGTTTCATCAGCAAAAAGGTAAAAAAATGAATATCTGAGTTATTGAGTTAAAGAATAATTTTTCATCTGCATGTTATTCTAGCATTCACCTAAAGTAAAGGTAAATCAAGCCTAAATCTAAAATGTTTCAAGTCAACTGAAGAAGAGCACTATATGATGAAGGAGAATGGATGGCAGTTTGTTCAAAAATCAACCTCAAGGGCTGGGAAGGTGGCTCAGTGGTAGAGTGCTTGCCTTGCATGGATGAGGCCCTGGGTTCGATTCCTCCGCACCACATAAGCAAAAAAGAAAAAGGCCGGAAGTGGCGCTGTGGCTCAAGTGTTAGAGTGCTAGCCTTGAGCTGAAGAGCTGAGGGACAGCGACCAGGCCCAGAGTTCAGGCCCCACGACCAGACCCCCCCAAAAAAATTAAAAACAAAATCAACCTCAAAGTTTCTGTTAATAATAGTTCCAATAAATGATGCCTTCCCCCTTTGTATTAACTTCCTTTGCCTACCTTACTCATTCAACTGTCAGTAGACACAAGGGAGATCAAGAATTCTATCTTCTTCCAATTTATTTTTCCCAAGAAATTCAATCACTCTGAAAATATTAAGATTTCTATTCATTCATATATATTCACTTGTTTTTAGATTTCTCTTTTTCTAATTAATGGCTACCTTTTCCATGCAATTAAAAGGCAGCTTTTAAAATAAAAAAAAAAAAAAAAAAAAAAAAAAAGGCAGCTTTTTACTGGACAGATTTTTCAATCTGATTTTATTTCAGCATCTGATACCTCCAACCAAGCTTTTGATACTATTTAGTGAAGATTCATCATATCTGCTGCCAATATTTGTCTGCATCTGTGGATTAATTACCTCAAGCCTGTCCAAGGTTGTTTTATGCTATCAACAGCAGCTGCCCCTTTTTGCGTTTCCCTACCAATTTCCACAAATCCATATGACTATGGAAAAGCACTTTGAGTAAGTACTGATCTCAAAACACTGCCACCTATTCTATATAAGCATTCAATTCATTCAGCCCATGCATTTTCTCATTTAACCAATATTCATGAGGTACATATTAAGGAAAAATGCTCAAATACTTATTAAGAACACAATGGTTGAAAATGCTTCCATTGACATGCCTCACTCCAATGGATCTAGGATGAGAATATGAATTTGAATATCCAGAACTACCCAGAAACTATTCCAATGCCTTAAGAATTAGGCTGTTATCAAAAAAAAAAAAAATAAGTTACACTTGCTATGGTTACTTAAAGCTAGAAAGACCATATAATACACTGGATAAAGGAAAAGAGCCCTCCCTAGAAGCTAAAGAAAAGTTAAAAATACATAAACAATATTATCATAAGAACTCTGCTTCTAGCACTGCAACAGACATTTTATATAGTTTTCTAATTGTCACAACATTCTGTATGGTTGGAATTTTACATGAAGATGAGCAAAGTTCAGCTGTTCTGTGTGACTGTAAAGATAAGACTCAATGAGTTAATAAATACTAAGTGGTTAGAAAGTATCAGGTTCCATGTAAACGTACTATTTACTACTACCTTTGTGTTTTATAATTATTATTTATCTCCTCTTTTGTAATGAGAAACAGAGACTCAGTGTGGTTACAGAATTGACCCAAACCACAGTATGGAATTTTAAAGAGGAGGAGGAGAGAGAAAAGGATAGGAGGAGGAAAAAGAAAAAGAAAAGGAAGAGGGAGAAGGAGAGGGACGGGGAGGGAAGCAGCAGCAGCATCAGTGGAGCAGCAATAGCAGCTGGATTATAAGTATGAATTTTCTGCTACATTATGCTTATAGTCATTAGAGATTCAAACTAGAGCTAATCTCAAGTCTGATTTTCCCACTAGAATAGTCCATGCTCTTAACTTCACAAGTGGCAAAACTCATTGTATTATTCTTTCAAAATATTGCTCCAACACAACAAATCAAAGAAAGGTTGGACAAAAGAGATTGCATGAAATTGCAGAGTTTCTGCATGGCAAAGGACATAGCTAACAAGATCAATAGAAAGCCCACGGATTGGGAGATCTTCACCAGCCATACAATGTGCAAGGGTCTCATATCTAAAATATACCTGGAACTCAAAAAATTAAATCCCCCAACAACAAATCCTCAAAGAAACAACTGTCCAATAAATAAGTGGGTTAAAGACTTACAGAGAAACTTCTCTGAAGAGGAAAGGAGGATGGCCAATAGACACATGAAGAAATGCTCAACCTCCCTAGCCATAAAAGAAATGCAAATCAAAACAACATTGAGATACCACCTCACCCCAGTTAGAATGGCTAGAATCAAGAACTCTAATAACAACAGATGCTAGAGGGGATGTGGACAGAAGGGAACCTTACTGCCTTGTTGGTGGGAGTGTAAACTTGTTCAACCACTCTGGAAAGCAGTATGGAGTTTCCTCAAAAGACTCCACATAGAGCTCCCCTATGACCCAGCAATCCCACTTTTGGACATTTACCCAAATGATCACAAACAAGACCATACTAAAGCTGCCAGAACAACTATGTTTATTGCAGCATTATTTACCATAGCTAAGATACGGAACCAACCCAGATGCCCCTCAGTAGATGAATGCATCAAGAAAATGTGGTATATATACACAATGGAATTCTATGCCTCCATCAGAAAGAATGACATTGCCCCATTTGTTAGGAAATGGAAAGACTTGGAAAAAATTATATTAAGTGAAGTAAGCCAGGCCCAAAGAAACACAGGTCCCATGGTTCCCCTTATTTGCAATAACTAGTATATGTCTGAGTCGAGCAGATAAGGTCAGATAAGTTGATGTTAGGGAAATGAACCCTAAGATATGTATTCAACTGTTTTTTTCTTTCATGAGATTGTTTCTAACACATTTATAAGATTATTTCTTTGTTGCTTTGTATGTCCCTTCCCCACAATATAGCCCCTGCTTTCACTGTATTTGATGTTGTTATAATTTGTGGAGAGGAAGGGAAAAAATAAATCGTTTAAATAGGGATATAGGTGGACCCATTGCAACAATGAGACTTACAAGTCTTATGTCGAAAATGAACTTTACAACTTTGGGGGGCGGGGAGAAGGGTTGTGTGGGGGCGGAGGGGGGATGGGAAGGGGAAACAAAGGAGGAGGCTACAATGCTTGATAAGAAATGTACTCATTGTCTTGCCCATGTAATTGTAACCCCTCTGTACAGTATTTTCACAATAAAAAAATAAAAATAAATAAATAAAATCTGCATAAGAAATGTGCCAGAAACATTTTTATCCTAACATGTTTGCAAAAAATGGTGCCAACTTGATGACCCATCATATCAAACATTTTATCATATATCTACTAAAAAGAAGGATATACTTTAAATAACTTTAATACAGACATGGTATGGGATAGTCTAGATTCTTAAAAAAATATATATATTTGACATTTCCCTTTTTGACAATTTGATAACAAAATACCTAGTATATAGTAATTCACAAACTGAACATTACATAGCATTTATGTTTGTTTTTGCAATATTAAGTCTTTGTGAAGGTGAATTCTCAATAGTTGTGCTAAAAATAAATGTTAACATGAAATCAATATGGAACAGATGACTTCCAAATTGATTACAAGGTTTGAGATATATGCAGTGACCAAAAATAGACTCACACATCCCAATGGTTAGATGAATTGAGTTAGGAACAAAATTTAAACATTATTTTCTTTCACTTATTTTCCAAATTAAAAGACTTCAAAAATAGAAATTGAAATATACTTTAATAAAAGTAAAATATAGCATCTTTTAAAGCCTAGGTCTTTATTAGGAAATATAAAACACATTTCACCTAAGATCAAGAATAAGGTAAGAATATGTTGTTCTTACTACTATTTAAACAAACAATAAACACAACTAGAAGAGAGGCATTTATTTTATCAGTAGTTCTTAGAGTGTAATTTACAAATCTCAAGGAAATCCTAAAGACTCTTGCAAAGTGTCTATAATGTCTATAATGATACTGCTTTCTACATGCTGATGGTACAAAAGCATGGAGCATGAAACTGGTGGAACTGCAGCATGAATCCAGGCACTGACATGAAACTTGACACCAGCTATTTACATTCTTCACCTAAGTTACTAGAAGAAAAAATACCCAATTTCACTTAATAAGTTTTTCAACCCCAACTTCTGACTCTTTCCAGTTAAACAAATATTATTACCTACCGGCCCTTGAGTACATTTCACATTCAGTGCAATGAAAGAGAAAGTATGCACAAAGTAATTATGCTGCCCACCAAATGACAATGTGTATCTCAAGAAAAATCACTTGTACAATTGTTTCACTTGTCTGCTGAATTAGCACTTATTTATGGAAAATCATTTTCCTTGAAAGAAAAATTGACAGATAAATTATGGTTATTCAAATTGGATATCTGGCAGGCATTTTCTAGGAAAATG